>NC_140211.1:54070343-54670343 GCF_951802725.1 Rutilus rutilus | reverse complement strand
TGCAAAGTTTAGAACAAGAACCAAAACAATGGAGAAGGATTTGCTGCTTTGTTTACCGAATACAATGATTGGACAAACATTTTATGGTCCTACTCCTTCCACAGACAATACACAGTATATATGTATATATACATATTAATACATTTAGGCCACTTAACTAAGTTATTGCTATCAGAATGTGAAGAGACTTTCAATCAGCATAACAAAACAAAAAATTCTGGAACAAATCACCTAAAAAAATTGTGGAGTAGAAAAATGTTTGCATGATATTATTAGTACAATAGTGGCTTGCAAGCACTGTAAAATCCTCTGTGTGTAAAAGATTCCTCTTTTAATTTCAGGGCCACGGCCATTCTTGCTTATCTACCTCAAGAGATGCTGGGCACGTCTTTCTACGAGTATTTCCATCAGGATGACATCGGACATCTTGCTGAATGCCATAGACAGGGTAACAATAGAGCGCTTTCCTGAGTGCAGCGTGACCGGACTCGTGTCATGATTTCTGATCTGTACGTCTCTTGTTTGCAGTTCTGCAGATGAGAGAGAAGATCAACACTAACTGTTACAATTTCAAGATTAAAGATGGTTCTTTTATAACTTTAAGAAGTCGATGGTTCAGTTTCATGAACCCTTGGACCAAAGAAGTAGAATACATAGTCTCAACTAATACAGTTGTCTCGTAAGTAATCAAAATCTCTGCTAATAAAACATGATATCAATGTTCTGACGGTTTGGTTTACTGACCTGAACTGATGTGTGTGTTTTGAAGGGGCAGTTCACTTGAGGGAGCGGAGCCGCACTATCCTCAGCTCACTGCTTCCCCTCAGAGTATGGACAGTGTCCTTACAGCCGGTGACGGTAAGCAGATCTCATTTACGCAGCAAATAAATGAGTGACTGTTAAACCATGTCATGACCCTGTGGTCGGGAACCTGTCCTGCTGATAAAACTAAAAGTCAACTTACAATAATATGTCAAGTTTTTGTGTATGCAGTGCTGTGCGCCACACCAATAAATGGAAAACCACTCTCATTTATATGGCTAGCTTTAAAATGCTGTTTTAAAATGGCAACCAAATTTGATTCTCGAAATGTCAGCAACCGAACTCACCAAAGCCATGAATATCACCGGTAGACAAAGTAAAGTAAATATCAAAGAGGTCCATAACTGGAAATTATTATCTCTATTAGTCAATCAGAACGTTTAATTATATGAATGGGTTTTTGGACCAATACAATTTTGGGGATCTTTTGCATAATCAAAAAAAAAAAAAAAAAAAAAACATTATTTCATGAAATTTTAAGCATTTTTCCTCTAAATTTGTATATAATCTTGCATAGGTTATTATTAAGTATTTGCATCTATTTTATTTAAATAATCATATTTTCAAAATGCATTGCCTAGAATCAACATACATGTATTCATTGTTAAAACAATTTTATTTAATCAGATAAAATGTTAAAATAAATCAAATAAAAGCTGTGGAGCAAGCAATATTCAATGAAACAAATGGGATTTATTGATGATAAATATATAAACCTAGTTATTGTATATTAAAAACACATTCAGTTTATCTTACCCGTTTCATTCATACATTAAGCTTATTAGTTTGTTAATGTTAAAACTGTAATTTAAATATGAAATGTCTCGCAACAGGACAAAGTTTAAGAGAATATTGATACGATAGATATTAGTCAACATTTTAAGTGGATCAAAACCTTTTAAGAATTTTGAACAATATACGTTCTTGTCTTAGGACAAATTTGATGAACTTTTTTGATCCACTTCAAATGTTGACTACTGTAAGGTAGGGCAAGTTTATTTCTATAGCACATTTCATACACTATAGCAATTCAAAGTGCTTTACATAGAAGGGAATAAAAATAATCACAAAATAAAGGCAGGGAAAATTTAAACATTATTCAAAATGATTTACACAGAAAATACACACAAAATAAAAGCTTGGGAAATTAAAACGGTTATAAAAGGAATTAAAAGAGATAAATGATACAGTTATAAAATGAATTAGAGTATATACTCTTTATAGAATTTATATATATGTATATATATTATTGGACGGAAAGAGATTGCTAGTACTACAGTTTGCTAAGGAAGACTACAATGCTGGAATGTAGCGTAGCACTTCGATTTTTACGGATATACGTCGGCAGTCGGTGTCTTGTGAACTGTTCTACTGCAGGCTCAGGGAAGACCGTTCCCGGAATCCCTGGAGGAACGAGACCCGGAGCAGGAAAGATCGGACGCATGATCGCAGAGGAAGTGATGGAGATCCAGAGGTGAGCGGATCAGTTTAACGCCTAATAATCTGCACTCGAGTCACACTCTTGATGACACTGCATCTGGTTTCATCTTTCATTGATGTGATTGACAGGATAAGAGGCTCATCCCCCTCTAGTTGTGGCTCAAGCCCCCTCAACATCACCAACAGCACACCCCCTCCTGACACATCGTCCCCTGCGGGCAGGAAGGTAACGTTTGGGCTTCAGTCTCTGACAAACATATATAGGGATGTGTGATATTGACCAAATTAGTGTTGTCAAAAGTACAGACTTTGGTACCAAGTCGATACTGTTGAGTGGAATCATAAAACACCTCTGATTGGCCATTATGCTCACGCGCTCATTAAATATGTCTGTGATTGGCTACAATGATCAGCACTTTAAAAACATGTTGTAAATATACATCAATGACGCTCTTCAGCGAGCGCTTACGCAGATACACACGGGAGCGTTTGAAATATCCGTCTATCAGCGGATCCTCCTTTCTATAAACTTTCAAACGCTTCGTCGTGCTCTCAAACGATCCCGTGTGTTGATCATTGTAGCCAATCACAGACATATCCGATGAGCTCTTGAACATAATGGCCAATCAGAGGTGTTAATGATTCCACTCAATAGTGCTCAAAGCGTCACATTTTTAAAATTTCGGTACTGACTTGGTACCGAAGTCGGTACTTTTGACTACACTAAAAATTATAGATATCGCACAGCCCGAAGAGGTTCAGAACGTTAATTCAATGTTAATTCATCTCCTGATTAAATTTTTTCCTAACTGCTCAGTTTTCAAATGCTGGAACTCCAGACATTCCTTCCATCGGGATGATGTCAGGCCAGGACAGCATAGGATATCCTTACTCTAACAGCTCTATTTTAAGTAAGTTTTAACCCTCCGGTCCTCTTCGCGTGTCAGTCAAAAATGACCGAATTTCATTTTTTCAATGAAATGAATGCACTATATTTTAGTTCGATAATGTTTTTTATTTCATATTTTGTATTTTTAGGGGATTTTATGGTACTAAATTATATTTTCGCTGTATTTACAATCCATTTATTCACTTTTTGAGCATAGAGCTGAAAATACAATTTCCAACTTAAACTGTTATAAATCTTGAATGCTTTAGAGCAGAGACCTAAGTTTGATCTCTTTTCAAAGATGACACTTGGCAGATTATTGCTGAAGTGAAAAAAATAGGTGAACGTAAAAAATTGTTTATTGTTATGAAAAATACTATTTTCAATTTTCATATAAAATATATTTTCAAAAACTTGTTTTACTATAAAAATCAAAGCCATAAATCTAAACAAGTTGTGTTCAAAATATGAGCCTGATATCTCAAAAAATGATTTTATTTGGCCGCAGTACCAAAAGTTTTCACAAGGTGAAATTCGTCTCCCATTCGTTTCCTATGCGGATGTGACCATTTAACAGCGGAGTTATGTCCATGATTTTTTTTGTGTGTGTGTTCACACAGCAAGTGCCAAAACCTTTACCAAGTTTCGTACCATTCCGATGAAGAAAAAAACAAATGTACACCTTTTCGGTCAAAAATGACCAAAGAGCTCCAGACTTACTTGATCATTGATTTGCCAGTATTACTAGATTTGACACAATACTTCCTCTGATCCGCAGGCGATCATTCACACATTGGTATGGGTGACATCACGGACGAGCCCGGTTCCAGCAGTCCCAGTAACGATGAGGCTGCGATGGCGATCATCATGAGCCTGCTGGAGGCGGACGCGGGCCTCGGGGGTCCGGTGGACTTCAGCGACTTACCCTGGCCGCTGTGAGACTTCACCCATCATCTGTACCACCTGTCACACTGTATCCTGCAACATCACTCCATCCCGTTCACGTTCTAACCAGCCATGACTTTGACAAGCAACACGTCTGGACAGTTTGGTGTTTTTGTCTCAATGCCTCAGGTAGCTCCACCCATAGCAGAATCTCATTGGTCCACAATCCCATTCCACAGCTGTATATTCCAATGTGTCAAATCTTGTTACTATTTCACTTGCATTGAGGACAAAGAAATGGCTTCTCGCAGCAGGTTGTGACGGTGTTAGATCGCTCATCGTCCTACAACACACCATTATCAGTGCAAGGATATTGTTTTAATGGACAGAATGGAGCACATGTCAGTTCTACAAACAAGAACAACCAACTTAGAGATGATTTCTATATGCAGCATTTCAGTTATTTTTTGTGTTTCTGCATATTTACTTATAAAAAAAAAAAAAAAAAGTGTAACATAGATGTATGTATTCTAACATGTATGATTTATTTTATCTGGATGTATATGATTTAAATGAACAAAAGGGCAGTGAATTTTTTTTAAATAAAAAGTATTTCTTTCTCTTTATATTCTTTTTATGGAAAACCATTTGGAGTGCAGTCTTCATTTCATGTGAATTTTCACAATTTCATGGTTCACACCATTCAGATGAAGAAAAAAACAAAACAAAAAATGCATCAAATATTTATTTTTGTTGTAAAATGTTGAATTAGAAATTGTGTTCTCTCTCTGTTTACAGTAAAACTCGTTTTTATCTGAATTCTAAGCATTCCCAAATCTGATTGTGTTTTGTGCGGGAGTGTACAGGGGTCGGGTTGCACCAGTAAGTTCTTTCTTAAACTGGAACGTAAAGTCCACACTAGAGGCTTTATTAGTAGTAACTACTAGCTAGTTTGTAACTAACTTTGTACTTTATTCCGTTGCACCATTTGTTCGTAAGGCAGAACGCAGCTAGTAGGTCGTAAGCTCTCCGTAAAGTAATGCGTAGTCCCATAATATGCCGTTTCGCCTCGATGATCCAATAGCAGCCTTCAAATACATGAGCAGAAGTTGTGTTGAAATGCCGTGAATTTCAGTTTATCCTTCATTCTTTTGCCTCACGTTAACGGTAAAAATAAGTTTCCATTAAATACGATACTTGATCATGAATAGCATAAGTGTTTTTATATGCATATAACATTCAGAAACTGTATTTATAAGGATCAATAAATAAATGCTGATACAAAAAAAACATAAGAAATTACGTTTATTGATTAAATGGACCGATGCGCACAGCGGCGTGTTCGTGTTAAAGAGCCGCTAACAAGGTCATCTTTTCACAATGTTCTCTCTTAAAATTTAAGCGAGTGTAAATGTCAGCATTATCATATGTCTAAAGAACTTAAGTCTGTCAGGTAAAAGAAGAGCTTATTGATGCAGTTCAGTCTGTCTGATATTTTATTCCAACCGTTACTCTTGATCGGAGGCTGCCGTAAATATTTAGTTACGCTTCAACTAAGTTTAATGGTGCAACGCAAACATATTTAGAAGTGCGTAAGTCGTAACTAAAACTAGCCCAAGTTGTAACTTACGCACAGCTGGTGTAACCTATGGAAGCTTGTTTCCGCCACAGAATAAAACATTTTAAGAGATAATTGCGACTTTTTATCTCACAATTGCGAGATATAAAGTCAGAATTGCGTGAAATAAAGTCGCAATTGCGTGTTATAAAGTCAGAATTGCGTGAAATAAAATCAGAATTGCGAGATATAAAGTCAGAATTGCGAGATATAAAGTCAGAATTGCGTGAAATAAAGTCGCAATTGCGTCTTATAAAGTCAGAATTCTGACTTTTTTTCTCGCAATTGCGACTTTATATCACGCAATTGGGAGATATAAAGTCAGAATTGCATGATATAAAGTCGCAATTGCCTGTTATAAAGTCAGAATTGTGAGATAAATAATTCTGAAAAAAAAAAAAAAAAAAAAAGTCCCCCTTAGAATATGACTTTACATCTCGCAATTCTGACTTTATAACACGCAATTGCGACTTTATTTCACGCAATTCTGACTTTGTATCTCGCAATTCTGAGATAAAAAGTCGCAATTATCATTTAATTTTTTTTATTTTGTGGCAAACAAGCTTCCATAGTAACCGGCCCCAGGTAATAAAATGGCTCTAGCCAATTATATTGCAGAGGATTTGAGAAACAAAATACTCTTCATCTATACTGTCTTTGACATCAGCAAAACATCAAACATATGGTCTCAAACATAGCACATTACATTATATATCTTTATTAATACAATGATTTTCAAGCGCTTGAACAGACAGATCTTGAGCAGATAAATTAATGTCCAGCTAAAAAACAAAAACACTGCATTCATTCACCAGGCAAACGGACCTCCTGAGGAGACCGAGGGGAGAGCTTTCCAAAAGAAAAAGTGGCACCAAACCCAAATGCATCAAGTGAAAGGAACTTCATTATATTAATAATAATTAAATTCATTTGCGCTGATAATATAAGTCAAATGTAAAAGAACGATAGTAACAATAATTAGAATCATATAATAGGCCCAATTACAAAATGAGTGAGGTTGCTAACTTCATTTCAAACAAACAAAAATAAAATTTCCTTTGGTCAAGTAAAAAAAAAAAAAAAAAAAAAAGAGAGAACAGCAAAGACGAAACGGGAGAGCACTGACCATGCCAGCCAGCATCCCAAGTCCATGGAGTATTTTTTTTCTTTTTAAATACAGTAACTAGACAGTTGAGGCTCTAAGGCTGTGGAGGAGGTGCAGAAGGCAATCTGGTTATAGTGTCTCTGGTTCATGCTGAGCATGCGGTGAAGGGGCGTCCGCTCTCAGACGGCAGGCGACGGGGCGTCGGGGTCGGGCTCGTTGCTGTAGTGGTGACCGGGGGGAGGGTGGTTGGGAAGAATGTCCAGTTCATCCACCTGTGGTCCGGGGTGCATCACCACAAGCTGGTCCTGGGGAATGTCTGCCGCCGCCGCTGCCAGGTTCGTGATGGACTTGCTCTTCACGCACTGGAAGTCCACGTGTCGACTCTTGCCTTCCTCCTTCTCCCAGGACATGCGGATGAAGGGTCTTTGGACGTAGTTGTAGATGACTTCAGGTCGACCACCGGGACGCTTCTTCACCTTCTCTTTGTATGTTGGATAACCTACAGATGCAGATTTGATGTTCAAAAGTTGTGTCTTCTGATACGCAAACATAACCATCATGGGCAAGTTCACCAAAAACCAAATATTCTGTCATCATACTCTCCCTCACGCAGAACCTTGGCCTTCACTGTAACGTACAAATCAAATATGGCCCCTTTTGACTAGAAGTGGACACTGATGTATCAGCTAATTTTACTGACTCCGCTTTATCACTGGATAGTAAATCTAGACGAGTAAATGTTAATAAATAAGTTCACACTTCATTTTTGTGCATATCATTGGCTATAATTGAATTGTAGTACGCATGTATTAATATAATAATGTGATTATATCGGCCACCAGCCGGTCTGCTTTGTAGATATCAATATCATGAATCAATACATCATTGGTTCTCAGCTTTAATTGTTAAACCTGACACCTGTTGCCATATTTAATCCTCTGCTACTGCAGAGAACATTCATTTTAGGGTGAACTTTCCGGTTAAATTATTCAAATAAGATTGCATATTTGACTAAATAGGTGTAATATTGTAAAAAAAAAAAAAAAAAAAAAATAGAGTGTGAAAATAGAATTCTTACCTTCAATGCCCAGCCTAATTTTCTTAAGTCCTCGATCTTTTAAAACTGATTTGGCTACATCACGGTTTTCAATGTACTTGAAGAAACGATACAGCTTTGTACTGTATATAACTGTAAAGGGAAAAAAGAAGTATATTTGTTGTTGTCACATAAAAACACCAGTGATGCACCAAAATGAAAATATAAGTTTTATTATTTTTCATTATTTAATGTAGCCTATGTTTGAATGACATATTTTTTTTACAGCCTTAGTTTAAATTTGAACATTTTAACCATGACCTGGAGTAAAAACACAATTATTTATATATTTATATATATATATATATATATATATATATATATATATATATACACACACACACACATATATACATATATATATATATATATATTAGGGGTGTGCAAAGCAGCCGGTATTTGTATCTGTATTTGTATTTGTTGAGAGGGGAAAAGTATTTGTATTTGTATTTGTATTCGAGTAAATTTCAAAATAGGTGTAAAAATCCATTTTTTTTGCGTTACACTTCTAATTTACGTTATAGTGTAAGTATTCTTTAATTATATCCATTATAATAATTATGGATATGCAATATTGGTTGATGTTTTTCCATAAATCCAGCAATGAACATGTAACAAGGAACGTCATTGAAAAGAAAATAACATAACAGCCATTACCTACGTTAATGTTACTCTGTCAACAGCCTATTGTCTAAATTACCAAGCTAACAGAGCTACTAGTGTTGTCACGGTGCCAAAATTTCAGTATTCGGTACCAATACCTGTGAAAATCCACGGTTCTCGGTAACAATTTCGGTAAAGCTTAATTTAGATTAAATTTACATATATTAAAGTTTATATCACGGTTACAAAGATGGAAACTGTAGTATTAAAAACACTACATTAATATTACATTTGTTAGATAACAATAGATAAAATGACCTAACAATAAACAATAGTTAGGCTATATACTGTCGCAATTATTCTCCTTGGGGTTCATTTAAAAATACATTTTTAAAATCAAAAGTTAACATTATTTATGTTAACATTATTTAATGCACAATGAATGAAGTGAACAAACATGACCAATCAAGTGTTTGTATTAAATAACATTCACAAACATTAATTAATGTTGTAAAAATATATTGTTCACTCAATGTGTTGATGTTAGATGCGCATTAAGTAATGTTAATGAATGGTATCTTATTGTAGTGTTACCAAACAGGAGATAAAACATGTTTTATTTGACTTGACTGTACTTATATTTAATCCAAAACTGCATTCATATTTAATTTTAAAAGAGCTTTTTAAACCTGCTAAGAGTTATCCAGCCAAGAATAAGCCTAGAACTGCTTTTCTGACGGACTGATATTAATGACAAAATGACGGCTTTTTTATTTCATTTCTCATCTCCATAAATATATCTAAAGCTAATGCAAGGGCTAGAAATCAATTAATTCTTTGCTGATACTTCGTAATCATGAAGAGCGCAGTTCGCACGCTTTCTCCTTTCCACAAGCGCTTGCCCTCCCGTGGCGTCTGTCGTTGCTATGCAGCGCGCCGCTCGCTTCTATTATAAGCGCGCTTGCCGCGCGCCTACATTTGAAATCTGCACGCGCAAAAAAACGCGCTATGTGAACTACCCCTTATGACAACGTGACATTAGCCTAATCCAAAATATTTCAGCCACCACATCAGCAGCACCGCCGGTCGCCATGTCTCATGAGGAAACGCAGCTTTTTGATATAAAGTTTTTCTTGTTCCCGAATACAAATATTTTTAAAAGTATTTGTTCGAAATAAGTATTCGTAAAAAACACATTATTTGTGCTTTCCGAATACCGTATTCGGGTTCGGCTCCACCCCTAATATATATATATATAAAGTTTATATAACACTGCCTAAACCGGAATTTTATTTCAGCTAAATGAAAGTTTTAATTTTGGTTTCAGTAAAAAAAAAAAAAAAACATTTGGGTGCATCACTAAAAACACTCATGAAATGTTTTTCAGCTAATCCAGAAAGGTGTGTGTGATTACTTTGTGAATACTCCTCTCCCATCTGAGGCGGGTACTCCTCGTCCCAGTCCACCACATCATCGTCTGTGAGCACTACGATGTGACACTCCCTCTCTCCGCTCTGAGCGCTTGCCACCATCAGAGGGAGCACCATCTCCTCCAAATAGAACTCAAACTGCCTCCGGGCGCCGTCATTGGACAGCTCGTGCATCAGGGCACCTGACGAGACAAACTGGGTCAATAAACAACCACCTGTTCAAAGCAGGGAAATCTGCCAGCTGTGAGGCAGAGAACACGGGTAAAATATCACCGCTGTCAGATCCCAGTACTGGCAGGGACATTGACATTATCAGAATGGGCTTTGAAGAAGCAGAGGAACTACTCACTCAGGTCTCGACACTTGATAGTACTGTAGTCAAAAGAGATGCACAGATAGTCGCACGCCTCCCTTAGCTCGGGAATGGAGATTCCATCGGGACAGCGGATTATCCCAGATTTATAGTAATCCTGCCAGTTAGAGAAAGAACAGAAAACACAAAAGATGCCATTACAGAAGGTAGTCTTTATTTCTCCTACAACAGGTTCACATGCATCATTTTCTCGTGATATACATTGCAGCATCACCTCTTTTCTCACAGTGTCTGAAACGATCAAGGATTCATTCAGTCTAGCTAAACTCCTTTCTGAGATCCTGCTCTGCTCTGATTGGTCAGATGGCCCAGTCCGTTGTGACTGGTCTACCGCTTACAGCGTGTGTTGGAAACAAAACGACCATTACCATATCTAAATTTCACCTCGAGCCCCGAGTCCTCTTTCTTTTGAAGTGGATTTGCTTTCGCAGGGCAGAAAACAGCGTCTTCTCGACATGTCGACAACACGCACGGCGTTTGAGGGCGAGTCAAAGTAGATGTTGTTCAGTAGCCGATGAAGGCCATAGACGGGCATTATGCAAACATGTTACAAACCCATGTATGTTTGTAATAGGAAGTAAGACTGGAATTACTGACGAGTCATTTCGGCAGGTCAGAATCAACTATTGAAGCGCAATAAGATGTGAAAACTTAATTCACGATTGCACGCTTGCGCCGTGTGTCAGTCAGCGTGTTTTTTTTACTGCTCATTGTGCTTAACACTTTTAAAAGATCAAGGACGTACCAAATTCGTTCAAGTTATATTGCGCTTTTAACTTTTTATGATGCTCTTTATATTCTCATTCATGCGTTTCATCACTCTGAAGTGACAATAGTGCTGTGATGCACGCATAAAAATATCCAATTTCATTAAATTGAACTTTAATATCAGCTCTTTACTGGTTACCGTCCATTACATTAAATTCATTTTCAGCAGAAAACCAGTCAGAAGTTTAATATCAGACACATCTGCAGTAGACCACGTGCCCATGACACGTTAGAGCCGAAGAGCTCACAAAGGTGATCCAGGTTCAAAACCAGACGCTGTCCAAATCCCATTCCTTATCCTCTCTAGTGATTTTTATACTGCGGTTCAGATTGGTCCTGCAAATTGAACGCTTCTCTGTTAAAGCTCTCATGCTCAACACATCCTCTCTCTGGATTGCTAGTCAGTGACATTGTTTGAATGCACTCATCCGAGTTTATTGATTGTTTATTGTGCTGCTGTACCACTGTAGACACACTGCCCTGAGACACATAACAGACACTGTGGCCAAAGATCATTACAGCAAAGCTGATGACAGGCTTATGCTGCACTTAACAGCATTATTTAAAAGCCATTGCTGGAAGCTCATTATGAGATGTTCCCAGAGACGAAGCAGCCCACGGCGCAAGCCTGTGACCGAACCACACAGACCCGTCTTAAATATTCACTTACGAATACAAATCACTTCGTCTTCCAATGAACAAGTTTTGTTCTGCCATCTAAACACAATTAGGGATTTCCTTGGGCCTGTTTACACCTGGTTTCTTCATACGTGCGTTTTCTCTGATGGGATAGCTATCCGATCGTGAAAAGACCAGGCGTAAATGCCCTCCGAAACGCTTTCGAGAAGGATTTAAATCCGATCAATCGAACCACTTCAGGAAGTGGTTTGAGATGCATTCCAAACGAAACCAGACAAGTGTAAACGCATCTGGTTGTTGAAACCACGTATGTAAATTTCACTCCTCCCCAAAATGTAAATAAAAATAAACGTATGAGAGCATGTTATAGCCGGATATAACAGCGCTACTGCAACACGTGCCGCACATGAGTAGCGGAGTATCTTCAGCAAGCCGATGTGCAAACTGTCGCAAACGCTCAACACACAATCATCTTCATTAAAAGTAGTGAGACTAAATGATCTTACCAGTGCTGATGCTGCTCTCTCTCCTATTGTGGTCTTTGATCTTGAAATTAGCTGATGATAAATAAAACGAAGCTCATATCTGTTGCTTTCATTGACGTGGGAAAGGAAGATCGGATTCACATCCGTTTTGTGGAGACAACCGTTTTAATGCATAAAGTGACGAGGTGTGATAAAGCCACGTGATGAAAGTCGTCATATTAGAACTTATAAATAAAATATTTATATTTGAAACCAGAGCCTAGAATTTGTGAGTGACCGCAGCTTCTTGTTAAGCGGGTCACACATCAGACACAAAGCATCACGCCATACGACGCCACAGGTAGGGAAACGCACAGGTATCGTAATGAATAGTGCGGTCAAACGATTACAAAAAGTAACTAATTCACACATTTTTCTGTAATTAATCACGATTAAATGCACCAAACATTAAAATTTTAATCATAATTATTTTTATATTGTATAATTTCACACTGAAATGTGTATGAAGACAGTATTTTTTTTATATTTGCTATATGGCATCTCTTTACTAAGTACTAATACTAATACTGATGTGAATGGATCTTTCTCAATTTCTTGAGATGAAATAAGTAATTATAACCATTCAACATTACAGTATGATTGAGAGCTATAATTTTTTATATTTAATAAAAAAATAACAACTTTTAATTTAAGTGAACACATAAATCCATCATATTAAATGTCACATTTAGCTGTGCCTTTAAAATATAGCAGGGCTCAACACTAAGGCTTTTTTCTACTTCTACTCTGCCAAAATATACAGATCGAATAATAAAGCTACAAAAGTGATCCAGTCAAGAGCAGTGAGTGATTTTCTCTTTGTCTTGTTTGATTTATTGAGCAGATTTATTAGGTTGCCGTCACTAAGATGATGCGGATCTGACACGCATCCGATGTTCTCAACTCTTTACAGTTATTTAAGACTTAACTAATTTAAGACAATTTTGCATTTCTGTCCGTTCAAGCGTGAAAGAACTCAATGTGCGCTCTCAGGAGCCACTTTACAGACATCACGGCAGTATATATTTGAGTTCTCTTTTGTGTTATCACGCTTGAATGGTTTAAAAGCACTTGAACGAATGACAGCGCGATCACATAATGTAACGCTAGCCAAAGGATGGCAGTAAAAAACGGATGCTGCGTTAAATATTTTTAAGACATTCAAAAAGTATTGCAAAATTAGCGCATTAATTTTGACAGCCCTAAAAATGAGTCATTCTGTACATGCAAGCCACATGCTGTCTGCCTGCAGCACCCGGGGTGTGACCCGCTTTACTGTGTGCAGAGAGACAGTAGGAAGACAAGATATATAGTGACAAAAAACCCACCAGAATTGCCCTAAACACAGTGGAGCTGATGCCCTCTGCCACCTCATACTCTCCTTTTTCGTTGGGCCGGGTGAAATTGTGTTCCCGTCCAGATCCAAACATTCTACAAGAAAAAACAAACAAAAAAACAGACGCGTTTTAGAAACGAGAATGGAAAAAATGTATCAAAAATAGACAGATTACACATTATTTTAAGTCTGAGACAAGTTAAAGGGTTTGGTCATCTCATCGCCCTCATTTTTTTCTTTTTGTGTGTGTAGCACAAATAGAGATATTAAAAGTAAGTCCCATTTGCTTTCCTTCTATGGAGGACAAAACAGTCCAAAAACCCAAATAGTCCCTGCTGAGACCGGCTATTAAGATAGGAATGGACTGATCTAATCACTGGTTTACATCTAGTAGTAACTGTGGTTCCTGTGGGTTCTCAAAGAGTCTTAAAATGTCTTTCAATTTAGTTTGATCAAATTTAAGGCCACAAGACTTAATAAACAGTGTCATTGTCATTTTAAGAGGTCTTAAATTCTGGGGAAGGAAAAACAGGAATGACAATATATCCTATTGTAATTATTAAACTGTAAAAGGCAACAATTGAATTACATAAATGTGTAATCTTCAAACACGATCATATGAGCAAAATCCAATATCGTACAACCTCTAATTTGTATGCATTGTTATATTAGTACATTAACCAATTTCAATATATATGTATAGTTCAGTTCATAAGTTTACATTCCCTTTGCACAATATGAAAGATGTTAATAAGCTTAACAAAATAGAAGGGATCATAGAAATATTAATATTCACTAAGAAGATGCTAAAAATCAAAGAATCTGAATCTGTAGAACGATGGGCAGTTTAAATGCTCAGGACAAACAAGAGACTCTTGAACAACTATCACAAACATAAAACAGTCGTTGACCATCCAGCTGATCATCAACACACAGTATAAAAGCTGATTTGTCGAGTGTAAACATCTGTCATGTGGAACAGCTTAAGTCAGGACAGTACTGTTAAATTTTTATGATCCCTCGGTTTGTTCATTATGAACATCTTGTATATTCTGCATGGGTTATGTAAACTTATGAGCTGAACTGAATAAAACATGTCTTTTTGTAGGTTGTGCAGTTAAATGTGTGACGGTTTAATTAAGTAGAAGAATCTGAGATACATGATTTATTTTAAGATTGTATGGGTTTGTTCTGTAGGGACATGCTGTATTAATTTTATTTGTGCAGGTCTTAAAAGTTTGATATTAAAAATGTGTCTATATGCATGCATATAATTCTTTCTGGGACACCTTAAGTCAGATTAGCATTTCCACTGCAAAATGCAATGTGGTCACAAATATTTTCAACATTTTCATACACGTTTTAAACGACATAAAGGTGTTAAGTAGAAACAATCAAAATTATGAGGTGATCTTTAACCCTTTATCAGATGAGCGGTCTGCTCCTAACCTGCCCAGCATGGTGTTGGGCTGCGCTGTAAAAATCGAGGGGTCCACCACGAAGCGAGTGTTGTCCACAATGAGCGTGACCTTCTCTGATGTGCGGACGCTGCGGGCTCCGTCTTTGACGTTCTCATAGATGAAGACCATTTCACCCATGCTCTTGTAGGTGCCCTCTGAACTGGACAAGCTACTGTTACGGCTGCTGGCCACCCCACTGCTGCTGCTGCTGGGAGAGATCCTCTGAGGCCTGGGGCTGCTGGGTCGAGATGAGCCGCCCTCGCGATCTGCCCACGTGACACACAACATGATGACAAACCACGGGACTTAATATGAACAGCCAAATCGGACCTAAACGACAAAGAGAGTTTCTCACCGCTGTTGTGTTGCCGTGTGGGTGAGGTCACGTTGCGAATGCAGGGTGTGAGCTGGCCTTCAGCACGCTCGTGCGAAGAGTCCCGAGAGCGGTCACTGGAACGCCTTCGATCTCTGGATCGGTCAAAGCCTCCGCTGGCACCATGCATGTTCATTTTCACCTGGACAGTCTCGAGTCCAGACTAACACATCTGGCCGCTGCAGGAAGCGGAGAAAGAGAGAAACACCTCTTAACACAAGAGCCAGTGTCAGAGTCGAGCGACTCGAGAGAGGAACAGACTCCCAGTGTAATTTAAGGTGGAATGGGTCCCACGTCACCATAGAGAGCTAATGTCACGATTGTTCACATCTCTGCATAGCAAAGCGGAGTCCAGTTATTATTACAGTTAACTAAAACCATGAAGAAACATTTTCTTTAATTGAAATACAATCAATTTTACTGAAACTAAATAACATCAAATAAAACATTTCACATTTTCATTTACTTTTAACTTGATGCACTAAAACTGACATTGAAAAAAACACACAAAGGTTTAGTAAACAAAAATACTAAAATTATATGATAGATAGATAGATAGATAGATAGATAGATAGATAGATAGATAGATAGATAGATAGATAGATAGATAGATAGGGCAGCAGATGAGACCGATCGCACAGGGTGTGTGTTCGCACAGGGTGTGTGTGTGTTCGAACAGCTTCTGTTCCAGTTGATCAGGAAGTGCCTGGGGTAAATTCAGCTGGATGTCATGAGTGTAATACGCAGGAGAAACGGGTCATGGTGTTTGTCATACAACTGAACAGACTGGTTGTGTGCATATACACACCTGTAGAATATAAGTGAACAAAGCAGCACTGTTGTACGACCATGGTTTTTGGACTTGTCCCAAGCTAAATTAATCATACAGTAACCGTGGTAGACCAAAGTACCATTCTATTACCATCTGATACACTCTACCATGGTAAAGACACGTTTGAAAGTCAAATTATGTGTCAAAATATGTGTTAGACTAGTGCCCCTACTATGTTTTTTTTTCTGAATATTCTCTTTCATGCAGTGTGTAGTTATAGCTGTTTGTGAACGTAAACGCACTGCAAAGATGTAAAGTCAAAAGTGCATGATAAATAAAGTTATTGTAAGAAAGAATCGACTCTGAACACTGAACAGCCTAAACGAGTCCTGTCTCTAACTCAAATCCCACTGTGTTACGGTTCTACGTCACTAAATAAGACATTTGCAGTTTCTTTGGACCAGCTTGCTCCTCAGAATCACAACCTGTAAGAATGATGTATATATTTTCTGCTGGGTGCTCAAAATACGCAGTTTTGTGTTTTATATTGGGTAGGTCTCCGGCTAACTCACATTATTACTGTCTTACTGAAATACTTCTGCTAATCAGTTGTGGGCCACTATTAGGCTACCTAAAACTGTCTATTAATTCCAAATGTCTGTCATTCTTACTACTTTGAGTAAAGATTAAGCATGGAGTCAAGATTTGTTTTGCAAACTTTAACGTTACATCAGTCATGCACGTTAGTGCTCGGCTAACATATGCGCTGTTATTGATACGGCATGTGCACTGCAATAACTAGGCTAAGCTACACATTGGTTTGTTGATGAACATACACTTGTTAAAGGAACACGCCGACTTTTTGGGACTTAAGCTTATTCACCGTATCCCCCAGAGTTAGATAAGTCCATACATGCCCTTCTCATCTCCGTGCGTGCCGTGACTCTGTCTGACGCACCCACCGCTAGCCTAGCTTAGCACAAAGACTGGAGGTAAACGGCTCCAGCTAGCATACTGCTCCCAATAAGTGGCAAAATAACGCCAACATTTTCCTATTTACATGTTGTGATCTGTATAGTCAAAGCGTTTGCAAATAACAAGGTCACATGAGACACAGCCATCTTCTAACCGTATACATACTAGGAACTATATTCTCAGAAGGCGAAGCACTGCTACTTGGGCGGACTTATCGAACTCTGGGGTATACGGTGAATAAGCTAAAGTCCCAAAAAGTCAGCGTGTTCCTTTAATGCTGATGGGTGAGGAATTACAGCAACATCTCTTAGTGTGCCTCACACTGAGTAGCGTATCAGTGAGAAACGAAGAGAATCAGGCGAGTAAACCTGTTGTAGGAGACTCCAAAACAAAATTATGAGCTTTTAAAATAACATAATAGGGGCACTTTAAGACGGGATATGAATCAGACATTTGTCTGCAGAACCACTCCCTCTGTGCACAGCACTTCTGGGGGTTTTCAATGTTCAGGAAATTCCAAAGATAGTTGTCCATTTAAACCAGTCCCTTAAAATAAAACAAATTCAGAGAGAGAGAGAGAGGGAGAGAGACCACCCCTTTCTTTCTGAGCCGTGCACTGACCAATTAACATAGCTGAGGACTTCTGATAAACCCGTGGCCAGTTTGTCATTCTTACATTGTGTAAGTAAGTACCATAAGCTAAATATTCCATTCTAGATAGAGACTATAAAATACAAATATTGTTAATGCACAAAAGGATGAGTCAAAAAGCCTGCAAAGTCTCAGTTAAAGCCAAAACCACAAGGTTAAGTGACTGACACAAGTAGATAAACTATAGCTGATTTAGTAGTAAACACTTACAAGGAAGAGAATTGCTTCATTTATCATCCTGTGCAGTGTGTGAGTAATCTGCACACACTTCACTGAACTCATGTGATTCTGGTCGCGTCCTCAAGTCCCCACAATGTAAGATAATGTCAATAATTAACGACCAATTAACTGCTTTATCACATCGATCTCTTTTACGTTACATTGCTATCTGAAATGTTCGGCCATGCAAATAAAGTTTTTGAACACTTAATGGCCATAATTTAAACATTTCTATGTCACTGCTTTAGATATAACATGTTTAAGCATTTATATATTTAGGCTACAATGTTACAACTATGACCTGATTTATTTTTGAACTTTTTCATAATTTAATATATAGCTATTCTCTTCATTTGTCGTTATGATACACAATTTAGTGAAAAGGGAATTGGAAATTATTATATTCTTAATTGTGTAAGGTTAGCAATTTAAACAGGGACAATACATAAAATTGCTACAGTTATCACCAGTTATTTGGTCAAACTTATTCAATTAACTTGCTTTACCTATATATATATACTGATATAAAAGGGAATATATATGATATGTTTTAAAGGTACTTTTTTATTTTTAATATTTATTTTTCTACAGTAAAGTTTTAGAAACAACACCAACTAGTTTTCACATAATAAAATGACTACAGTGTAAATAAGAATCATTGCTTTTTATTGGTAACACTTTCCAATAAGGTTTCATTAGTTAACTACTTTAGTTAACATGAACTAATAATGAACTGCACTTCTTTGTTAATGTTAATTTCAACATTTACTCATAAATTATTAAAATCAAAAGTTGCAGGCTATTTGATAACATTATTTATTGCACTGTGAACTAACATGAACAAACAATGAACAGCAGTTTTTATATTAACTAATGTTAACAAAGATTTAAACATACAGTAATAAATGTATTGCTAATGGATAATGGAGTTCATGATACATTAACGTTAACAAATGAAACCTTATTGTTAAGTGTTAGCGTTTTGTGTGTGTGTGTGTGTGTGTGTGTGTGTGTGTGTAATTCAGGATCCAGAGAATTAGCCCAAGCGTCAATATATTGTTTAGGGCCACTGAAGTATCATGTTTCATAATGTTACTTAAAATGGTTAAGAACTCTTATGATTTGATAAACAAAAGCGATAGAACTGACATCCATCCAACTAATCAATGACTGATCGACTAATCAATGACTGGTGGTGTGTCATCCTGCCAGAGACTCGATGCATGACAAGAAAAGACAAAAAGAACAAAAGCAACAACAACAAAATAAAAACGCTATCCGACACGCTTCACTCATTAATTAAGCAGGGATGTACATAAATGTGTGATTATATGTTTGGTTTGTTGTAAAGCAGCGAGATCATTTTTACACACAAAACCTCAGCGGACGTTACAGGACTATTAGCTAGCCACCGAAGCTAACCAACAAAACAGCAGCCGTTTAGATTAAAAATTATACACATTCTTACCTTTTTACAGTATCGTGAGCATAGTTTGTGAAATAATTTAATACTGGTGTTCTCCCATAAGGTAAAATGAAAAGAAGAACCATTAAAATTTGAAGAGGACCATCAGCTTTTCCTGAAAATGCGAATTTGATCTCCACCAACTGCTGACAGGAAACGCGACTTCACTAAAGTATCGCGAGAACTGTGTGACGTGGTCAATTAAAATTTTTTTTTTTTTTTTTTATTGATCAGATGAAAAGTTGCTAACAATAAGAAAGAAAGAAAGAAAGAAAGAAAGAAAGAAAGAAAGAAAGAAAGAAAGAAAGAAAGAAAGAAAGAAAGAAAGAGCAACACAAATTGTCTTAGTTTGTTGTGTATAATATAGTGTACAGATAAACAGATCCAGTTGGTCCACATTTTAGTGCAATTGCTGGATGTCTAAAAAAAAGTACAAATCTTTCTTTAAAAAACAAACAAACAAACATTTAAATAGTGACACAGTACCGAAACCAGTGACTGAAAGCATAGGCCTACTACAAGGTTAAGACATTGTCCTTTGTATGTCCTACACAGGGTCTGAACATTACAAATAAATAAAAGTACCCTTTGAAAATAAATAAATAAATAAATAAATAAATAAAGACATAAGTAAAGCAGTGCACTTTCTTTCTCCAAGTACAGCAGAATATTTTAATTGACACTTACTGTGTCCTCCCCTCCTGCACTGATGTTACCGAGAAAACACTTTTCATTATTCAGAGTTCATTAGCTTTTCCAAAACATCAGTTCCAGATCGCACTTTCCTCCTTTCTTAAACGTCTGATAGATGGGCCGCTGTTTTTCCCCTTTTGCTCCTTTTGGGAGTCATTTAATGAGGGAATGAGGATATTGTTGAGCTTCAGCTGAAGCCAGTCCTGTCTTTCTAACATCTCCTTGTGCTCCCGAACGTTGTGCATGAGCTGAACTTCACTGATTGACCTCTTGCTGAGATGGAGACACGGACATGGTCAGATTTGAATTGAGATCACAAAACAACAAACACCACCAACATCTCGGACCAATACGTTGCATCCTATTCTCTCTTACCTGAGTGGTGCTCCCTCCAGATACAACAAACTGCAAAGACCCCACAGCACAATGATAAGCACTGGTTTCTCCAAAGAACGTATGGGTAACATAGTGATACCTGTTGGGAAAGTTATAGTAAAGAGACTTTTCATTTCTTCTATAATGTCTATGATAGTGAGGCAATGGCCTCTAAACTTACCAAGTCTTGTTGTCTTTTATTTGACTGCTTTTGTATTTGGTAGCTGCTGTACTGAGAGGGTCCATGTGTTGTCCGGTGTCGTATTTGTGTGTTGGGACTACCCTTCCTCTTTTTATATGCACAAGCCCCCTCCCGTTGGTCATTGATGAGCTATCTGCATTATTGATGGTGATGTCATCCATGCTTTGATGGAGACTGGCATGCACATGACGACACATGACTACCAACGCCCCCCCCCACTAATTCTGTTTTCAACACCTTGGTCGAGACCGCTGTGATCGCGGTGCTGTAGAACTAGTGCCATGTACGGCTATGGCGGTCAGGCAGGGTGCCACCTTCGACAAAGTAAATACATGGTTCATTATATGATGTTCAGAGACTCAAAACACAGTTTCACACACTCTTAAAATTAATCAGCAATTATTAATTTTAATTGTTAGACCCAATATAGATCTCAATATAGTTTATTTGTATATATTTTATTTAATTTTAATTCATTTTATTTTTCTGTGGAATATGCATAGAGAATAATGTGAATAAATATGAATATGAATAAATATTCAATATGAATAAATATTTTTTGTTCTAACTGGCCACTGCAAACTTTTCTTACACTTGAATCTGATGCATTAGTGCCACTGTTGTGAAACGACAAACGCAACGCACAAATATGATATTTTTGATCATATAGCCAACATTTTTTCCCAGCCAATCATTTATCATATGAAAATGATTCCCTAACTTAATTAGGAAAACACAGAGTCAATTCTATAACTCATTTCTCGTGTTTTTTTTATTTATTTTATAACACAACACCATTTTATGATCATATGATTTATTGATTTATTGATTTATTGTTGTATGCCATTCCGGGATTCGGTCTTTGTTTATCAGGTCAGACTGAGGAAATAAGACAAAAGTTCGGTGCCAAACATCATGGTGCAAGCAAGGTCCACCTGAAGTTTAAGTGATCTATGGGAGGTGTACATAACCTTGTCATACTCTCATGGGACACATTAGGTAACCATGAGAGAAGTTTTCTAAATGTGGAATAGGAATGGCTATGTCATGACACATGCAGTAAGACCTAGAAAGGAACCAAACTGAAAGAACCAAAACAAATGTCTATTATATCATTGAAACCTCAAGGGATGTTTGCTATTATATAGCCAACACTTTTTTTTTTAACAGATTGAATCATAATTTAAATAATTCCCCATTAACCGTGTCAGTGCTACTCAGAATCTGAATTTAAATTCAGAATTAAGAACTTAGTAATTATACTTTATAGTAAATATTAATTTGTTTAGCATCAAATAGTGGTTCACAATAAATAATAATGATAGGTAAAAAAAAAATATAGAAAACAATTCTATAGTTTCTATAGAAATTCTATAATAACACAATCCAAATTACATTGAAAAAATCTTTACTTCTTAAATATTGGTAAATGCAAGACTATACAATTTTTAATGAGACGTAAAAATAAAAATAGAGATATCACAGAGGCTGTTCGACATACAGTAGTCAACATTTGAAGTGGATCAAAAAAGTTAAGGTTTTGTTAAAGTAAAAGTTAAATGAAAGGTTTTGATCCACTTGACTACTGTATATGTAAATCTTCCTGACTTAGACTTGCTGGGATAAATCTATAAGTTTCACTGTAACCTTGAAACTCAGAGCATGTCTAACCTATTTTTTCCTGTATTTAGCTAAAGAAAGTATACATTTTCATGCATTTCATGGAAGTATACACGTAAACAATATTGGTCCCAGCACGGAGCCTTGGGGAACATCACAAGTGATTGATGAAGCAGTTCACAGCACAGGTATCTATTCGATTGCTACCACTGTCTCCTATTTTGCATCAAATGTTTAATATTTAATAATTATAATGAGAGCTTAATAATTACAAAATTACAGATTTGGGTTAAGTCAAGACGTTACCCTCAAAACCACATGTTTGTTGAAGCCTGCCATTGCTTAGACAAGGTCTAGGATCTCTTTTAAAGGTTGTGATGAGTGTCATGAAGTATTGCAGTTATTACAGTGTCAGATGAGTTGAGGACGTTGAGCACAATTATATATCACACACATTGTCTCTTGTCTCTTGTTTTTGTTTTTTTGCACCAACCAACAAAGAACAGAAAACACATTGTTGCTCTGCAAAAACAAACGCAAATGTCAATTTTACATTACGGGAAATTTTTTTTATTATTTAGCAGCACATATATTGGCATATCATAATCATTCCTTTCTAACATATTTTTCTGCTTTCTTAATGCTTTATGTACATTAAACAATTGGTCATTTTGGACATAGTTAAACTTGTTGCAAGATGCATCCCATGTAAATATGCTCCAATTAAAGTGGCAACAGGCACAGACAACTTACCTCACGTCATACATTAATAACTTATGTGTTTATGTACCTGAGAGAGGATTGGTATGTAGTACAGACTTAACTCAGCGCTGCACATGTTGAGTCAACCCAAGCAAGCTGTTCTCATTACCTCATGTGGTTACAATGTTTGTCATCTCACTAATGGCATGTAGCAGCAGTAGTGTGCGGGGAACCGCTCAGGATTAAGGTGAAGAATTGCTTACAAACCATTAACAGGGGTCACCCCCATGTAACAATGACAGACATGCAGCATGAAAACCACGCAGGTCTTATTTAAAATGGGCTATAGACATAAAGACGTTTAACCTTTGGCTGAAGCCAGGCCTTAGTTGGGCCTGACAATAATTGGTGAGTTATTTTTAGCTGGGCATGTGTGAGAAATTGAAATTATGAATATGCAACCCCACATGCATTTCAGCTATTCTTTGTTAGACATAAATAATGAATGGCTGGAGACGAAACATATTAGTCTGTAAACGTCTTACAGCTGAAAGTGATTTTATAACCTTGTGCTGCTCTAGTACACTAGAAACATCCTGGGCCCTGCATTTGTGTAATGGATTATCACATTTTTAGAGATCGGAGGATGGTGGGTTATTTGATATTTTATGAACTTCCCATGATCCTTTTGCCATTATCTTGTTTATTTTTATTTTTATTTGTGAGCTGTTTGCTATGGAAGCTTGTTTCCACCACAGAATACATTTTTTTAAAGATAATTGCGACTTTTTATCTCACAATTCCGAGTTTACATCTCGCAATTCTGACTTTATTTCTCAGAATTGCAAGATATAAAGTCAGAGTTGCGACATATAAAGTCGCAAATGCCTGTTATTAAGTCAGAATTGCGAGATATAAACTCACAACTGCGAGAAATAAACTCAAAATTGCATGTTTATATCTCGCAAATCGCAATTCTAACTTTATAACACTCAATTGCAACTTTATATCACGCAATTCTGACTTTATATCTCCCAATTGTGTTTTATAAATTCAGAATTGCATGTTGATGCACTATAGGATACATTGTCACAATGGAAACCTGTTTGCACTTAAAAAAAATAAAAAACATTTTTAAATACCATTTAAAGCATAAAAAAAACACAGCAAATCTGTTTTTAGAATGTTTTAATAGGTAAGTTTTAAACAATAAAAAAATATGATACACAAATAATGGAAATGGTAACAGGCAAAATACAATGGTAAAAATAAATTGTAATTATTACTAATTGTATAAAATTATATGTGACAACATGCCCTAACCTGAGACCTATATCCTTGTCCTGAGAACACAGCCTTTCCATTATAATGTTTTATTGTGATCAGAGTTACACCCTAAAAAAAAAAAAAAAAAAAAAAAACCGAATTGAGACCTTTTATGGAAAGTAATGTGGTACATTACTTTTGCATTACTTTTTCTAACCTGGGTTGGGCTTGCTTATCAGTTTAATAATAAGTTATATTTTTGGCAAATGTAAAGGCCCGTTTGGACCAAAAGTGAAATGAATAAGCCTCAGACTGAAGGAAATGCACATTCACGCCTGTACAGTAGAGTAGGGATGGGCAAATGAAGCTTCATGAAGCACTGAGGCTTTCCCTGAATGTTTCCGGAAAAGATTGGAAGCATCAAGAGTGTCGAAAACAGCGCCATCTTGTGGCAGGTCAAATTTACAGCAGCCATGTTAATGAGCAACTGAGTGCGCAGCGCCGTTGTTTTGTCCATTAAGCACAAATAAAAGCCTGACAACGCTAAATGTTCAGTTTTCTGATAATATAATTAACATATTAAAGTGTGGAAATAAATGTAACAATTATATTAATACTAATTATAAAAATTCCCACAGAGTTGCTTGATGCAAGTAAAAGTTGGTCTAATTATTTTATGGTTTCAATGCTGTTTATGTGTCAGAATATATGATCATGTAACATAGGCTATAGCCTATAGGCTTATTTATTTATTTATATATATATATATATATATTTTTTTTTTATGTTAGCAAATGGAATTAAACTTCCAAAAACCTGTAGAGTAGTGGTCTGTGTTCAAACATTCCGACACGCAAAGTGAAGCATTCACGTAACTGGAAAAAAGTGAGGCTTCGTTTTTCGTTGATCACGTGTTTCTCTGAAAACAATATGCGCTTCATGAGAAAAAGCGCTTTTACCATAGACAGTAAAAGAAATGGACGCAGCGACCCCATTGGATTCAACGGAGAAAAGTGAAGTCAATTAGAAGCTCTCACTTCCTGATGGCTGAGCGTACTGTGCAGACTCAAACAGAGCTTGACGACGTCAGAGAATGTCTAATATGGCGAGAAGTTTCACTCTCACTACACTTCCGGCTTCTGAACTGGTTGCAGTTCCACTCTGATTCCATATGAGGGCGCTCACAGGACGAGTGCAGAATGAATGGAGGTCAATGGCAGTATACCCCTCAAAATCCACTTTTCTCAGGATATAATTTTTTGTCTAGTAATTTGAATGTTGTATTCGAAAGGAGATGCAAAGAAATTACACATTGCTGGGTGTTAGATTTTTTAGAGTCACTTATTTGCTTTAAAAAAGTCTTTCAAAATGTCAATGACGTCAGAATGCTGACGTCATTAGCAGAATGCTAGCGTGTTATGGGCAACAACAACTCAACCTGTAAGAAATCAAAACGACATAAGTACTCGTTCATTCAACTTTCGACCTAAAACCCATGTTGAACTTGCAAAATCTACAATCACATCTGAGATTTCTCAACGGCAATCGGGTGAAAGAGACAAATTTAGCCGTCTAGCCCCATTGACTCCCATTCATTTTGCACTCATGGCGAGCGCCCCCAGTGGAACTCTGGTGGTACTACAACCAAAATTCGGTACAATAGGGCTTAATAGGGAGTGGACAGGCTCTCCGTAGACGGGCTCTGACGACGTAGATGTGACGTGAGCAACCCATCTGTCTTCTAGTAGCTGTGCCAAGAGAAATCTGAATCATTCCCTTCCGAAACTTGCAGAGACGGAGAGTGTGAGTAGGAGCTGTCCATGAGCTATAGGAGCAGGAGAAACTTTTGCTAAGTATTCTGATGAATTATTTTCTCATTTTGCCTCCACGTCCCCCCGATTGCCCGCGAGCTTCTCCTCCTGTCCATACGGTAATCTCTCTACTGTGTGACAGAGAGTCGTGTGGTTATGACGCAATCGTTAGCCTATTTTTAACAAAAACTGCTTCTATGGGGCCGTAACGTAATGGAGCCTTTTATACATTTTCGTGTTTCTTTAGAAATAAATAATGGACAAATGGAGTCTTTAAACGCCTCAGATGTAAAGTTATTCGCTGTCAAAGTGACGCCAAAATGAATGGGAGTCAATGGGATGCTAACAGCAGGTGATGGTCTGCTAATCAATGGCGGCCCCCGGGGAAGCTTAATTTTTTTCAGAAAGATTACCCCCTTGGCTTTTACTGGATACGCGCTTTGAAGCTTCAGTGTCAAATGTAACTTCACTACAGTAGAGGGCGCAGCTCAAACTAACCTTTCAGCTGTGCTGCCATTCTGGGTCGCAGGCGAAGAAAGTTCAACACCCTACAAAATAAAATAAATAAATAAAACACAAATGTGATGTTTATCTAAAGCCATTTTGCTTATTAGTAGGCCAGTGGTAGAATTGGATCACTGAAGACATTGGT
The DNA here is from genome assembly GCF_951802725.1 of Rutilus rutilus. Classification (NCBI taxonomy): domain Eukaryota; kingdom Metazoa; phylum Chordata; class Actinopteri; order Cypriniformes; family Leuciscidae; genus Rutilus; species Rutilus rutilus. Next base: position 54,643,579 of record NC_140211.1, on the reverse strand, counting down.
TAAAAAAGTGAGATTAAATATACATAAAGTATATTTGTACTATTTAACATGTTAAATAGTTGCAGTTTAACAATATTCCGGGTTTGCATTTCACTGTTTTTATTCATTTAGTGGAATTTTGAATCTTTGTTCAAGTGATATGAGTAAATTAATGCTCACATTTATTCTAGAACTACAATTTAATATCATGTTTACACAGCGCGCACAACGCCTCTGCACCTTTGAAAAAGTAAACACATATGTTTTGTTGTAAATTTAAAAGTAACGCATCACTTTACTAGTTACTTGAAAAAAAGTAATCTGATTACATAACTCATGTTACTTGTCATGCGTCGCCCCCAGCTGTAAAAGCCCCCAATTGTGGTCAATTGTTACAGAATTTACAAATTATCAAAACTTTTATCAAAATTCAACAGCAATTGAGTAGAGATATTCATTAAAAAAAAAAACATAGAGATAACCAGTGCTAATATTTATGCAATTGGAGTTTTGTCCCTAAACCTACCTTAAAACTAGCTACTGAGTTATAACCCTTACCTTCCTTCATTCTCCCTTACTTCATGGATACTGTAACCTTGAATGGTGATTTGATGTTGCAACAATCACAAAATGGAGTTTTCATATCAATACACAGTTTCTTCCTCATTTAGCACACTGACTTTTGACACGGTTACTGGGGAACCATTGAAATTATGATTCAATCTTGTTAAAAAAGTGTTGGCTATAGCAAGTTTTCATTGATATAATAGACACTTTATGTTCAGTGTTTAAATTGTCATAATGGAGCAATTGTTTATACCCCCCACACCACCCCACACCCCACATACACACAATTTTTTTTTCTCAAGGTCAGACATACTATAGCTTGAAATTTATTTCTAAGCCTCTGCATTACTGCATCTAAACTGCAAAACAAATATCAAACTCTTTTCACTTCATGCAATATTTCAGTATGATTTATAATGCCTTTCTAAAAATAAATGACCTGTAAAATGTCCACAAGGTGTCAGTATATGATAATATGTAAAAATGCTCTTGGCTCAAATGATTGGTACTTCCGCATTGATTAATTAGTAAAAACACATCTTATCAACAAGTCAACAATTAGTCATCTGTATGAAAATGAATAGTGCTGATGTAAACAATGAAATAATAATCTTTGGTTTCTATTCCCTTGTGAAAAAGAAGAGTGCTTGAATGTGCACTTGTAGTGTATACTTCAAATTTTAAAAGTATATTTTTTAGAAACCTGTCCTTGCAAATAATATAATATTAATGAAATAAAAGGTGGTGTGTTATTCAATATTACATTTAAAGTTAATACATTTTAAATGTACTAAATTACAACTTCATAATTGCAAATGTTAAATTACTTGAGAAACAAGTTTCAATAGAAATGACTTTAGTTTTCCATAAATGGTTGTTGTCAGTACATTCGGCAGTACACTTTAACCATATTTCAAAGGCAATAGGAGTAATTATAAAATTACACATACTGAAGGTCTGCTTAAGTGGGTTAAAACAGCATCATATTTATTATAAATTTAATAGTACAATTTAATTTAATTGCAGCTGACATGCAATTAACTGTCTGAAACATTTAATTCAGTTCATACTTAAGTATATTCTTAAAGCATGATACACTTGTTTTTTCACAAGGGTACATTTCAGTTATAGTTTTCTTTTGTTTTAATATCACTTGAAGGTATGCCTGTGCTAACAGTTAGAGAGAGACAGAAAAATTCATCCATCCTTTCATCCAGGACCCTGTCAGACTCTGTATCACATGGTCTTCCACAGTCACACTCTTCTTGCGAGTGAGCATGACCTGTTCTGCTCCACAGAGCTGGGTTGTGTCCATGCATAGGGTATTAAACAGATTCCTGACAGACACGCTGTCTGCTAATCCTCAGGAAGAAATGGAGAAAGTCTATCAAAGGCTGAAACATAATGCTTGGATTTCACATAATGAGCAACTGCATGCCTTTTTCCTTGTGATTACTGGCCACTGTAATGGGATTATACTCAATGATGCCATTCAGATCAAGATGGAGCAGCTATAATGAAGGGAAGGCAAAACTCACGTCCCATGTATATTAGACATGGGTCATACATATACATCACCAATTAGACGGAGCTCTCCATTCATTACAGCTGCTCTCAGTGTCTGGTAATGTTCATGAAATCATTTTCCATGTAGACTGTGTATTTGCGTTATTTGCATACCCTGCTAACAGAAAGCCGGCTTATTCTTAATTGCATCCATGGGTAAGAATCCAGTGCTATTATTTGATGAGATCTGTGATTAATTTCAATGAAAATAACAAGCCCTCTGATAATACTCACGCTTTCACTTATACATTAGTAAATCAGCCAAGAAGTCCTTATTAGCATTTTAATTTTTTGGTTGTGGGTTGTAATCACTTGACGAGATTATGTTGTATTAGATTTAAAGTGACACAAAAACATCAATAGAAAACAAAAGGAAGTGTGTGTAATGAGCCATCATTGTCGCTGCATTGACAGACACAAGCCACTGTTTCATTCGCTTTTACAGTCGAGAGGTTTTAACTGTGTGTGTTTCTTTCCATTCTTTTGACGCTCCTTCAAAAGTCATTCATGCTTGATCGCACTGAGCTCTTCCTCCTCGTTTACCAGCTTAATATCAACCCATAAGAAAGGAAAATCACAAAGGAGATCTCTAAAATATCTTAATCGCTTCTGCTATAGACACCAATGAGTTTAAATGGGCACCTTTGAGTCTCTTGCTTTTCTTCTGGGGGGAAAAAAACAGTAGAAAATTCAACATGAACTTAAAGTCCCCCTGTGGTGCAAATCAAGTTTTAAATGTTGTTTATATGTCTATGTGGTGTTTTAAATATGCTTTAAGACAAACCATGTGCAAATTCATAAGTCGACACCATTGATGAGTTTTTTCTCCTTAAAACTGCAGAGAACCAAAGACAGTCTCAAAAACACGGTTTGAAATCGCTGTCACGTAGTTACATCGTGTACAAAGAAAATCGCATCAGCCTAGAAAATCGCAACTTTTCATTTTCCGTCGGTCGTAGTACACAATGTAACTAAAGAAGAGTCCAGTTTTAAATATGAAAAATATCGAAACTCTTTGGTCATTTTTTTGAGAGAGATGCTAATGGTCCTGTCCGATTCAATGTTCTATGCTAAGCTATGCTAAAAGTGGTACCGCCAGACCCGGAGATCGGCTGAATGGATTCGAAAACGGTAAAACTCAACTGTTTAACTCTGGGGGAGTTGTAAAATGAGCCTATTTCCAAAAAAAGTGGAGTATCCCTTTAATGAGGCAAGGGTGTAGAGTTACATACAAGCTATTTTAAAGCATCAAAAACGTTTAAATATGTAATTTTGGTGATCAAAGATGAGTTTTAAGGGATACAATTATTGACTACAGGGGGACTTTAAAAATGTCTTATCCAATTCTTTCAGGACAAATGAGTCATTGTATAGCTTTACTATGTCAACAACTGTCACATTTGTGTCAACTTTTATTGCTCCAAATATACTTTGGAGAAACATCTAACACTATGTGTTGATATTCAAATGGGAAATAATCGAGAATGCCACAAAGTCAAATAATTCAATGAAATGAAATGTCAATAATTAAAAAAAAAGTAAATGAATCCGACTTTTACATTCTCTGTTATGTGAGACAAAATATTGGTTGAAAGAATATAAAACAGTGGCTGAGTGGAGCCAAAAAAATTAAATAAAATGTATAAAATCCTTAATGGAAGAAGGAGCACATGGAGTAAAATAAATGTATCTCCATGAGGGGTGCATATAGCCACAGGTAAAGTGTTTGATTTAGAGCATAAAGCTAATGTATTGTTGTTAATTAGATTCTGGAGAGAGATTAAGAAGGAAACTGCCACATTAAACATTACGTCTGTCATCCTGCAGGAAACCTTTAAAGAGAGGAATCACTCTCACTTATATGAGATGTGATATGATGTGGGAAATCATTACATGGCAACCCGCAGTGAGCAATCAATGCAGTTTAAAGAACCATGATACCATGTGTGGAAAATAAATGGACTATGGGGGGAAATGTGGCGACTAAGGCTGTCATATAATCAGGTAATCAGAGCAAGGACAATTTAACACATTTTTGTTGACTTGATTCTGAAAAAGATGATATTAAAGGTGCACAATGCAGAACCCCCAAGGAATGGCGTCTTTATTTATCATTAAAGAGTCACCCTAGCCTGGGTGCCAGCCCGAACCCCGCCCACAACATTTTGTGGTCGGGAAGTTCGGTCTGGACTCGCTCCGTTGAGGAGCTATTATGCCCGAACAAAAATTGTTCGGACCAATCAAATTGTCAGGGCGGGCTTTATACGATGATGGACAGATGAGCAACGGTAACGTAATCGTCCACGTCACCAAAGAGCGCTTGATTTGAATTAGTTTACAACAAAGACGACTGCTGCTGGAGAATTGAGATTTCACGAGTTCACATTTACAAATAAGTCAGATAGAATAAATGCGTATATAAGATTTCACACAAATAAGTCGATAGAATAAATGCGTAGATGACGTGCTGTCCGAGGAGAGGGCTGTGGGCTCGGTAACCATACTCCCCCGTATTCCTGGTTGTGAGAGAACAAGACAAGAGTGAGGATTCGGGGTGGTGGAGGGATGCTGAAAAACTGTCAAGGAGTGTTAGGTAAGTTTACAGAGTGAATATGCTTCCTCATGCTGATAGATAGGGTAACGTTAGACATGGTATTGTTTGATGACAAGTTGATATTGGATTGATTATTTGTACGTGCTCCTCCCGAACTTTGTTTATGAAACATCATGTGTAGATTCCGCCATCGCGTCTGTTATAGAAGATATCGACAGCGCATTCATTTTAAAAGAGGAACAGAGAGCCGCGACATTTTGTTGGTTGAAAATATGAATGAAGAACATATATGCGTCATTTACTCCGTTGCTCTGATTGGTTGTAGGTCTATCCAATTGAGTGCAGAGTTTTTTTTTTCCTGGTTCGGTTGAGACACACCCCATAATCAAATTTCTATGGAGAAGTATCAGACTCACATTCTGACTAGAATCTGAGTATGACGACGTCAGGCTAATGAAACCCCCTCTTTCAACTCAAGCTCACAAACTTTTTGAAAAATGCAACTTAAATGGGCGTGGATGGCTGTGAGAAGAAGGAGGGGAGTGGGTGTGGTATGGAACGGCAGGAGGGGGGGACTGTCATTGCCAGTGGCCCATGCATATCGACTGTCACTAAAAATCAGTGGTAAAACGTGAGGAAATGCTAGATTTTTTTAAAGCTGGCAAAGTTAAAGTCTAATGAAATACACTGACACCTTATTTTTGTCCTTTCAAAAGTAACTGAATGCCCTGCTACATATATTATCCTACAGTAATCATAATTGTATTTAAAACATATAAATGTACATGTATATGTATAATTATGTCATTATAAAATATATATTTGTTTATATACACACTATAAATGCATATATTTGAAAATAATAAATTTTCCGCTTAAAAAAAAAAACCTTCCATACATAGCCTACATGTACGCGCCCCCTAAACCCACATAATAAAGATGGACAGTGACAGAAATTTGCACAAATTAAGCATACGTTCCATACAATTGAGGTATTATCTAATATCTCAATTTTAATAACGATCGAGGCAAGTAAAACGGTCAGGGTTACATTTTAGACACACACACACCTCTGAAGCGATAGAAAAGTCCTCGGGACCGCATCACTCGAGTCGCAAGACGTTGCAACCTGCATTGGTGTACAAGGCCGAAGTCCACCATTCTCCAGTTGAATGGTTGCTACACACACACAGTTTAGATGTGTCCGTGGTTGATGGCCAACCAACCGCCCACAGCCAGAGTCTAGCCCTGGCAGTTGCACTGGAACTTTTGCACCACGAAAACAAACGCGCCTCCCATCATTGCCTCTCTCATCTACTACGCGATATCACAGTTTGACATGTCTGTCATTGGAAAGATCCACGTGGTGTCATGAATAATTAAGAGCAAGTGTCTTCTCATTTGATAAGAAAAGTCAGTCACATGAATAATTATGAGACACCGATGAGTCATCAAAGTACTATAGTGCTCTGACGCTGTGACGTGGACACGATGAAGATTTTAAACCCGGAAGATGAAAATAGCGGAAAAAAAACTCAAATTTAACCATTTTCCCCCTACTTTTAAATCTAACAGATGCTAACATTGTCTTCAATGGTGTTCAACACACATACCTCTGTTAAAATCTTTGGTTTAGGGTTTCATGACCCTTTAATTTTCCACTGTAATCATACTATCCGTGAAAATGAATAAAAGTCGTTGGCATTTTACTGCCTCTAGTTTTTAATAAAAAATAATAATAATAAGCACACACTCAAAACCAGTTTTTACAAAGATATTCATCTCCCATTAATGAAACCTTTAGTTATTTTTAAAGCAGTGGTCAGGTGGAGGACTGAATGCACAGGTCTGAGATGGCTGACCGTGTCAAAACTTAAAGGGATAGTTCACTTTGAAATTAATTTTTGATATGTTTTAGCTTACCTCAAGGGCATCCAAGATGTAGGTGTCTTTGTTTCCGCAGTAGTTTCAATTTGGATATTTTTAGGTCAAACCGTTCTTGTCTGTCAGTCATATAATGCAGGTCGATGGTCACTGTCTCAAAACCCAAGCACACGTCCAAATGATCTGACGGCGCGGGCGGGTATAGATATATAAATAGATGTCGCCTTGGCTACGGTTTCGTTCCAATGAACTGCAGTAGCGAAGGCGACATCTAGTGTATACATCTATACCCGCCCGCGGGCGGGTATAGATGTATACACTAGATGTCGCTTGGCTACGGTTTCGTTCCAATGAACTGCAGTAGCCAAGACGACATCTATGTTTATATCTATACCCGCCCGCGCCGTCAGATCATTTGGACGTGTGCTGTGTTCAAGAGATAACAACGATATAAATACTGTTCGTTTTCTCACACAAACCGCTCGTTTCGTGTCTTAGGCCATCAAAGTGTACTTACGATGGGGAATTGTTTAATTTGGACGATGGGGAATTGTTTTAATTTGGACTCTGTGCTTGGGTTTTGAGACAGTGACCATCGACCTGCATTATATGACTGACAGACAAGAACGGTTTGACCTAAAAATATCAAAATTGAAACTACTGCGGAAAAAAAGACACCTACATCTTGGATGCCCTTGAGGTAAGCTAAAACATACCAAAATGTTATTTCAAAGTGAACTATCCCTTTAACAGAGACACTCACTCATATGAAACATGAATGGATTACAAGAACCAATAGACATCTAAAATCCTCCAGTCTTCCCTGAAAAAGCCAGTTTTTATACCTTAGGGCAGGCATTCATTACACCTGGGTCTGGGTTTGATTGATAGATTTAAACTAGATTAAACCAAGCAAACACAGTCACCATATGTTAAAGTTTTATTGCGGTCACACCCAAAATTAAATCACACAACGGATAGTAATGAAGTATTCACAGAGAAATACTCTGCCTTTGTCCTTACATGAACTCAGCCTTACTTCTGTGGAAAAATCAAATGACCGGTTCTGCTTCAGCTTGTGCAAATCAACAACAGATTTCATGCAATACATGACCTCTAATTTCCTCTCTGGGGTGTCAGTTTTTGAAAGCATCTCGAAGCTTTCTGACCGTCCCATATCACTGTCTAATCATCACCATGGCACCAGCACGGCGTGTTCCATCATTCGCTGATTTAATCAAATTCAGTGTGATATCTGGCAGAAACCAGCAAACGTGCGCTCTGTGGATACAAATTAATCATCGTTATAAGTCAGTCCTCAGAACCTGTTAGTCTCTCATTTTAACAGCAATAGGAAAATGTACTGGTACATTTTATTTTAAAAAAGAAAGAAAGAGAAGATAAATATAAGCCCACCTATTTCGACAGCCCAGACTGCGAGCATGAGTGTCACCGAGTGGGTGTTAACAAGGGAGTGTGAGATTCCTCGTCCTCGCTGCACTTGTGAAGTTTACACGCTGCAGTCTGATGTGACAGGCCTCCGTAATCACCTTACGGGTTGTACTACACCACATCAGTGTAAATACCATCCCACTCAGAAGATAACACCGTTCAAAGACAGACACTGCAGAAAGATTCTTGCAAATTAAGCTTGCATTTTATAAAATGTGTGCAATATACAATGGATATAAAAATTCTACACACCCCTGTTGAAACGGATGTTTTTTTTTTGTGATGTGAATAATGAAACAAAGATAAATCATATGCAATGTCAGTGAAAAACCAAAGTGACACATTTTATTGATGCTTTGTAAGCTTTTTTTTTTGGCCAATAGCTCTTGTATAGCATGCAACCAAAAATATGTCAGAATAATCTTAAGAACAGCTGAGATTTATTTGGAATTAGTATAGGTCACTTCAGATAAAGACAGGTATGAACTATTTCACATGAGCTAGATGATTTAGTCATTCTGAAGCAATTATGAAAGGGTGCGCGCACTTATGCAGTTAGGTTTTTTTATATACATATTTATCTTTTTTTTTTCTCTGGTTTTCAGTGATATTACGTAGGTTGTACTTTTAAGGTGGAAAATATCTTTCTGATATGATTTATCTTTGTTCTATTTTTCATCACAAAAATTTCCACTATGACTTTGGGGGAAAAGTCAAATGAACAGTTATATTACAGATGAAAATGGTTAAATGCTGCTCTGTAACGACAACTCTCGGAGGGTTTGGCTCTCTGTTCTTTCTTTTGGTATATTGCATGTTCAGATATTCATTCTGGGATCCATGAAAGAAAAGAGTTTTACACCAGACACTCTTTTCCCAAATGGTGAAGCTTCATCTTCCTTCCAAAAGATGTCACTTTAGCTCTTTAAAGCTCCATATTTCCGTATGAGGGTTATTTAACTGCTGCTAGTCATAAATCCAACCAGTTGTTCTATCACAGCTTAATATAAATCAACAGGATTATTCTTAACAGTGCTTTAGATAGTTTATGCAGTTGTTCTCAACAAAATGAATAGGACTACATAAAGGAAAGTAATAAATACAAGTGGGGTCTCTTTAACAATATATAGAAATAATGAAAAAAAGAACAAAATATTCTGAACAAATTTTCTAATCTAAACATTTACATCATGCATAGGTGTTTTTTTCCTCCTCAAAACACTTATTCAGAGGCCCAAACTGAGCAAAAATATGCAATTTAGTGCAGCTGCTGATATTTATATGGAGTAAGATGAAATTCTGAGAGCTTACAGTGTAAAGCAATGAGATCTTTATAAAAGTACAGCAGACTGCTTCAATGCATATAAATATCAGATGTCACTCTTTATCTTCCAAACATATAAAGTTTTGATCAGATATGATACAGTAGGCGTTGAATGAACTACAAAAAAAGCAATGGTAAGAGATTTAACAATATAGTACAAAAATATATCTCATTAGTTAAAGATTTATATAGCTCAGGTACTGTGTAGAAAGCTAATTAGCCTCACTATAAAAATCTCACGAATAATTGTGAAATCTTATGATTATTCTGGTCTCGCAGCACCATAATCAAATATTCATTTTCCACATATCAAGTACAAAGTTCATGCATGTTATTTATTTGCATCTTCTGTGTAATGACACACCTCACACTTACATTTCAATTTGATAGCAACAGTTTGTTGAGTGAGTGTGTTTACTTAGAAATCCAGAGAATGTACAAGAGTAAAGCTAGAGGAAAAACACAGAGGCAAGCGAGCGCTCCGTACAGAAATAAACAAATCTCCTGTGAGTATGTACCTGCAGGATGTTTTTGTGCGCTGAGCCATGCCGAATCCGGCGAGCCCAGAGAGAGAGAGCGAGGAGGGAATAACACGTTTCAAACCAGGATTGTGCCTTTCTGACGCTTGACTGATGGACAGTCTGACTGACAGCTTACCCTGGAGCAGTAGACCATCACAGTTATGGCTGTCATGCACCTTTTGTTATGTGAATTCATGCCGGATTTGATCAAATTAGGATGTATCAAAACTACATCCTAACATTTCTACCTGATGATTCAGGTAACATACTCACACTTGTACATTCATGCATATGCATGCGTCAGCACCTAAATGTTCTCACACAAAACAAGCACGCATGCCAGCAGATGTTCAGTTGTGATTGAAATTCTGTGCTCAGACAAATCTATTAGCAAAGCATACTAAAAAGGGATAGAAAGTAATCCGTAGAATGCAAATATAATTGAGATAACCTGCAGCCTGAATAAAATAAATTAGAGTTGGTACAAAGGTTAGCTGATTTGAATAATTCATTCCTATTAGCTTGCTGAACCAAAACAAACCTGTCCCTGATCTCTAGTGATAAAGCAAATTCATTCTGTCTAAAATGTCCTTAGCTTTTACAAATACTCTCTTATTCTTCTATATGCGCTTTTAATACTGTTTCTTTTCACTACACACTTCACATAAAACAAGAAATCCATCCTCTGCCCTCACTATACTTCATTTCTAAAGCTGATTTGATTATTCACACATGCAGGATTAGTTTGTTAAAAATAACCCTTAATGGACTAACAGGAACGACAATCCTCCAGAACTTCAGGCTTTATGAAAGGTTCATTGCCAGACATATTATCAGCACAATGGGCAATTAGCATTCAGTGATCTGACTGACCACATGACTGGATATCTAATTAATCAATGAGATTCCCTAGAGAGGCTATTAAAATCATTGGAAGGATGGATGTATGGATAGAGGCATGTCTTGACCGCATTATATCACTTCGCCAAATGATTTATTTGATTTAAAATGTCCTTATACAGCCTAAAACAGCAAAAGAACCAACCAAGCAAATAAATAGTAAACAATAGGATAAATACGACAAATTATTTCCATGTTTTTTTGCGACAAAATTACATGGGAACACTTTATTTTGATGGTCCCTTTTGAACATTATGTTGTCTAATTACCTTTACAACTACATGTTAACTAACTTTCATTAGAGTATTAGTAGACTGTCTGCTTAATATCTGCTAACTCTTTATTGTGATGCTCCCCAACAGACATTCTACTGACTATAAGTAACTTTGCAACTACATGTTAGTCTAACCCGAACCCTACCAGTCTACTAATACTCTACTAACACTCTAATGAGAGATAGTATGACATGTAGGTTCAACGTTATAGTCAACAGAATGTGTTAAAGGGACCATCAAAGTGAAGTTTAAACAATTACGTTTTATTGTGTATGGAAAGCACATACTCTCTTTTTCCTACTCAAACACACACACATACAGTACGGACATACACTCGCACATAAAAGTGCTGTCAGCTCTGCTCTGATGATTTTATCAGTAAAATAGTTTAACAACTTAAAAGCTACATGGCAAATCTCACTAGTGAGGTAATAATGGCACTGTTCTTGGAGAAGATAAACTTACAGTGGAGACACTCTTGCTGAACACTGTTGAGAGACACACTAGCTGGGTTTCCATCCAAACGTGAAGCAAATATTTTCAAAGTTCTTAAAAAAAAAACAAAGGTTCGTCTAAATACTTAATGAATAAGAAAACAATAAACGAGAGCCATCTGAACTCTTCTCGGCTTTATTAAGCATCACACACATGTGACAGGACAACCCTGAAAAACCTGCGACACTCCAAAGTGCGCATGACCCTTGCCTATCTATGGCAAACCCCAAAGGGAAAATGCATTGCACACACACATACAACGAGTTCCAGTACATCCAGAATGAATGAATCATAACAGAATCAAACATAAATGTATAACATGTCTGTTACAACACCATCAGCGGAAACAGCCGATTAGTCACGCGAGTTTAATGTTCGCTACGTCAGAATTTATTCGGCAAATGCGTTTCCACCTCCCATTATTCACATTGACTCTTTTTCATCAAATACCCCCCACCTCAAGCGAGCATACATTTTTTTTTAAGATTAAGGGATCTTTTTTCGAAATTTGTCCGTTTCCATCACTCGTTTCTGATACGATTCACTTCAAAATGCTCATAAAAACAGGGTGATGGAAACATAGCTACTGTCACGGAATGGCTGTGTATAATACAGGCACGATGTAGAAGAACTTTGGAATGATCTTTAATGAGGAACTCTCAGGAGAAACACTTGCACACGTAGCACCCGACAACAAAGACCATCAGAGACTGGGTGAAAACTCAGGACTTAAAGGGGTGGTATAATGCCCTTTCCACAAGATGTAAAACAAGTCTCTGATGTCCCCAGAGTGTGTTATGAAGTTTTAGCTCAAAATACCCCACAGATATCTTTATATATAGCATGTAAAAATTATCACTTTTTGAGGGTGAGCAAAAACGCACTGTTTTTGTGTCTGTCCCTTTAAATGCTGTACATTTGCAGATGTTGTTTATGCTCAAACAGCAACATTACACACTAACTAAAGTTAGAAAAGTGAAATCATAATCAACCATCCCTTTAAATACAACTGACAAACAGAGAAAGAAACAGAGAAAGAAAACCAAAAAGGGTGCCCATGGCTTACGAAGGGCTTGAGAAGGGGGTGGCCAAGGTGGCTTTGGTGGGACAGGAAGCCTACTGGGTGGTTCTGGCAATACAGGGAGCCAGCGAGGTGCAGGCAGCTCTGGGACGGCCTCCTTGGCTGTGGACGGTGTTAGGGGGTAACATAGGACCCAAGGACCAGATGTTTGAAAGAAGACCCGGAGTCAGAATTATAATAAATTGAAGAAAAGTTTTACTGAAGATAGTTTGCAGTTTCATCAGCAGAAGTCACCTTCAAGACTCACACAGGAGTTCGTAGGCCGCCCCGCTTACAGTTACAAAGATCACAGCAGTTATACCCTTCACCAAGGTCTAAGCTACGTCCTTGCTTCAGGTTGCAGTTTCTGATTGGCTAAGAAATAGATAAACATAGTAATTTTCCACACATATACAGATAGATTGAAGCATATCTCCATCGATTAGGCAGCTGACACTCGGACCCTGAAGTTAGGCACGTCGTGACCTTCCGGGTCTCAGATCTGCATTGCTGGGCGCCAGCATGTCCACAACAACAACTCAGTCAATCTCCAGTAATGCCAGTGGTTCCTTAACCTGTAACCAAGAAGACTAACACACACACTGACACACAGCTTTTCCAAGGTTGGATTTGGCCAGGCTCTAACTATAAACAGGAGGAGAGTCTTCTCAAAACATCAAGATAATGCGTTCTTTCTCTCAAGGAGAGCTACACTTTAGTCTAACTGGAAAGTAAGGCTTTAACAAAGAAATGGTCGCTTAAACTATTGGCTTCAATGACCCCTATATGTTTTAACATGTTGAAGACCTTTCTCAAACACAAAACAAGTCCCTATTTCATTTCTGGAAGCCGGGCTAAATAAGCAAGCACTGCATTCAGATATCAAATACAGACATTAAAGAATACATGAAAAGAACATTTCAGTAATCACACTGGTAACTTCTATAACAAACTAAAATCTCCAGAGAAGTCATTCAACTCGTGATATTTAGAAGGACAAATATTGATTAATACCTTGATTATAATCACACATTACATATACATTGAAGCAGCAGTGGATTCCAATCCTCCCCCTTCAACGGGTAGCCAGATATTGAAAGAAATACGTGTATTTTAAAGAATCTTTTGGAAGAAAGGGGATAAGGAGCTTTGATTAGAGCCAGATAAACTCATTTTATTTAAATGTTGTAAAATAAATAAATAAAGTAAATAATGCCAAATGTTTTTGAAACAAAAAAGCCTGCTGAATTGCACTACTTGGAAAAAATATGTATTGCATTAGCCATGCTTGCATTTTGATGCATTGTGTTATTAGGACTTGGTTGAATATTTAACCTGTGAATATTTCAATTCAAAACACTTCAAATTGTCTGTTTGAACAGTTTGAATATTTTGGAAGTGAAATATGAAAGGTGAATATGGATTATTGAATTTTTAATAATGAAAATGTGTTTGAAATGTTTTGAATTGAAATATTCACAGGTTAAATATTAAACCATGTTAAATTTCAGCCCATAAAAATGCAAGCCCTAAAAATACATTGCATTAAAATGCATGGTAAATGAAATGCATTTTTTTTTTCAAGTATAGTGCAATTCAACAGGCTTCTTTGTTTCAAAAACATTTGCCATTATTTTACATCCATAAATCAGCTGTAAATGAATTCTAATGTGCTCTTCCTCAAATTTTTAGAGCAAGATAAAACAGATTTAGAGGGTTCTCTTAATTTTTCTGAGATTTCAAAAGCTGTTTTGGAGCTGAATCCTGGGAAGTCTCCTGGAATAGATGGTCTGACAGCAGAATTTTATAAATGCTTTTGGTATTTGATGGGACATGATTTTTATGAAGTTTTATAAGAATGTATTGATCAGGGGATTCTTCGTCTGAGCTGCCGAAGAGCTGTCTTGACACTGCTCCCAAGAAAGGAGACTTGTTTTATTTTGAAAAATTGGCACCCTTTATTGCTTTTAACTGGATTTGAAGATACTGTCAAAGGCTATAGCAATTAGATTAAAGCAATTAATATCAAGTGTAATTCATGAAGATCAAACCTATTGTATTCCCAAACCAACAATTTTTGATAATCTTTTTTTGGTAAGAGATTTGATATCTATTGGAAAAAGGATATGCTTTTCTTTCTTTCTTTTGACTAAGAAAAAGCCTTTGATAGGATAGATAGCGTTCGCACTCGTGCTCACGTAACGTAGGAGAGAGTGAACCAGCGGTGAGAAAACAGCAGTTAAGAAAGCATCTGATCATAGTAATGTGGAAATGTTTGTACAAACTCTGCAATTCACTGGCATCATGTCGACATATGAGGTCATTATGGTAATTTTGAGACTATAGTTTGAATTAATCGCTTTTGTTTGAATGACAGATTGACAAAATTGTACAGATTCAAAATAGCTCTTTCGACATTATCCTGAACATTGCATTCGTTTCATGTGTCATTGAATGGAAGAGAGGCTCTCGGGAGCGTGTGTAAACGTTACATGCCTTTTATTTGTCTGTAGTCCTTCACATAAAAATCAGTCTACAGCCTTTCCTAGACAACCTTGGAAGTCGTGGACCGTCTCGTTTTTTAAGTTTCGTTAAAAGTTTTTTAAACATTGAAAAAAAAAAACAGATTAATACATGAAAATTCTTACATATAGCCACTTAAAGATATGACTAAAGACTTGTTGTTTGTCAATGTTTAATTTAGTTAACTTACTTTAAATAAAGACAATTTTGAATGACCTTAATGTTTATTATGATGTCTTTTGCATCATATTTTCAGTTATGTAGAAAAAATGCACTGGTTTCAAACAAAAATAATCTTTATTATATATATAGGATACTATTTTATTAATATATTATTATATACTATTTGTTTCTATGGGGAGTGTTGCTTTTTCATACCGAACGAAACAGGTTTAAGCCAGAAACCGAGATATCCTATTAGACCAATACAAGAATGCACTTCTGTCAAAGATACAACAAAGAAGACAAATTCTTTATTTCTGTGTGGTATTAAAAAAGTGGCTTACAGAGCCTGTAATATGTCTGTTTTTCTTTTCTGAAGTGACAAAAACAAATCTAGGTGCTGGACATCTGGATGGATGGATGGATGAGCAGGTGATGAATAAACAAACATTCAAAGCAAAGTGCTGAAAAAGATATGTGGGGATGAGGACAGAATCCATCAAGCTTTAGAGCTCTGTTATGACCTGCGCACTGACTCGCTATGTTTAACATTCAGTCAGCATAAAAGTGGTATGGCTGAACAGCATTTAGTGGGCTAAATAAATTGGGTGAGGGATCTGGGATGAAGTTATTGCTGGGCAGCGAGGCTTATTGCATATATATATATGCACACACACTCTCAGTGATTGGCTCTCCTGTGCACATCCCTTCATATTGATTGATGCTTTGAGCTCCATCAGTACGTAAATTCTTGGTAAATTTAAATATGTTTTTATGTGCTGTGCAGTGTAATTATGCAAGCTTATATCAACAGCAATATTTCAACTGCATTTTATTACTCACATCTGTCTTATTCACTAATGTATTTGTGCAGGCACCAATGGTTTGTTAAAAAAAAAAACACACACGCACATCGGTTGCACTTAATTTCGATGGTCCAACTTTAGACATTCCACTAACTATAACTTTGCATCTAACATGCCAACTAATTATCATGAAAGTATTAGTAGACGGTCTGCTTAATATCTGCTAACTCTTTATTGTGATGATCCTCCAACAACTACTGACTATAAGTAACTTTGCAACTACATGTTAACTTATTCTACAAACCCGAACCCCTTACCTAACTCTAACCTAACAGTCTACTGCAGTTTCATTTTTTATAGAATTTAAAATGTATTTAACATTTTCAAATTGACACAATAGGGTGGACATGCAATGCTTTACGCTATTACATAATTCTTCTAAAAATGAGGGAATGTGGTTAAAGTTTATGGCTAATACTTAACATTACGACATGACATGAATGCAGAAATAAATTTTTGCATAACATTTGGAACCAACTGAAACCACACATAACCACAAATCAAAACCTTTTAAACAGAAAAAATATTCATATTTTTTAAATAAATATGTATTTATTCTATATTATTATAATATATAACTGAATAACTATGTTATTATTAAACTGAAATACCTAAGCAAACTGAATAATTGAATAACTAAGTGACCCTACGATAAGTCTTATTTCAGATCAACAAAACTGAAATGCATTAGCATGAGCTGGGGTAGGTGTTCATTAAACTTCTTTGCATGTTGCATGCACTTCTGCTCTAGAAGTGAACGGAGAACAAAGTCTGTTGTGGATTCACCTTTAGAATGAAATTTTGATGGTCCGAATGTCCCTTTTCTGTGCACACAACTTGTACCCCATTATTAGTGAATGCAACCCATTAACTAAACTTCATTGAGGGTGATTGACTTGCCAAACATAATATGCAAAAGTAACATTTTGTCCCTGTGAAGTTGAAGCGTAAAGGTCACATTCAGTCCAGTCACCCAGAGGTCTGTGATTAATTATGAGCAGTCTGTGCATTGAGCGGAGGAACGGGGAGGCTTATTCTGCAGCGCCAACACACCAGCCAGAAGTAAATAAAGCATAGCTCTCATCTGACATTCCATCAGACTTTTAAATGGCATCATAATCAATAGTAGCTGTGCACTGCGTTCCTTCAAGTGGTCTTCAATGGCTTCACCTGCCATCAAAGCACACAAGGGAATTTAGAACAGAGCGCGTCCCAGTGAGTGATTTCCTCATCTTTATTCATGGCTGTTCTTATGATAAAACTGATTTGTGTACCGACCTCACAGTTAAATGAATAATATTGACTTTAGAAGAGCTGGACCACAGTGCAAACATTTACCAAACCAAATATCAAAGTGCATTATCTACAAGTAGTGAGGGGTTTAGTTCCTTATCTATTTCTAATGGTAAAAAAAACTGTCTAGGACAGGGTTGTCTATTCTATGGTATTAAACAGCCTACATGTCTTATATTATTATATTTAACATTAATTTAAATGTGAACTAATTAAATTACAACAATGGCATGTAGTCTGCACGCATTTCTCAATTAAGTGAACACTGCTGCAGATTCTTTAAGTAATCATTCAAGTAAACAGTAATAAAGAATGAAGAAATGCCTTAATATTATTGACATACAGCAGGTCTATTAGTCTGCATTGACAGTTTAAGGACTAATGCACAAATTCAATATTTTGACACAAATCCAATTTTTTTGTCCATTCACTTAAAGGGATAGTTCACCCAAAAATGAAAATTATGTCATCATTTGCTCACCCTATTGGGTGAACAATCCCTTTGAGACATAACTGACTGTGTTTACATCAATACCTTGGCAAGACCAAGGGAAAACCTAAAGAGTAAACCTAAAACCTTTTCAGTGAGAACATGCACTAAAACAAATACCTGTACAGCATGCACAACAGAAATAGCCACAACAACAGCATTCCTCACAAGAAGTGCCAACACAGACTCATTGGGAATCGTCCCTCTGCCTACATTTTACAACTCCAAAAACGCACCTATTCAATGCAGTTCCAGCTGAAATGAACACTAGTGGCAGTAAAACATCAACAACATTTATTCATTTTCACACAAATTATGATTACGGGGCAGATTATCAAGTAATAGAGACTTATTTTTAGTGCATTTCCTTGCACAATACTATGTTATGACTGTCACTTTTACCATAGTGCATGATTTATAAACAAATACATGTTGACGTTTGCATCACCAGCTCCATATGTATGGCTTTTATTACATAGTAAACTTGTTCGGAAGCTCACCTGGTACAGGGTGCTTGAAAACATGCAAGAAGCAACATAATATAATTTTGCGGAAATATCACCACATGTATGTTTTTCCAATGAGCCTGTGTTGTGAAGCCCAAAAAAGACTCTGATTGATTAATTTGATATATACTAATCTTATAATCAACATTATATGCATGGGATAGGCATGGGACACATGTGATGATGCCCTAAAGTTTGGTCAAAATGCTGTATCTTATAAGGCAGCATAAGGTTGGAACAATCTTACATTTGAAGCTATGATGCCTTCAAATACTGTCTAGATAGGCAGCTGAGGTAGTACAGATCTACTGTTTCTGTGTCAGTCTGTCAGCTAGTGAAAGCAAGCACCTCAGTTCGCCTGACAGGGTTCTCTCTGACCCAAGTTTTCAGGTCTGTTATAAGGACAAACAAGCTGATTTGTACTGTACCATCATACCCTTCCAAAACAGCAGGAGCATAATGAAGCCATTTGTCAAATCCACTCTATGGGAACAGCAGCTAAATACGAATCCAGCACAACCTGACAGTTTTCCTAGAACAAAGCAGGCAGGAAATAGAAGTATCCTTCTAAATGTTTTGAAATAAATTGTTATTGCTTTTTGGCTATTATTCCCTTAGGTGTGCTATCAAGAGCAGTCGGATGAATAGCTGAAACAAAAAGGGTTTGCAATGAAAAGACTTAATTATTTAGGCTACCAGTTGAGCTGCAGACACATTTAGAATGATATAACAATATATAAATAAATATGGCATAAATTAAATTCACAATTTGGTCCTGTTGCCGCAATTCAGTCAAGTTCTCTCTTATGCGCTAGACGTGTACGCAGCATGTGCAACTCTCTCCATGCTCTGTACTTGATGCATAGCAAGCTAGAAATCCTAACCGTTAAACAAAAACTTGACAGGGTGATAATGAAACAGTGGTACATGCTCAAGCCGGTTAACCAGCCAGCAGGTGTTTCCAAAGCCACTGCTCACACTTTGTCACACACATAACAGTGCTGTTAGATGGTAATGTGCAAATGAGCTTTGTTAAGCAGTCATTATATTGTAATGAATAATGTTGCTCTGGGGAAGCGCTAATTCAAAGTTGGTTAATTATCACAGTCATCTCTGTGACGGTGCGGCACTGTAATACTTGAAGCGGACCACACTTTCCCTATTCATCCTTGTTGATGCGGAATCTACTGCTGGTTTATTCCTCTTGAAGATGAAGGATCTTCTCTGAGGAGAGTCAGATATGTCCTCAGAAGCTAATCGATCTGCGCTGTTGTTTCTCCAGGGGAAAAGAGAGATGTTCCCTGTTTCCTGCCGATTATATTTGTGTTGAGGTTTAGGGCAACTCAAGCCGAACTAATCTATATTGCCTTGTAGTTTTTCACCTGCAATGGATTACATTTATCTTTTTCTGGCTCTCACACCCTCCTTGGCAAACTCTCCACTCCTCCAATTGGGACCATATCCCATATTTTCGTTTTACCTACTCAATCTGCAAAAGAAGATAATTTTTTTTATGGCCAGTTTCACTCTGCTCCATCACTCTTCACCATCAACTACTATATTAGATACAACTGGAAGGAGAGACCCCTTGGGGTAACATGCTTTGCTTAAGGGCACAATGGTGGCACAGCAAGAGTGTGATCACAGTTTTTCTCTAATTCCTAGACTACTGATAATTCATATTGACCCTTTTGACTGCAACCCAGATTCTTAAGCACTGAGATACCAACCCAAGGTTACAAGCTTGATTACCTCGGTCAAAGATATTTTAATATATCTTTGCTAAAACCCTGCTGTGTAAAGCTGAAGTATGTTTCAGTTGCCTATTTACCGCTACATCCTTGTACAATTCTGTTATGCCTTCAAAACACTTTTACCATAGTGCATGATTTGTAGGCGAATGCATTTGACGTTTGCATTACATAACAAGCTGTTTATGTATGGCTTTTCTGACATAGTAAACTTGCTCGGTAGCTCATCTGGTACAGCATTGCAATTGTGATGCGGAGTGCTTGGCTATGAGTCTCGAGAAACACGAGTCACAATAAAATGAAATTTTAAGATTTGGAAGAAGGCAAGCCAAAATGGCATGATTGCTTCAGCAAATGTGTTTATGGGCCCTATTTTAACGATCTGAAACGCAAGTATCAAGCGCGAAACGCAAGTAACTTTGTCGGCGGGTCTTGGGCGCTGTTGCTATTATAAATGCCGGATAAATGACTCTTGCGCCCGACGCAAATCTAAAATGGGTTGGTCTGAAGTAGCTTCATTAATCATAGGTGTGGTTTGGGCGTAACGTGAAATAAACCAATCAGAGCGACATCTCACATTCCCTTTAAGAGCAGGCACGCTTGTTCCATGGCGGATTGCTATTATAATGGCGGATTTGCCAGGCGCGCACCAGGAGCGGTTCACAGCCGAGGAGACCGACGTTCTCGTCAGGGCCGTAAAACACAGAGAAGTGACATTGTATGGGGATGGGAGAAACCCACCCAAATTAGCTTCGGTTAAACAGGCGTATAAAAATTGGGGTAAATGTGTAAGCTAGATTTATGGCTATTTTTTTCACATCTTCATGGACACAACAATGATTTCCCTCGTGTGTTAATATTTTTACTTGTAATAATGTATGATTTTCTAAAAATGAGAACTGCTGCGTCTGTGTGAAGATGAGATAAGCAAAGTGCATGCGCGTTGTGCACACGTTAGGCATTGATTATGGCCAAGCATGCGCCCTTAAATAGCATATGAATAACATGCGCAACGCAACCTTAGACTAGGTTTTTCCTGGTCAGTGGTGGAATTGTTTTCTAAACCTGCAAAATAGCACCAGGGAACGTTTGCGCCGGAACACGCCTCCTTTTTGCGCTGAACCGCTCCCGGGAGCACAAATGCATTTCCTAGTTTACCGACGTGCGTCTGTGGAGGGAAAAGTCCGCTGTGCGCGGGTGCAAAATAGGAATGATACATGCGTCAGTGTACAAAGTCAATTGCGCTGGGTGCAAGATAGGGCCCTATATCTCATGTTTGCTTTTGTTAACACTATTGGTTAGGTTTAGAGTAGAGTTTAGTGTAGGTCTTACGTTATTTTCAAATTGCAATACTGTCACAGATCTGCACTACGTCCTTCCACCATGTCTCCATTTCCTACCTGTTTATCTGCCTCGTCACCCACGGTATCATCCATCATCCTCACCCCCTGTTCTTTGCAATAAACTCACTGTTCACCTTCCATCTTCCGTATGGAAGTCTGCTTCCGTAACAAATACGTGCAATCATTGTAATAAAATGTCGCCAGATTCAGATAAAACTGAATGTGCTTTTAGTGCCACTATTATCACTGGACATTTCGCTTTGAATATATTGTGTTGAGAAATGATCAAGAAGCAATGTAATATAATTTTGCAGAAGTGTCGAGAAGATAGAAAATGGCAATAAAAACAACAGAAGATGAAAGAAGAAACAAAAAAAAATGGATGTGCGAGAAGTTTAAAGGTACTTACGTTTACAATCCTGCGCCTAGACATGACCACAACGCATCCCTGAAGTGTCAGCAGAGACCGTGTCAAGACTATCCACTGTGAAGGCCTCAACTACAGGACAAAAGTTTTCTCATGAGGTTTTTTCCTCTGTACAGATGAAAACGTTATCAAAATTATTCCCTTTCACACAAATCCGAGAAACAACAAAAAATTAATAACTAATAACTAATGATTTTTACAACGGAAATTAATCAGTGCTGAACTTACTTAAACTGGAGACTGACTTTCTTCTAGAGCTTCTGCACAGCCAAAACAATCTTTTTTTGTGTTAATTTCCTATTATCACTGTAAAGCTGCTTTGAAACAATCTGTATTGTAAAAAACGCTATATAAATAATGGTGACTTTACTTGACTGCCATTCACAAATTCATTCACAAAGCCTCATGGGATAGTCAAGTGTTCATCGTATAAGAATCTTCACACTTCAGAATCTCGCCAGAAGAAGTAGGTCATCTGGGTACTTTTTGCCTACTCTTTTCTGTGTTCTGTGAATTCGGACATACTTCTTTTGTCACATACTGTTTTTCGCATACTATACTATTCACAGTATGCAGTTTCAAGGAGCATAACAGACCATTTTTGTACAGTGTGGCAAGTCGATGTCGCCTCTGGCATTAATAGCTATGGAAACCAGCACTTAAGCTCAACGGCGTGATTGGGAGCACCTGAAGCTCGTTTCTCCCTCAATCAGAGGGGTTCTTATGCAGCTCTGCCCAAAGGCAAAAAGTAGAAGGATCTACCAAGGGACTTTTTGTTTCAGAGACCGACTAAGCTTCCAACCACTATGAAGAACATCAGCCAAGATCACCAGCACAGAAAAACACACGCTCCAGGGCAAAGAAGAGGAAACCGCACAGCTAAACTCATCACTTTTGAGTACTGTCTAAATGAAAGGCCCCTACAGGGTAATTAAGTACTGCAGCCCTCTTGTCTGTGCCTTAAAGGTGACATACAATGCTCCTTTTTTATAAAATGTAATATAAATCAGAATGTGTCTGTGAAATTTCAGCTCAAAATACCCCCCAGATCATTTATTATAGCTTGTTAAATTTGCCTCTTTTTGGGTGTGAGCAAAAATGCGCATTTTTTTGTATGTGTCCCTTTAAATGCAAATGAGCTGCTCCACGCCCCTGTTTAGAAGACGGCCGATCCTTTACACGAACTTCAGATACAATAACAAAACACATGAATCTCACTCATCAAAAATCTCCGAAATAACCAGTAGAAGTGGAGCGAAATCTGATCGACTTATTTTTTGACATGCTTGCAGAGAAAGGCTTTGTTACGATCTTTAAAGGTCTATCTAGGAGATGGAACGCAACATTCAGATATCACATTACTGATGGTAGATTGGGAAAAGCAGAAAGAACCATGAATGGAATACAGCAAGTGTTGAGAACGTTATAATTTATTACAAGCCGAAGCCAATAGATACAGTGAGTGAGCTATGTACAATGTAAATAGGAAAGCAAAAAAAAAGGAAAAAGAACATACAAATAATTATAGGGAAAGGGAACTTAAGTGGCACAAAATAAAAGAACCAAATATAACAAAATAATTCCCTTAAACTATTCCCCACAACCTCTAACCTAATAAAAATAACATTTGAAAAATAAACCGAATTCTTCAGCATATTCAACGCCCTAAAATCCTTCTCTAACTAAGAAAACAAAAATACAAAGGGTGGGGCACACTTCTTACCTAGTGCGTCTAACACCTGACATTACTACGGGCACAATGTACATCGAGCGATCTACTGACCTGTTCTCTTTTCCCACATAGGCCTAAAGAACATTAAACTCAGAACATTGGTGTAAAGCACAAATAACACTAAGGAAATTAATGTTAGACTACACATATACAAATGGGATTCGATTAAACTGATACAAATTACGCAACTCAGGACACTGAACACACACACACACACTGCTGCCAAACGAGACGTGCTGGAAGTCTTTTGAAACAGCGGGGCGACAGCAGATTGGATGCAGAAGAGCCGCCCTGATGATGATTGACAGCTGACACAGCCTATCACAGGAACCTGAGAGTGAATAGGTGGGTTGTCACTTTTCATGTTTTCTGGTTGGTAGCTGCACCGGGGACCCGATTAAAGCACTTTAACACGGAAAAAGTCAGATTTTCATGATATGCCCCCTTTAATTTTCCCACCCCACTACAACAGGTAAATAACTGGAATTGAATGACATTAGAAGCCTTGCATATTCAACTTACCAATGGCCATGCTATGGTAAAAATAAGGTGGATACTTCACGCAAATTGTTCATGACAGCGTATATCTAAAAGTGTATACTTTGAAAGGGCTAGAATGCATAACCGTGTGCAAGACAGGTGGAAAAAACTAAGCGTGAAGGCTTAAGAGGACAGGCTGACAAGACTCCGTCCTCCTTTACGTAACCAACAGTCTGTGTGCAATTAATCATTCTGGCACCTCCCTTATTATTAATGCCACACTTCCTTTGTGAACCCATAACATGTGACCTTCACATCATGTATTACCACCGTAGAAGAGTCTGCAGCATGTGTTTTGATGTACTCGTGGCTGTGGATTTTTTTTTTTTTTTTTTACTCTTTTCTCACTGCTGACAGTTCTCTGAGAAGCTCAGGCACATTGACACTAGCGCCCACGTAGCATGTAGCTAAGGTTTGTTTCTGAAGTCTGCTACATGTATACTGAACATAAGCAGAGACACAAGCCTCATTTTGAGTGAAGAATCACTCCTCATCTTGACCGCTCCAGTCAGCCTTGCGTAATGCAACCGAGTTCCTGAGCGTCTGGCCCGCTCTGAATAGGAGGAGTCACCTTGTGTAATTCCTGAGTCTCTTACTGAAGCGGAGACTCGTCCCCCTCCTGTAGTCTGTCAGAAGACATCAGACTCACAGCTGACACTAGACTCACTCAGTCATCCCGCTGACTGCAACCATGCAGGATTCGCCTGCTGCACATTAGTCTAGTCAAGTCTTTTTCACATACACTGTCTGAATCACAGTGCCAATGGCAGAAGATTCACATTTTGGTGCAGATTTTTCACATTATTTTAATTGGCTTAGCTTTTTGTACCGTGTAAGCCCTTGCAAAAACTGTTTATTAAAAACTGCAGTTAATATGTGGCAAATTATTCCGGGTAGTGGTGAACCCACAGCAAACCTTTGGTTTAAAAAAATGAAATAAAAAAAATTCTATTTGTGTCAAAACTTTGCCAAATCTAGGTGTTTCTTCAAATATGGTGAACAAATGAAGGAAAAATAACTGTTTTAGATATGTGGACTTATACATATATGTGGAAAATACTATTTCTTTAAAAAATTGGCACACTCTTACTAGTTTATTGTGCACTAACACTGTCCAACAGTATACATGTATATATTGTCTAGATAAAACAAGGGATAAGCAGCTCTATCGTTTATCATAGCACTAAACACAACTATCCACAAATCCATGATTTACAGTGCACTTTTCATCAAGTCTGTTCTACTTCAATCATTTGCTTCAATCATTCACAGCACAGAGGATTGTCGGTTGACACTGTCCAACAGTATAAAATATATATATATATTTGTGTGTGTGTGTGTGTTCTGTGGTGACTAAAATGGCAGCAATATTCTGTTAGATCTGTTAGTTGATAACATGTTGATAGTTGATGGCAACAATGACTACGTTTACATGCAGCCAATAACCCGTTCAAAACCGGGATATTAGCAATAACCCGGTCGCGCACGGCCATGTAAACACCGGCAAAAACCCGGATATGCTCATATCCCGGTTTTTAAAAACCCGGATATTACCCCTGGGGTACCCCTTTTCTAACCCGAATATTTGGTCATGTAAACGCGTATCGGCATATCCCCATCAAAAGGAACATTGATTT
The DNA here is from genome assembly GCF_951802725.1 of Rutilus rutilus. Taxonomy (NCBI): domain Eukaryota; kingdom Metazoa; phylum Chordata; class Actinopteri; order Cypriniformes; family Leuciscidae; genus Rutilus; species Rutilus rutilus. The sequence continues at coordinate 54,617,732 of NC_140211.1, read as the reverse complement.
GTGTTCTGCGCATGTTCTATTCGCAAGGAATCTTGGTCTTTTGAGTAAAGACGGCGCATGCAAAAACCCGCGTGCAGTATACCGGAAGTAAACAAGAAGTAGAGGTTAACATGGCGAGACGCAGCACAGCAACACACTTTTGGAGCGAGAAGGAAAGCGCAAACAAAGGCGATCGCTATCTGCCCCGAACTACTCATTATCCGCGTGTTGCTGCTGTTGTTGTTGTCTTTGGATACAGGAAGAAGAATTGGAAATGACGCATATTGCGTCTTAAGGTTGTCCGTACGTCCTGACGCTAACCGTGCGTCGCCGTTTACATCGGGATATTCCCAACTGATTACAAATTCCATGTATACAGGAGTAACTCTCTCTGCTCACGCATGTAAACGGGTTATTCCGAATGTTTCAGAAACTCAAATAGTGACCTTAACCCGACCATAACCCGGATATTGGCTGCATGTAAACGTAGTCAGTGAAGAGGTTATCACTACTCGTAAACAGTTTTTATGGCAAATCTTTTGCAAATGTAAATGTCTTCTTAGAGTAAACTTGAGGCAACAATAAAGAATTTGGCACTACTGGTAAACAGTTTTTATGGCAAATCTTGTGCAAATATGCAGCAAGTAACTGAAGTAGAACAGACTTGATGAAAAGTGCACTGTAAATCATGGATTTGTGGATAGTTGTGTTTTATGCCACGATAAAGCTGCTTATCCCTTGTTTTATCTAGACAATACCAGCTTAATGCCAACTGTCAGTCCATTTTCATCAGTGGGCTAAAGCATTGGGGCCAGATGTGCCACAAAAAGTGAGGGTGGTTCATTGAAATATGCCCACATTCCAATCATTTTATAATGGGCTCTCACATTACATCTGTGGGTGGGTACACCTGATTACCTCTAGACATCAGGTTTTCTCACAATGGTTGGTGAAGATGATCCAAACAACCCAGTACTTCAGTTGTATTAATCTAATGTTAATACAGCACAGAGGATTGTCAGTAGTTGACAATTTTGTTTAAATGCTTCCTTGTGATTTCCCAAATGTCACTCTTTAGGAGGCCAGTTTAGATGGATCAGTAATGAGACTCTGCATATCCCTTGCGCCCCTCTGTTTTGGCAAGTGCCTACAGTGACAGATGCCTCTGGTGACTGGACACGCTTCCACATTTTTTTTTTATATAAATGTGTTTCTAACAACCTTAGGGGCAGTTAAGATTCACATATTGATTCATGCTCATGCTCGACATTCATTTGTCTTGAAATCAATAAAGTATTGTTATGAATTTATGATTTTCCATTGTTTGGTTTGAATGTTATTCATTTTCATTCATTCATTTTTCATCAATATGAATATATTATCCACATATATTATATAACATTTAAAAGTGACTATGATAATAAAACAAAAAATCATCTACAAATCTAGTTTAAAGCATGCACCATGTTCTTAAAAATCTACTCATTATATCCAAACCAAAAGGTTTTAATTACCTTTATGAATTAATAACAATTGTAAAATATTATATTTCTGAATTAAATAGGTCATGCTTATATATGATAACTGATAACTGATAACATAAAAATCAGAATATATTGTATATATTTGACAGAATAATATGTCAAATTATCTGAATATAATCTTATTTTTTCTGCTTTTATCATTTTCATTTTGCAGACAAAAAAATCTACTGTGTTATATAGAGTATTATAAAACGAATATTATTAAGCAGTAAAGAAGTTTTGCTAAAATATATTATTATATTAATATTATTTTTTGTTTACTTTTTTAATGAGGGTTTTCTTCATGATATCAGGATATTGTCCCACCCTGATATTTTAACTTTATGCTCTCCCAAAAAAAAATTTAAATAGCTTTTTAATATAGAAAAACATAAAAATTATTATCATAGAACAGGTGTATTCAAGTCATCATATGTATCAATTGCATTTTAATGTGTTTTGAATAAATTAAAAAGACACCATGTCAGTAAATCATTTATCACTTCTAAGTTTTTATTTGTGGTTCATACGTCAATTTCAAACTCTGTTAAAGCAACACATAATTTGTTTTAGTATTAATCAAATCACAGCAAGTGCACTTTCCCTTTTTCTTTTGTCTCAGAAGTCAGAACATAATAAAAGCTATGTTGACTCTTTTAAAAAATAAAACCATTCTTGGTTTGGAGTTGTCACAAATTCAACGTCTGTGATTTGTCCCGCTCACCACCAGAGGTCTTTATCACCTGAGTATTGACACCTTCACCTCAGACTCCATTTCCCATAAGCCTGTACCTGGAAAAGATTGCTATTTACCTGCATCGATTTTTGTTGCACACACAATTTTACTCATTGCAAAGTCTTGTTTTGCCCCTGGCTTCCAACTAACTACTGAAGTCTCAGCTCAAGCCAACGTTCTGACAGCACATCAACAACAATTGACTTGGCTAACATCGCTCACGTTGGAGCTAGTAAAAACACTACTGAGCCTCCACCTACCCACACCAACACTACGCTCCTCCGCTTAGCCCCTCAGTCAATACGAATTGCCATACATGTTGATAATCTAATTCGAGCCCAAAGACCCAGCAAAGCCTCAGTATCACCTCCAGCCACTTCCTTCCATATCACTGAATCAGAACCTATGCAGATCGGGCAGGCTAATCTAACCCCAGAAGAGAGATATCATCGCATTCAACAGCAGTTGTGCCTTTATTGTGGTCAGGCTGGACACTTAAAGGCCACCTGTCAACCAACACCATCTCAATTCAACACTCTCACGGTCAGTTCCTGTAACCCTCTCAACATGCTAATGCTCTCTAATCGCCTGGAATTTTAACGTACTCTGAGATATGACTACCACAGTTATGCTCGATTCTGGAGCTGGCTGCAATTTTATTGACGAATTTGCTCATGCACATGATATATCACTAAACCCCTGTGACTTTTCTTTGGCAGTGGAAGCACTAGACGGACACCCCATCGATGCCGGCCATGTTCATTACACCACTCAAGATATCAGGCTTCAAATCTCATCCATTCACCTCACCATCCCGTAAATCTAGGCCTCCCCTGGTTACAAGATCACAACCCTCACATGTCTTGGAGTGAGAAGCAGATCATTCAGTGGACGGACACATGCCAAGTGTCTGAGAACTATCCCTCCCGACACTATGAGAGCTGCTTCTGTTCAGATTGAACCCATCGCAGTTCCCAACCTCCCTTCATCAGTACTCTGGGCGGCCCGTATTTATCAAGCCTCTGAGAATTACTCACAAGAATACTGCGAAGAATTGACTTTAGAGTAAAAAAAGTTCTTGGCTCAAAGCTGTGCTTAAAAGTTAGTTATCAAGCATCTCAGTCGAAGTGTAGGACTAAATCTTAAGTGTCAGTCTTAGAGATCCCACAAACGGGATTTTGGATGACAACATAGGCCAATGGACCAATCACTGAATAGATTTCCTTATTTAAGAACATTCTCAGATAAATTCACATTGAATGGTGAAATTCCTAAGAGGAGTTTACATTCAACACACATTTGACAATTATAATTTCAAGAGAATACATTATGATATAGGCTACACATTAAAAATGAAAGATACAAACGTTTTCCACCATGTCTTAATTACATTTTAACCCAGTGTGCTGTTAACTGACCTAACTATATATAAGCTAGATTTTATGATATATTCAGCCACCATGAATTCCAAAAGAAAACCGAACTTGCGAGAGGAAGAAGTGCCTCTGCTTGCTGAATTACTCGCACAGCGGGAACATGTTATAAAAGGCAAGTTCAGCTCAACATTAACCAGCACTGACAAAGATGATGCCTGCTCTGTCCAAACGATACCGTTTGATTAACTGCTCGTCGTCAAACATTTCAAAAACATTCTTCCTCTCCTGAAAGATTCGCGCACGTCTCTGTCTCCTCAGTGCCATCACAAGCCCCTACTGGCAACTCCTAACCACTTGAGAGACCTCTCGAGCTGTCTTAAATAACTGGGAGAGTAAGAGTGATTCTTAGCTTTAAGAAATTTGATAACTTGCTTTTATACTTAAGTAGAAAAATGTCATGATTTCTCAGCACTTAAGACTAAAATTACACTTTGAGAAGCTTGATAAATACGGGCCCAGATCTTACCGAAGCTTTCAGCAAATCCAAGACCTCACAACTGCCTTCACATCATTCCTGAGATTGTGCTATAGACTTACTTTCTGGTAGCACGCCTCCCAGAGGTAGAATCTTCCCACTGTCCCAACCTGAATCTGAGGCAATGAAGACTTATACCAAGGAGGAGTTAGCAAAGGGTTTCATCAGACCATCTACTTTACCAGCATCCGCTGGCTTCTTCGTGGGCAAGATAGACGGAGGTCTCCATCCATGCATGGATTATCATGGCCTAAATGAGATTACTGTAAAATTCCCCTACCTCTGGTTCCTGCAGCCCTGGAACAGCTCAGAATGGCCAAATACTTCAGCAAACTCGATCTGCACAGTGCAGACAATCTCATTCACATCTGCGAAGGAGATGAATGGAAGACAGCATTCTCAACCCACACAGGGCACAATGAGTACTTGGTTATGCCGTTTGGGCTGACGTCTTCAGGGACATGCTGATTCGATGGGTGATTGTCTGCAGAACATGTCCAGCATGTCCGAGCCATTCTGCAACGCCTCATTTCTCACCAATTGTATAACAAGGCAGAGAAATGTGAATTTCAACAGAGCTCTATCTCCTTAGGGTACGTGATACGTCCCGAAGGAGTGGCCGTGGATGATAGCAAAGTACAGGCAGTTTTGAAATGGCCACAACCAACCACTGTTAAAGAATTGCAATGTTTCATGGGCTTTGCAAACTTTTACATTTGTATGGCCAAAAGACTCAATCCTAGACAGGAAAGGTGGGCTCTCTTCTTTACTCGATGTAACTTCACTGTCATGTATCGTCCAGGTTCTAAAAACACGAAAGCTGACGCTCTTTCTTGACAAAATGAGTCTTCACAACATGCACAGACCGACGAACCGATCATACTTTCAACCATGATCTTGGCTCCTGTTCAATGGGACCTCTGAAACGGATTTACGTTCCTCCCTCACTCCAAAGGAAGGTCTTGCAATGGGTTAATTCGTCTCCTAGTTCCGGACATCCTGGTATCATCGCTACCCTTCAACTACTCTATTGTACTCGTCTATGCAGTCCGACACCATCGCTCTCATTCATAATTGTTCCAACTGCAACATACAGTAAATAAATCACCCATAAACTTATTTGCTTTGGGCAGAATACGCTGAGAACTCACTGCGGAAACTCTCCACAGGTTTGACTCAATTTGAATGTGTGCTGGGATATCCACCGGAGTCTGGCGAGCCCACTGACCTCCCGGCTGTCAACGATCGCTTCAAAGGAGTGAGACAACTTGGATCTCATAAGCCCGTACCTGGAACTGATTACCATTCTACTGAGTCACATTACCAGCAGCACACACACTTTCACTCATTGCAAAGTCTTGCTTTGCCCCGACTAACATTACTGAGCGTTCCTTCAGTGTTTTGCCTTGCCTGTGTTTGACCTCGGACTGTTTCATCTGTTTTGATTTGATCTGCCTTTTGTATTTACCATGTTTGCCTGGATTACTCTTGTGATTGTTTGCTGCCTGCCTCGGCCACAGTATGTGCTTGTGTTTTGACTACGTCCATGTCTGGCCTTGGATGTTACTAATGCTGGCGATTGACCCCTTCCTATTTCTACTGCTGCATATTCTTTTAATAAAGCTGCACATTGATCCTCATCTGTAATGAGCTGACTCCTCATTACAGATGTTATTAAGATGTGTTCTCAAAAACTCTATATGTAAACATTTGGTTTCACAAGTAGTTGGTGATCATTAGAGATCTGATATCGAAAATTCCAACGAGAGCTAGTTTTTCAAATTAAACATTTCTGCATACACATCAGTTTTGATTTCACTGGTGTACTGCCTAAGACTCTGACCGTTCAGTTATTCTAGTGTTTGGTACTGGATATCAAAAGGGGCAGCATGTGAGTGAACTTAAGCTGATTCCTGTGCAGAGAGCAGCTTTTGCCTCAGGCAGAAGAAATGTGTGTGTGTGTGAGCGCTACTGTGTGTGCCTGAGCCTTTCTGCTAGACAGGAACCCAAGAAAAAATTTGAGCTTTCTCATGCCTGTAAAAACTCATTATGTGTGGTGTTTCATGTGAAAACCAGAGAGTCATGGTCAGATGCAAAAGAAGCCTCAGCAAGGGAAGCTGTGGCACTATTGAGAGAAAAAGTTACATTCAAACAAATCCCACTAAAACAGAAAGAACACAGATGAATGAAAGCATGGTTTGAGATGACATTTTACTAGACTAATATGTTGCATTAATTTAAATTAGATTAAAAAATATATTTATTATGTACTATAAACACACTTTGCCATGTAGGAATAACACATGTTAATTTATGTGTATTTTCAAAAGCAAATTAATTTTATGTTTATGTTTGGCTTGCTGAGACGAATGAAGTGACAGCTATTGACGTGGATGTAGTATCACACATAGGCATCACAAAAACATTTTTAGTCATTGTTGCCATTGTAGATATTCTGCAGGAGTGTTTATCACTACTGATTAAATAGGCTCTATGCCGAACGTCACATGAACAAACAGGAAAGCAGCCCTCATCGCATCCTCTTGTTGGAGAAAGTGTTAATGGCAGTATGAACTGACTGCGATATCTATGGACTTATCAGCTAGTTATTTATTTATATTGTTGGCATTTCGTTTTAAATTTCTAAATGTTAGTGAGAAGAATAAAAATAAAATACTTTTAATATCAATCTGCATATGCAATGGACATCGGTTATGCTAATCTTTGCTCGCTCCTTTGAAGTTATCTTGATTAAAATGGCTGTATATTTAATGAAGCACATACATAAGACCTGAACCAGAAGCGACGCAACCTGTTTTACAGAATATGGAAGTTTGTTGCACATAACCCCCATTATTTTAGAACCAAAGGGGTTTGAAAACAGGGCAGCTGCCAAAATAATCTTGAATCTAGAATTTGGATGGTCATGTGATCTCAACATGGCGGCCACCATGAGGTAGGATCACCAGTACAATAAAACCAACATAGGCTCATTGCAATAACGTGCCTATACCTACATTCTTGCAAAACTCCAAAAACATACATTTCATTGCAATTTCCAGCTGCAATTTCCAATTATTTTTTATTTAAAACTGCTTTTTTAATCAACAATTCATTTATGGCCAGCAGCCATGTCACCCTGTAGCCCAAGACTGGTTGCCCACTGAAGCTAAGCAGGGTTGAGCCTGGTCAGTATCTGGATGGGAGACCTCCTGAGAAAGCCAGGTTGCTGCTGGAAGAGGTGTTAGTGAGGCCAGCAGGGGGCGCTCACCCTGTGGTCTGTGTGGGTCCTAACACCCCAGTGTAGTGGTGGGGACACTATACTGTCAAAGAGCACCGTCCTTCGGATGAGATGTTAAACAGAGGTCCTGACTTTTTAATGTGGTCATTAAAAATCCCAGGATGTCCTTCGAAAAAGAGTAAGGGTGTAACCCCGGCATCCTGGCCAAATTTGCCCCTTGGCCTCTGTCCATCATGGCCTCCTAATTATCCCCATATATTGACTGGCTTCATCACTGTCTCCTCTCCACCAGTAAGCTGGTGTGTGGTGGGCGTTCTGGCGCAATATGGCTGCCGTCGCATCATCCAGGTGGATGCTGCGCTTCGGTGGTGGTTGAGGAGATTCCCCCTTCCATGTAAAGCACTTTGAGTACTTAGAAAAGCACTATATAAATGTAACGAATTATTATTATTAATTTAAAATGCTTAAGTCTTGACAGAAAGTAGCACTTATTGTCCCCCCTTTTATCTCTTGCTTGGCTTCTTCCTTTTGTTCCTCTTCTTCTTTTTCTTTCTTTCTACTGATGAATCTGAAGATGAAAGCATGTCTCTTGTTATCCTGTATTATTCTGTATTAAAAGAAAATGCAGTACACCCAGAAAAGTACTTAAGCAAAATAAATAAACTTTTAGAAAAATTAAAAATATATCTCTGGGAATACATATAATGCAAGCTCATGTGTTTCTAAAAGTTGGAGCATCAAAGAGCACATACTGCAATAACATCCATGCGACCCCAATGGTTGGATCAATGTCTTCTGAAGTGAAACGATAAAGGTTTGTAAGACAAATTACAATATTTTAAACTTTTTAAACTGTAGACTATCCCTTCAGACCAACTGTAATAAGTTGTTTTTCATACAAAGGTTTCCGAGTCAGTGATATTAGATTGTGTGTATGTATTTTTATTGTACTTACCCTGTAACATGGAACAAGAGGGTAACAAGCACCACTTTAATTTACAATTTACGGCCTGCAATGTCACACTTGCCCTGTAACTACATGAAACAAGAGGGTAACAAGAACCACAAAAACAAACAAAAAAACTCTATAAATTCATAGATATGTACCCTGTAAAGGTACAATAAGGTTCTCGCTAAATTGTTCCCAAATGTAAGATTGCTGTATCATAATAGTAGAATAAGTACCGCTTAGTTCTATAATACTTTCAGTATAAATTATTTTTTAATTCTCCTGATTGTTACCCCTTTATTCCCCAAACTTATTGTTCCCTTATACTTACATGTAAGTACTTTATAGGTACACTATCATTACAGAAAGTTACGCTGTAAATTCTTCTTAATTACGCAGAACTTTGTTGGCTGTAATCTAAAGCGTTACCCAAATTGTATTCCTTTTCACACAAATTATGATGACAGGGGCAGATTACCGATTACTTTCTTGCAGTCCTATACACAATACTTAGCCTGGGTGCCAGCCCGAACCCCGCCCACAACATTTTTTGGTCGGGAAGTTCGGTCTGGACTCGATCCGTTGAGGAGAAATTATGCTCGGCTCCCAGAAGGCCGGGCCAATCAAATTGCCAGAGCGGGCTTTAATCGATGATGGACAGATGATCTGCGGTTACGTAATCACCCACGTCACCAAAGAGCGCTTGATTTGAATTAGTTTACAACAAAGAAGACTGCCGCTGGAGAATTGAGATTTCACGAGTTCACACTTGCAAATAAGTCAGATAGAATAAATGCGTATATTAAATTTCACGAGTTCACACAAATAAGTCAGATGCGTATATGACGTGCGGTGCTGTCCGAGGAGAGGGCTGTGGGCTCGGTAGCCATACTCCCCCCGGTATTCCTGGTTGTGAGAGAACAAGCCAAGACAAGAGTGAGGATTCGGGGTGGTGGAGGGATGCTGAAAAACTGTCAAGGAGTGTTAGGTAAGTTGACAGAGTGAATATGCTTCCTCATGCTGATAGATAGGGTAACGTTAGACATGGTATTGTTTGATGACAAGTTGATATTGGATTGATTATTTGTACGTGTTCCTCCCGAACTTTGTTTATGAAACATCATGTGTAGATTCCACCATCGCGTCTGTTATAGAAGATATCCACAGCGCATTCATTTTAAAAGAGGAACAGAGAGCCGCGACATTTTGTTGGTTGAAAATATGAATGAAGAACATGCGTCATTTACTCCGTTGCTCTGATTGGTTGTAGGTCTATCCAATTGAGTGCAGAGGTTTTTTTTTTCCTGGTTCAGTTGAGGCACGCCCCATAATTAAAGTCCTATGGAGCAGTATCAGACTCACATTCTGACTAGAATATGAGTATGACGAAGTCAGGCTACACAATACTATGTTATGACCTCAAAACGCTTTTACCATACCGCATGAAAATTAATACATTTTGATGTTTGAATCACATAACCAGATGCATAGTATTTTCTGCCATAGTATTTTTGCTTTATACAGCATTGTACTTGTGAAACACCAGTCACGATAAAAGAGCTCAAATACTTGTAGAAGCAAGCTAAAATAGCATGTTTACTTGAACAAGTGCACACGTGGTTAACTCTATCTTATAGGTTTAGGGTAGAGTTTAGTGTAGGTGATACATTATTATTATTATTATTAATATTATTTAGGCGTGATTAGCGCCACTCACCAAACATTTAATTTCCGAACTCCCGAGATATGTGAAACAACCAATAAAACATTGCTAAATTCACCTTCATCTGTTTCAGATAAAACTGAACGCCCATTTAGCTCCACTCACTTATTTTTGCAATTCAGTGGTGCAGAAATTACATACTTCATCTCTAAGCTCTGTAATAGAGGATATATATATATATATATATATCCATATATATATATATATATATATATATATATAACTCTGGAGTGAAATTAGCAATTCCATTTTAAAATCAAGAGCACAGCATGAAGGATAATTTCTGATCCTCACAGCAGCCATTAGTTAATTGATTGGGCGCAGAGCACTGTTCAATGTGTTTAGCTCTTTAATTAAGAATGTTTCTCTTTTAAACTAAGAAAGTTCAGGAAAAAAACTGAAAAGAAGAAATTTCCATCTCTTTGAGCCACACTTTCCTTAAAAGGATAGCTCAGGCAAAAAATAAATAAATAAATAAATAATAATAATAATAATAATAATAATAATATATATATATATATATATATAGTCACTTACATGTTTCTTTCTTCATGAATGGGAAAGTTTTGAAGATGCTGCTCTTTTCCACACAATAAGAGTGAAAGGTGACTTGGGCTGCCAAGCTCCAAAATGGACAAAAAGCATCATATGTCAGAACGGGTTGCAGCCAGGATGAGTTGAAGCAGGATCTAGGTGCAGCAATATATTTTAATAACAATAAATCATGCAGGAGAAACAGGAAACTGCAGTAACGACTCAAACCAGAATATTACCAATGAGAACGAACAAAGAACAACTACAACTGAGGACTATAAGCAGTAAGCACACAGGGTAACTGAGGAGAAAAACAAGGCACAGGTTGGGACTAATCAATCAGCTAATGAGTAACCATGACAACAAATGAAAAACGGCACGTTTACAGAAAGAGAGAAAATGCAAACATAAACCTAACATCATAATACTGTAGTAGCCCATACTTATTCTTAATTTGAAAATCTTGCTAGAAAACCGTAGCATCATTTACTGGAAAAACAAGAGGATGTACAGTATAATGTTTGTAATTTTACTATTCTGAAAGTAAAAATAAAAGGTGACTCGTTCATGGATGTGTTTGTTTTGTTTTATCTCTCAATGCAATTTTGATCATGTGTTGCTTCTATTCAGATGTGACTTATTTTCCAGGTAATAAGGCAATAGTTAAAGGCATTTAGCCTATTACCTATTGAATTTATTTCAGCGATTTAAGGTTGATAGGCCATGCTTAAAAGTTTGGAAAGTTGCTCAACTCCATCCCTCCAGTGGCTTGTCTTTCCTTTTCTCCTTTCCTTTGTGCAGTCACTGTATAATTGATTTTGCTGTGTCTTTGCTCCAGGAGACAATTAACAGCAGATTAGCCCTTTTCTCTTAAATAGTGCAACTTCTCCCAAGTCATTATTAAATCCATCATAACAGAAGAGGCGTGTACTCATTAACATGAAAAAAATAAGGTTTATGAAGAAAGCTAAACTTGAAAAATGAATGCATGTTGAAATATACACTTTTTTATGTTTTTTTTTTATTGCCAGCACTGTTGAATATTAAATATTAACATTTACCTGGAAATAAAGCAGCAGAATGACACTCAACCTGATATTTAGGCATATTGTCTGTGTACAGGCAATGGAATTTCTACTAAAGGGGTCACATTATGATATTTTAAACGTTCATTATTTTGTTTATTGGGTGTAATAGAATAGTGATTATGCTTTATGCTCAAAAAAACCATTAGGTTTCACTTTACTTTGATGGTCCCTTTTGAACATTCTGTTGACTATAAGTAACGTTGCACCTATACAGTACATGTCAACTAACTCTTATTAGAGTGTTAGTAGAGTATTAATAGACTGGTAGAGTTCAGGTTAGAATAAGCTGACATGTTGCAAAGTTACTTATAGTCCATAGAATGTCTGTTGGATGATCATCACAATAAAGTGTTAGCAGATATTAAACAGACAGTCTACTAATACTCTAATGAGAGTTGTTTGCAAAGTTACTTAACAGAATGTTCAAAACTATTGCAGCACCTCCATTCCCGTCTGAAACGCTCTGATTGAGTTCTGGTTTCTACAAAACCACAGCATCTCCATGACACGGCGACCACCCTGAAGCATTGCCCTCTTTCTTTGCGTATCGTTAGCCGCATAGCATAAGTCATATTTCAATGTTTTTGGAAAACAAGACAAGTTTTGCAGCAATGGTAGGACAGTAAAGTTAGGCAGATATCACAATTTGACCAAAAAATGACTTAGGCAATTATGCTATGAGGTTAATGGTATGCATTTGGGCGGGAATTAAAGGTGCTCTAAGCGATGTTGGGTGACGTCACTTCTTGTTGACGTTCAAAATATTGTCAAATAAAACGGAGGCTAGCTCGACCCTCCCTCCTCCTCATCCCGTCCCCTCCCCCTCCCTTCCGTGCTTCCTAAAACAGTCATGAACCATTTAGAAAAACCAAACCGGATTTACCCACCTGTCCAGCAAAAACAGAGCCACCTGAATGTTGGATTGGAAGCCCTTCTGCCGGCGGAGTTCTCGCCACCTTTTGAACGCTTTTCCGATGTAAATTCGGGACTTCGCGCGTTCCTTCTCCTTTTCCCTATTCTTTGTTATTTGTTCATCGGAACGTCGTCTCTTTTGGTCGTGTGTCGGCCATATCAAAATTCTTAAGAATATCCATTTTTAACGTTAGTCGTTGTTAGGACATCTCTCCTCTAGCTAACTTCCCTCTTCATGCTTCTCACTCGAGACTCCCCACACCCCCCTTCATGTGCACGCACACTAACCCCCCAAACCCCACCCCCAAATCATTCTTGTCGGTTATTGGCCGGAACACTGTTTGTTATGTTTCATGGTCCAGGCTGGGCCAGTTTGTTTTTGTTGCCGTTTGTGGAGCCTGGGCTGTCTACAGAGACCGCGTTTTTTTACAGTGTGTTCAGGGGACAGGCGGCTAGCGGATAGTGAGGAGATGTTTGCTGTACGTGACAAAAAATGTTTTGGCCTAAAAAACGTGTGACATCGCTTAGAGCACCTTTAATATGTCACTTTGTGATTTGGACATTTGCAGAAGTAATATCTAGACTTCGATCAAGGCGTTTAAGCAGGTTTGGAACTGTGTTTTCTGTTAGACAGATTAAATCTCTTTTGCGGGAGACTATTTGTAACTTTGCAGATCTTATACACGCGTAAACAGATCCATTGCACAATAAATGACAGGAAAACATTAACAATAGTCAATTAACCCCTTTTAAATTGAATGAATAGTTTTTATCTAATGACACATCCTCTGCAGATTTCTCCAGACGCTCTTCCAGCTGCCCGCACTCAGTCACCGACATGTCAGACTTCAAGATGAGCCTAATACCAAGGTTGTTTCTTTTCTTGTGCTTTGATATCACAGACAGACAGGAAGAGTGGGAGGCTGGAGATCTCCATGGGGATTTCTGACTGTCTTCAGCAATTTGGACTGTACAGGAGAGCAAGGCCAACAATGCCAATCAAAACCTCGAATACTACAACTGCCAGAGGCATTTCAGAGAAAGCACAAATAGAAAAAAAAAGAAAGAAATGGAACAATGTATGAAACGAAAATGCAACATAATTGCGTATGATTAAACGGGGTTTATAGTCATTTTATTTTTATAACTTTTCCTTTTGTAGCACCACACAGACTTCTGATATGATTAGCATTTCAAACGGACTCGGCATCTGCTGCATTTCTTCTTTAGGGCATCATCAGAGACTAACCCTTAATATCTGATGCTATTTGGGTCAGTCCAGTGTTTTTCTCATGGTAGACTGATTTTGGAGACAGATGAGAGGATAGTTGACATATTGGCAGAGATCGACATTTTGATGGATGCCACTGTAAATCGTGGTGTTTTAACAGATGCTGGTCGTCTTTTGGTCATGACTCAAGGGCTCTTTTTACAGTTACTCAGGTCACATTCTTTTGACACAAATGAATAAATGTGTATTTCTGTTTAAATATTTTGGTGAGATGAGCCACACTCAAAGCTGGAGAAAAATAGCAAGTTACATTTTTAAAACATTGCATTTGTAAAAAAAAAAAAAAAAAAAATCACGTGAGGTGCCTGTGTGTAATTTATTTATTTTAGATGTTTATCGCAGACCTTTTACTCATTTTACACATACATTAAAAATTATTATTCTAAAACTCTTGGAACTCTTAATTTGAACAGCTAAAATGAGGGGTCAGTAATGCCTAGTTCACACTACACAACTTTAAACGTCGGCAGATCGCTGTGCTGTTCAGACTACATGACTTGCTCTGGAGTCTTGAAGTCGTTGTGGTGTTCAGACTATGTGACACTACGTAAATCTTCTGCAACAGGGGCTTACACACTACAGGAGCTGACAACAAGTCTTGGCGCATTCCAATGGCAAATGGACGGCGGGACAAAATTGTTGGTATATATATATATATATATATATATATATATATATATAGTTGAGCACCGTCATTAGAACTCTATAACCGCAAAAAAACGTGTTATTAAAATATTTTTAAATTTCTATCTTTTCTATTATAGAGAATGTTTAAATACTAATTAAAAACAATTGTTGACAGTCTGTGTTATTATTGGTCTATACGTTTCCAACTGTAATTGATTCTTTCAATCATTTGAGATAGAAATAAAAGCTATGACTATGATATAGTGATGTGCCATCATTATGAGATTTATTAAACAAATGAAAAACATTTCCAATAATAAACATTAGCAATAAACATTTGCAATAATAAACAATATCATTACCGATAACTGATCGTGCAGTTTAATTACCCCTTGACTGGCCCCAAACATGTTTGATAAAAGAAACATATACAGTGTGTATATATGATGTGTATTACATTTTAGCTCAAAAACAATTGTAATAAAAGATAGGATCATAAGATGCTATATTGGGTTTTTACCACTTAATGAAGTTTTGTTTTGTAAATCGTGAGACATGATTTTTACCACTTTGCTTTGTAGAAATAATTTATTTAAAACGAATTTCGTTTTGTACAAATTGTATCTTAATTTTAATAAATGTTTCATCAACCAATTGCATGTAGGCCTATTTATAAAATAAAAAGGAAATAGGCAATATAATAACCGATGAGTTATGTCATTTGACTCACGTCATAACCGTCACACCAATTCTGAAACCGGCACACGCACACCCCATATATATATATATATATATATATATATATATATATATATATATATATATATATATATATATAGGCCTATATTGTTTGTGCAATGATCTGTTTAGAACCCCGAAAGAAAAAAAAGAAAAAAAAAAAGAATATGGGTGAACGGATGGATAAGCACACGCGGGCAGCAGGGATTGTCTGTCAGATAGAGATTTGGAAGTGAGTAAAACATTATAATGAAAAAGCAGCTGCCTGTTGTGGTTTGGCAACGATGGTTACAAATACAAAGGGCTTTTGTAATATCATAACAAGATGATCATTGGCTGTTGCTCGTCGCGACACGTGACACCACAGGCTATCGAGTCGGCCGACAATTCCAGATATTTGGCATGCTAGATATTTTTCTGGCGTCGGCGATGTGTCAGCGAGGGGTTTTGATGCGTCGTTAAGTATTTCACACTCAAAGATTGGCGAGCGCGGATCACCCGCAGATTTGCACGCGATTACAGCCTGACCTGTCGGCGAGCTCGTTAACTTGCAAATCGGGCTTAAATCGGGCTTAAAATCATGTAGTGTGAACTAGGCATAACGGTACTGCAGGGAGTCCAACAATAATTGTTTGATGTAAAACTTTTTATTATGAAACAAACTATTTTATGTTTACCCCAATCAAAGCCTAAAGTTAAGTTAATAAAAAAAAAAAAAAAAAATGTTTCAGTGCCTCTTTAAAATTAAAACAATATTTTTGCAATCATAACAAAGTATTGGAAATACATGATTAGGGCACTGGTATAGACTAGACTTATACAAGTTAATTTTATACAAATGGGGTCCCTGCTCAGTCTTTCTATCCATCAAGGGGTCTTTCTGAAAAGTTTTCCTTGAAATTTCGCTGCTATGAATTTTATCAAATTACTGTATCTATCATTTTATAAACACAAAATGCCATTCAAGAGTGTTTGTTACAGTGATTTTACAGTGTTTAAAGAGGACATATTATATATATATATATATATATATATATATATATATATATATATATATTAGGGCTGTCAAAAGATTAATCGCGATTAATCGCATCCAAAATAAAAGTTTGTGTTTACATAATATATGTGTGTGTACTGTGTATAATTATTTTGTATATATCAATACACACACATGCTTGTATATATTTAAGAAAAATGTGTAAGTTATATATAAAAAAATTATATTTATATATAATATAAATTGTATATAAATATATACAGTATATGTATGCAAATATTTCTTAAATATATACATGCATGTGTGTGTATTGATATATACAAAATAATTATACACAGTACACACACATATATTATGTAAACACAAACTTTTATTTTGGATGTGATTAATCGCGATTAATCTTTTGATATATATATATATATATATATATATATATATTTTTTTTTTTTACTTTCTTTAGTGTGTAATGTTGCTGTTTGAGTATGAAAAGTTACAAACCAGTCACTTCAAAAGGAGTTATTCTCTATACCAGTTTCTGAACTCCCTGAAATGTCTTGTATAGTCTTAATTTTCTTCCGGGAACAAACACATCACGATATTCCTCATTAAAATAATTCATGGTTGAGTTGTGTTAGTGTGTTGGAACTTGGTAAGGGTAACCTTTCCCAAACATGCTGGAACAGGTTTACCAATCAACCAATCACAACACACTGGTCCAGCTGACCAATCAGAGCACATTGTGCTTTTCTGAAGGAGGCAGGAACTAAACAGAGCGTTACTGACAGATTGGGATGAGAGAGGCTGTAAGAATGTCAAATATGTGAACATAATGTCTTTTTTGCACATTCAAGCATGAAAACCTATTCTAGTAGAGCCCAAAAACAAAACACCTGTGGGGAAACTTCTTATCTGTAGGGAAATAGCTGTTACGCCTGTCTTATTGCTTTGTTTGAGAATAAATCAAATGCCTTTTTTGATGCACTGTTTCCTTGTTTAGAATGACACATATAATATTCAGTCACAGTGTGATGTAATTGGCTTTGCTAGCTACATTTTTAATCTAGTATGTGTTTCCAAAACCTGTAAGAGGGGAAAAGAGGGAAAGTGGAATTAAAGCATGGCAGAGGGAGTAAGAGGAACCCCGTGGCTGTATAATATCCCTTGCTATTACATATATATATATATATATAGTATATGTGTGTATTTGTATGCCATGCGCTGTGTGGGAGAATATGCTGTTGGCTTGAATGGAAATGTGAACTGAAACAATGAGCCTAAGCAGAGATGTGTTTGGAGGAAGCCCAATTACTGCTGAAGATGTGCACATCCTGAGATGCTCATGCTCATGCTGGATGTATCATAGATGAGACTTTCATCACACATAGAACCATGTTGATGTATTTGTCCACCCACATGTAGCCGGAGTGTTTTTGTGCATGTGTTTGACTGGTATAGGCGGTAGAAAGTTATTAACCCAGACATTTACAGTGCTCTTTAAAATAAATAAATAAATACATTTTCTGCCAGGACATTATCTGTTTGATTTATGGACATTTTAACCTTTAAACACAAGACAATGCGTAATTCAAAATACTGGCAAAACACATGTGAAAAATCATGGATTTTTCTAAGAGGGATGTACACACACAAAATATCAAACCAGCTGGAATTTATTTTAAAGAAACATAGCACAAGCAAACAATTTTAAGCAAAACATTAAAATAATATGATCAAATGTGATGAAGCACCTGTGCTTATTTTGCAAGGACACCAGTTTAAACTGACTAAAAATCACGCTGAGAGCAGATTATTAAAATCACTGCAAAAATGGTTCAGAAATTAGTTCAGAGAAAAGGTCTAGCTTCATTTATTTGCGAATGTGGTTTAACATTTTGTTATCTAATTAAATATAATTCATACATTTTCAGTGTGGCTTAAATGTCTTACTTTGGGGATGAGGATTTATAAAGGGAATTTTGCACTGGCTGTACAAATCTGAAAACTTTTGTGCATATACGCAAAAATCGGACTTTTGTGTGTACGCACACTTTAAGGATGAAATATATACAAAGTTTTATACATGAGGCCCCTGGTTTTTAAGCAGGTCAGCCTAGTACGTTTGCAAGATAGCCATCGTATGCAGTGACGCACCAGACTGACTCGCTGCCTCTTGGAATTAAAATGAATGTCTTGCTGCACACTGGCTGTGACGTGAATCCCTTATGTTGGCACAGAAGTGTACTACGCACATTCAGCCACTGTAGTCTTCATCTGTGGCCTTCTCTCTGTTGAGAAAATATTCACAAAATAAAATGTAAACAAATGCACCGGCACTCCTGATATACAGTACATTGCATACATCAGCATTTTTGTTTATTAAAAAAACCTTATATTATATGCATGGGGTTTGAACCTGGGCCGACTCATACTCAAGAGTGTAAAAAGGCCCAGTGACTGATGCATATTTTACTGTTGTTTATACCGGAACTATATACAGTTGTCAATTTTCAAGCATGATCAATTTATCAACTTTCCAGTCTATTATGCTGTTCAACTTTTTAACTTGTTCTATTGTTAATAAACGATATTAAAGGAAGAGCATGCATATTATTATATGGGACTTACTGACAGGATACTATATAGTTTCTTTCTTTCCTTCAAGTAATATTTATATTCAGAAATTACACATTAAACTGATCAAAAGTCATTTTTATATTTTTACCAAAAAAAAAAAAAAAGAGAAAGAAATCGATTTTCATCAAACAATAAAAATAAATAATAATAATAATAATTAACAAAAAAAGTAATATTTATGGGTAGAGGGGAGTTTAGTTTAGTTTAAAGTTTAGTTTATTTGCATGGATATAAAATATATACATACTTTATATAAAAACAAGAAAGTACAATCCATATACTTTGCAGAGAGAGGCAAACAACCCAAAAGAGCTTATTTGCAAATACTTCTGTGGTAAATTGAGTTGCTATCTCTATTTATTATGGGCTGTTAACCTGACATGTACAAATATCAACACTCAAATCGATTCAAAACCCAATAATTGTGAAAACAAATTTTAGATTATAAATGCTGAAAATAATCTACAACTACAACGGAGCACTAACAACAGTAACAGGTGCAAAAAGTAGACCTAGCCAGCAATATAATACATTTTTATAAAATGTTGACATTTGTGGTTATCAGAGAACAATCCTAAACTGAGACAGATCCAGGGGCTCTGCAACTCCCCCCAGAGTCCCATGGAATCACAGGCGAGGGGATGATAAGAACTGCAATGCAGGGGCTAATATCATCAGGGAGCAATTGAGCTGATTCACACTGAGCCCTACCAACATGGAAACGCACAGGGAACACTCGCTTTCCTCTCAACCATACTCACTCTGTTAATATTACAGAGGCGCAGCACTGGTATGCCAATGCTCGGATTTAATTTCAGTGATTATAGTTCATTGTGAGGTCCAGTTTGATGGGCACTTGCATAGCTGCCCTGCAAATTAAGATTCACTCAGACAAAACACACTAGAGCGTTCTGTTAAGCACTAGCTGGGGAGGTTAATTCTGCAGTGCTCCAATCACCCTCCGATTAGCATGATCATATTACACCTTTGATAAGAGCGGACAAATGCTTCCTGATACATTCCTCATTTTACTCTCCAATTACCCTCAGAGACCTTAATTCTGTGTGACGGAGATGAAGCCTGATTTTGACTTTCTGAATCCAAGGCTCATCGTTGTTGAGTAGCTATGAGGATAATCTGGAAATATTGCAGGACAGTATGTGTGCAGTTTCATAGAGGCTAGCAATAGCAAGCTAGTTTTGAAAGCACGAGATCCCACCCTCCCTTCAGAGCGTCTCCAAAGCCACGCCTCGTCCAAAACACATGAACGCACACAGCCAGAGCAGAGTCTGCGGAGCATCACGTGAAATTACTTCAAATTAATGTTAAATAATGTCTCAAAGCACATAACATTACAGTAATAATGAACGTAAACATCTTTGAGAGCTCTGACTTGTACCACCTGACTGCTGCAGATTCAGTCTGGCATTGATAGTGTTGCCATAGAAAAACTCATAAATCTGAGTCTGAGGATATGAACAGCGCCGAGTAGAAAATCACAGGTTGCTCTCATAATAACGATTATTACAACATGGCGTGAACGCAGCATAAGCATGTTGTTTTGGTTCAGGAGGAACAGTAGATGGCTGCTGTTTGTTTGCAGTGCTCCATGGCTGTGGCTGCATCCGAAACCTGAAAAATATGGTCTTGTATTTTTATACTCTGCGGTCTTGTTGACTTATCGGACATGCACATGTGGCAGCCATTGTAAGTCCACAAGACCAAAAGTGCACATGAAGTGTGCCATTTAGGACAGAGCCTTAGTTTCAGTTAGTGTCTCTTAAAGGGTCATGAAACCCTAAACCAAATTTTCTGAGATTTTAACAGAGGTATGTGTGTTGAACACCATTGAAGACAATATTAGCATCTGTTAGATTTAATAGAAGGGGGAAAAAGGTTACATTTTTGTTGTTTTTTCCCGCTATTTTCATCTTCCGGGTTTAAAATCTTCATCGTGTCCACGTCACAGAGCACTATAGTACTTTGATGACTCATCGGTGTCTCATAATTATTCATGTAAGTGAGTTTTCTTATCCAATGAGAAGACACTTTCTCTTAATTATTCATGACACCACATGGATCTTTCCAATGACAGACATGTCAAATTGTGATATCGCGTAGTAGATGAGAGAGGCAATGATGGGACGCGCGTTTGTTTTCGTGGTGCAAAAGTTCCAGTGCATCTTTCCCCGCGATGCTGCCAGGGCTAGACTCTGGCTGTGGGCGGTTGGTTGGCCATCAACCACGGACACATCTAAACTGTGTGTGTGTAGCAACCATTCAACTGGAGAATGGTGGACTTCGGCCTTGTACACCAATGCAGGTTGCGTCTTGCGACTCGAGTGATGCGGTCCCGAGGACTTTTCTATCGCTTCAGAGGTGTGTGTGTGTGTGTGTGTCTAAAATGTAACCCTGACCGTTTTACTTGCCTTTTGTTAAATTATCACTCGTTATTAAAATGTAGATATTTCGATAATACCTCAATTGTATGGAACGTATGCTTAATTTGTGCAAATTTCTATGTCACTGTCCATCTTTATTATGTGGGTTTAGGCGGCGCGTAGATCTAGGCTATGTACGGAACTTTTTTTTTTTTAAGTGGAAAATTTATTATTTTCAAATATATGCATTTATAGTGTGTGTATATAAACAAATATATATATTATAATGACATAATTATACATGTACATTTATATGTTTTAAATACAATTATGATTACTGTAGTAGGCTAATGTAGCAGGGCATTCAGTTACTTTTGAAAGGACAAAAACAAGGTGTCAGTGTATTTCATTAGACTTTACCTTTGCCAGCTATAAAAAAATCTAGCATTTCCTCACGTTTTACCACTGATTTTTAGTGACAGTCGATATGCATGGGCCACTGGCGATGACAGTTGTATTATTGCATTATTGTAATGTTATGTGCTTTGAGACATGAGGTAGTTTAACACCGTCTCTTGTGACGGTTTTGTCAACACTATCTCACGACCAATTCGTACGAGTGATAAAAAGGTGGCTAATTCGTATGAATTCGTATGACTTCACTCATACGAATTTGTACGATTTGTCTAAACCCACATGATGGGTAGGTTTAGGGGCGGGGTCAGGGGTAGGTAATTCGTTCATACAAATTGGGCAATTCGTAAAATATGTACGATTTAGCAAAAATCTTACTAATTCGTACGAGTGAGGTCGTATGAATTCGTACGAATTAGCCACCTCGTTGAATTGTTATGAATTGCCGTGAGATCAGGTTGGTTTTGTTTGCTTCCTGCTGTACGTGTTCATGTGTTTTGGAGGGGGCGTGGCTTGGGAGATGCTCTGAAGGGAAGGTGGGATCTCATGCTTTCAAAGCTAGCTCGCTTTTGCTACCTTTAAACAAACGCTTAGTTTTCACAAGCTCGTTCTGTTTTGTTGTAGATCAGTAAACTGTTATGCTGGGGCGAACTGTGCCAGAAAGTTTGCCTTGGCAAGCTGTTTCAAACTCCAGAAACTAACGATTGCTTTAAGTATTTTGGGGCCCTTAAAAATGTTGTTAAAAAAAGGTTCTAAAAATTGGTTCTGAAGAGTGTTTCCTATAGCTAGGCAGGACGTGCCCCTCAGTGCACAATTAAACTTGATTGAGGAAATGATACCGAAAAGCCCTCCGCTGACAGTTTGAGGTGAGGACTTCTGAATTACTGAGGGAAAGTAAGATTAATGTGCCACTCAAGTTTAAATGTCTTATCTCTCTAGAGCACATGTGGCGAGACTGTCCACTCAGACCTAAACTTGTAATATGTTTTTTTAATTAGTACCTGATGATGATAATGAAGCTTGACAAGAATACCTCTAAAATAACAATGATTAATGAGATGGAATCAGGTCTGTAGAAAACAAATATAGGGGCAGGTTTCCTTTACAAAGTTCAGTAATGGTCGGTGCTGAACACACCGAACTGTGATCCTGACTCAAGTTCGATTCCAGCTCGCAACATTTCCAAATCACTCCCCATCAAAATGTCAAGACACCTAAAAATGTAAGAGAATTAATTGTAATAAACTGGTTTTATTTAAGTGAAAAGTATTAGTTAATAAGACTGAATCAGCCTGACTAGATTAGGCTACACTCTTAAAAATAAAAGGTTCCAAAAGTTTTTTTTTTTTTTTTTTCATTATTTTTTTTTCATTGATGTCATAGAAGAACATTTTGGGTTCCCCAAAGAACTTTTCAGTACACAGTTCAAACCATTTTTATCTTAGTGTGAATAATATTTTAATAATTTAAAGATTTTTTTCCTGCACGGGTTCGAAAATATCCAACTGTGTCGGATACGGGTGCGCGTCGGGTCGGGTCGGACATGGGCTAAACACGGGTCTAAACACGGGTTAAAAACAATCACGTGCAAATGTAAAAATACATGCATATTTTTAGGAACACATCTACAAAAATATGCCTGTATTTCAAGTTGATAAAATAATTTTAAATCCACATCAGTTTATTTGTGCCCATGCCCTCCTAGGACAGGAGTCTCTATACCTACTTTCACTTTTAAAAATTCATCATAACCCCGCGCGATCTGCTTGCAATCGTCGAGATGGATGCTGAGGAGTTGAAAAGAATAGCTAGTGGAGATGGTAAAGTTGTCGACAATACGTCATCAAAAATCAAGCCCAGTGTGTGGGAGAAATTTGGAGTTATCTGAAGAAAACAATATTGTGAAAGGCTTTGCTGCATGCATTTTCGTGTTGGATTGCCGCAAATGTGGAACTTCATCGCTGTGGTAACAAACCAAGCAGTTCTATCGAACAGTATTTTTCAAATTTAACACTGGTAAGTATGTGTGGTGTGCAGGGCGTGTTTGAACCCAAAATTGTCAGATGTAGGCTAGACGCAATTGCGTGGCAGATATAGTGTTGTAGCCACGTCTGTTCGATTGGTAAAATGGTATATGGCTACTTAGTTTTGTGGTAACGTTAGCCATGTTCTTCATGTACCGGCCTTTTGACAGCTTCGGCTGAAGTTGTCCTTGTGTTAATGGTCGTGTAATAACTTCTGTATGACCTGGCAATAAACATTTTTGTAAGTGTGTCTATAATGTGATAGTCTAAACTGATTTTATTTTGGTTGCGGGTTGGGTGGTCGGTTCTATTTTAAGCGGGTCGGGTCGGGTGTGGATTTTAATTAGTGCTGCTGTCGGAAAACGGGTCGGATGCGGCTTTAAGCACTGCGGGTACGGGCGGGTGCAGATTTACAGAATCGGACCCGTGCAGGACTCTGATTCAAATGGTAACATTTTAAATGCTATTAAAGGATTAGTTCACCCCAAAATGAAAATTTCCTAATAATTTACTCACCCCAATGCCATCCAAGATATCCATGTCTTTCTTTCCTCAGTGGTAGAGAAATTATGTTTTTTGAAAACATTTTGGAAAACATTTCTGGATTTTTCTTCTAACAATGGACTTCATTGGTTACCATCGGTTTTAAGTCCAAATCAATGCAGTTTCAAAAGTCTTTGAAGTGTTTAAACGGGCTGTACGCGATCACAGCTGAAGAAGAGGTTGTTATCTAGCGAAACGATAGGTCATTTAAAAAAAAATATATGTAATTAATAGACTTTTTACCTTCAATAGGTCGGATTGAGCTGATCAACAAACGGACAGGGAACTACGTCATCACGTTGAAAGATCACGCCGGCAATACTATTTGAACTACTACACTCACCTAAAGGATTATTAGGAACACCATACTAATACTGTGTTTGACCCCCTTTCGCCTTCAGAACTGCCTTAATTCTACGTGGCATTGATTCAACAAGGTGCTGAAAGCATTCTTTAGAAATGTTGGCCCATATTGATAGGATAGCATCTTGCAGTTGATGGAGATTTGTGGGATGCACATCCAGGGCACGAAGCTCCCGTTCCACCACATCCCAAAGATGCTCTATTGGGTTGAGATCTGGTGACTGTGGGGGCCATTTTAGTACAGTGAACTCATTGTCATGTTCAAGAAACCAATTTGATTCGAGCTTTGTGACATGGTGCATTATCCTGCTGGAAGTAGCCATCAGAGGATGGGTACATGGTGGTCATAAAGGGATGGACATGGTCAGAAACAATGCTCAGGTAGGCCGTGGCATTTAAACGATGCCCAATTGGCACTAAGGGGCCTAAAGTGTGCCAAGAAAACATCCCCCACACCATTACACCACCACCACCAGCCTGCACAGTGGTAACAAGGCATGATGGATCCATGTTCTCATTCTGTTTACGCCAAATTCTGACTCTACCATCTGAATGTCTCAACAGAAATCGAGACTCATCAGACCAGGCAACATTTTTCCAGTCTTCAACCGTCCAATTTTGGTGAGCTTGTGCAAATTGTAGCCTCTTTTTCCTATTTGTAGTGGAGATGAGTGGTACCCGGTGGGGTCTTCTGCTGTTGTAGCCCATCCGCCTCAAGGTTGTAAACCTTTTTACGCCTCAAGGCTTTGTAAACCCTAGAAATGGTTGTGCGTGAAAATCCCAGTAACTGAGCAGATTGTGAAATACTCAGACCGGCCCGTCTGGCACCAACAACCATGCCACGCTCAAAATTGCTTAAATCACCTTTCTTTCCCATTCTGACATTCAGTTTGGAGTTCAGGAGATTGTCTTGACCAGGACCACACCCCTAAATGCATTGAAGCAACTGCCATGTGATTGGTTGATTAGATAATTGAATAAATGAGAAATTGAACATGTGTTCCTAATATTCCTTTAGGTGAGTGTATTCATATTCATCAGAATGTTATTCATATACTATTCATATTCACTGAATACTATTACTATATACAGTGGGTACGGAAAGTATTCAGACCCCCTTAAATTTTTCACTCTTTGTTATATTGCAGCCATTTGCTAAAATCATTTAAGGTCATTTTTTTCCCTCATTATTGTACACACAGCATCCCATATTGTCAGAAAAACACAGAATTGTTGACATTTTTGCACATTTATTAAAAAAGAAAAACTGAAATATCACATGGTCCTAAGTATTCAGACCCTTTGCTCAGTATTTAGTAGAAGCGCCCTTTTGATCTAATACATCCATGAGTCTTTTTGGGAAAGATGTAACAAGTTTTTCACACCTGGATTTGGGTATCCTCTGCCATTCCTCCCTGCAGATCCTCTCCAGTTCTGTCAGGTCGGATGGTAAACGTTGGTGGACAGCCATTTTCAGGTCTCTCCAGAGATGCTCAATTGGGTTTAAGTCAGGGCTCTGGCTGGGCCATTCAAGAACAGTCACGGAGTTGTTGTGAAGCCACTCCTTCGTTATTTTAGCTGTGTGCTTAGGGTCATTGTCTTGTTGGAAGGTGAACCTTCGGCCCAGTCTGAGGTCCAGAGCACTCTGGAGAAGGTTTTCGTCCAGGATATCCCTGTACTTGGCCGCATTCATCTTTCCCTCGATTGCAACCAGTCGTCCTGTCCCTGCAGTTGAAAAACACCCCCACAGCATGATGCTGCCACCACCATGCTTCACTGTTGAGACTGTATTGGACAGGTGATGAGCAGTGCCTGGTTTTCTCCACACCGCTTAGAATTAAGGCCAAAAAGTTCTATCTTGGTCTCATCAGACCAGAGAACCTTATTTATCACCATCTTGGAGTCCTTCAGGTGTGCTTTCATGTGTCTTGCACTGAGGAGAGGCTTCCGTCGGGCCACTCTGCCATAAAGCCCTGACTGGTGGATGGCTGCAGTGATGGTTGACTTACTACAACTTTCTCCCATCTCCCGACTGCATCTCTGGAGCTCAGCCACAGTGATCTTTGGGTTCTTCTTTACCTCTCTCACCAAGGCTCTTCTCCCCCGATAGCTCAGTTTGGCCGGACGGCCAGCTCTAGGAAGGGTTCTGGTCGTCCCAAACGTCTTCCATTTAAGGATTATGGAGGCCACTGTGCTCTTAGGAACCTTAAGTGCAGCAGAAATTTTTTTGTAACCTTGGCCAGATCTGTGCCTTGCCACAATTCTGTCTCTGAGCTCTTCAGGCAGTTCCTTTGACCTCATGATTCTCATTTGCTCTGACATGCACTGTGAGCTGTAAGGTCTTATATAGACAGGTGTGTGGCTTTCCTAATCAAGTCCAATCAGTATAATCAAACACAGCTGGACTCAAATGAAGGTGTAGAACCATCTCAAGGATGATCAGAAGAAATGGACAGCACCTGAGTTAAATATATGAGTGTCACAGCAAAGGGTCTGAATACTTAGGACCATGTGATATTTCAGTTTTTCTTTTTTAATAAATGTGCAAAAATGTCAACAATTCTGTGTTTTTCTGTCAATATGGGGTGCTGTGTGTACAATAATGAGGAAAAAAAAATTAACTTAAAGGGCACCTATTATGCCCCTTTTTACAAGATGTAATATTGGTCTTGGGTGTCCCCAGAATGTATTTGTGAAGTTTCAGCACAAAATACCCCACAGTTAATTTATTATAACCATTTGAAAATGTCATTTTTGGGGTCTGTTTTAAAAAGAGCTGTTTTGGTGTGTACCACCTTAAATGTAAATGAGCTGCATATCCCCGCCCTGCTGGACCCAGATGATGAAGAGACTCCGGCAGAATAAACACGAATGAGAATGGACCAAGACGTCTTGGAATGGTTATTTGATACATTTATGTACTTACAAAGTTTTAATCGCGTCCCCTTTGCAATTATGGATGTGCAACACACAGACAAATTGTGATAACGTACGCGCAATTTTTTGAAACTACACACACACAAATACTGTGATAACGTTTGCTAAGTACAAACAAAATTATATTTATGCGAGGGGTGCTGTTGCGTCATGTTGACATTACTTGTAGTACAGGTGCTTATGTGGCAAATGTGAGAAGATGGCTATACAGAACCAGAAAACAAATGCTGCAGGGAGATAGACGTTTATATACTGTCTATGGAGATAGAGCAGGTATTAATTTATTTAAATTTGTAATTGCTGCAAAAAATGATACGTGACATAAAACTGTCTGACGTTGTTTGTTGAAACATCCTATGACGACGACAATAAATAGCTTTAGACGCATATTTGTTGTTGTACTGGCTGACATCGATTGAAATGACTATTTGCTCAAAAATCATAAAATACACTTACTTCTTCTGGAGGTGACGTTGGATCGCGAACAGTAGGCAACGATCCACACTTGAGGATTAACTTTGACCCTCGTTCACTAAACAGTCAGTCAGAAAATGATTCTCGCAAACGTATTTAGGAAGTTTAAGTGGCGCCTTTTCTTCATAAATAAAATCCATCCGCTGTGTTTTCAGTGGCTCTGATGTCAGTGAAGACTACTATGTCCATTCTTACATCCCACAACAGCACCTACATTTCTTAGGAGACATAACCGGCTGTCGTTGAAACAATGGCGATGGTGTACAGATCACAGAGGGCGGGGTAACCACAGTGTCAATCAAACCACGTCGGTGGGGCTTGCGCAATTCTACGTCACATTGCACCGAATCTTAGAACAGCTCATTCTGAGACAGTGCTTATGATTTATTGAGATTGTAAAAAAAACACTGGGTGGATTTTTATCATTCTAGGATGGTTTTGCTCACACACTGCCAACACACATTTATGTTCAAACACCATGTAAAAGTGAATTTTGCATAATAGGTGCCCTTTAAATGATTTTAGCAAATGTCTGCAATATAACAAAGAGTGAAAAATGTAAGGGGGTCTGAATACTTTCCGGACCCACTGTATATAATAGCAAACAATACTATTTGAACTATCCTCCTATGTATGGTCGCATTGTAAACAGTGGGGCGGTACTTCTGCCAGCGCCGGCGTGACCTTTCAACGTGATGACGTAGTTCCCTGTCCGTTTGTTGATCAGCTCAATCCGAACTATTGAAGGTAAAAAGTCTATAAATTAATTTTTTTCTTTGAAAATGACCTATCGTTTCGCTAGATAACAACCTCTTCTTCAGCTGTGATCGCGTACAGCCCGTTTAAACACTTCAAAGACTTTTGAAACTGCATTGATTTGGACTTAAAAATGATGGTAACCAATGAAGTCCATTGTTAGAAGAAAAATCCAGAAATATTTTCCTCAAAAAACATAATCTGAGAAATGAAAGACATGGGTATCTTGGATGGCATTGGGGTGAGTAAATTATTAGGAAATTTTCATTTTGGGGTGAACTAATCCTTTAAATCAAAAACGGCAAAAGGCCAAAATTACAAGAAAAACAATAATATTATAGTAATTATCAGCAATGTCTTATTGACACACATAGAACAACACCCTGCAGGCGAATATAGAGATGAATCACTTTCACATCACTTTTCACACTTACATATTCAGATTCATGGTTCTTCTCATCTTAATCTGCCATTTACTTTTTTAATAACTCTGTATTCATCCTGACTGAGTCTGTCTTCTTTAAACCACACAGAAGTCTTCAGCAGCTCATTCTCTGACCGTGTTGAATAACTAATCACAGAAATATACATTTTTCTCACATGCTCTTTGTTATGAGACTATGCTTTAACAACTAAGGAAACCTCTGTGCCTGTGATTTAGCTCTGTCATGACATTTATAACCCAGCTTTGACAGGGTGAAAAATGTCAGCTGCACAATTTTGCTGATTGGCAGTAGGGTCTACATTTTTTTTTAATTATTATATGCAATTTCTGTCTTTGTGGATGGAAATAAATTGGGTATAGTCAAACTAAATGATGGCCTATCATTCTTACGGGCAGGAAGGAATATAAGATATCAAAGGATAGCTAATGCGTATGCATATGCATGCTTTACATTTAAAGCCCCGAGCGCTCCATTATTTAGTATTTTGAAGTACTGCAGAACAGGAGGGCAATAATTTATATGGTTCACTTACATAATCAACAATGGAATGCAAATGAAGGCACACTGATATATTAAAGAAAAATAATAGTAATAAATAAAGACTGGTTATATTAAGGGATTCATTGGTTACAACCAGGCATATAATAATTTATCATGAATTATTAAGGAAAAGGACAATTGAAAGTACATACCTTGTAGCAGTCAGCAAAAGTAAACTCATATCTATTCATTCTCTAAACAGCTTTTCCTATGAGTAAACTTATTTGTAATAAGACGTTTTAGCAGCTTTGCTGAAGAGTTCTAGCGTGAAATTATATTTTGGGATATCTATATCAAGCTAATGACAAAATCTGAGTAGCCATGGGAACATGTGCATATTCCTTCTTTGACGACAGGCATCTCTAAATGGCAATTTATAGACAAAGCTCATTCATGCAGATTAAAGACATTTACCCGGTTTTACAGACAATGCTGAAGCCAACTTGCACTGACATATCGTAAAATATGTCACTGCCATTGTTTTGTCTCTAGATGCACATCAGTAATTTATTTTTTTCCTAAGGCACGGTTATAAAAGCTACTTAAATGCCCTAATTGAACTAAGGTACTGGTTTAATTATCTGTCTGTTAAAACCGGGCCATAATGGGTCAATTGTTCCAAAAAATCCTTCAAAATCATAGAAATAACAAATTATATTTATGCAGATAAAAAAGAATCTTGTTTTGTATGACCATTAAGAATTTTTACATTTTGACATTCCAGTTTTTACAAAATTGCTTACACACAATTATGGCTCAAAATCTCAAAACTCTACACACAAAACCACAAAACACGCACACAAGATGCAAAATGTCACACATCTCTTCCAAAAGCAAACACTTCATTCAAAACTTTTTTTTAACTCTTCTAAAAATTGTGTTTTTGCATAGTAACTCTACACACAAACATCAAATGATTAGCCATCTCTTGTCTTATCTCTTGTCTTTTGCTTGTTCAGTGGAGCTTACAGAAGTTTGTCATACAGTAGCACTTACATGTATGTGTATGCATGCACAATTGCTAAACAATTGATGAACTTCACTGAACTGAACTGAGATGAATAATGCCAATACTGGCTTGTTAGAACTGCTTTTCAGGAGAATTTGAATTTGTTACTAATGTGAAGCTGCTTTGAAAAAAATCTGTATTTTATAAAGCACTATAGAAATAAAGGTGACTTGACTTAGCATGCATATTCAGCATTTTTGTACAAAATAAACAGAAATGCATGAGTGAAAATGTATTTGTTTCTTAAAACATTGAGTTTTGATTTCCAAGTGATCAAAATAGGTATATTTACACTATAAACAGGAATACAAGAGGGTAAAAAATTATTTATTTCTGAAAACACCGAGTTTTGATTTCTAAGTGATCAGTTTATGCACATGTGTTTTCACACATGATCATTGGGTGTAGGTAGTGCTGTAGTACTCGAGTCCGGACTCGAGACGTTTTTCTATTGTCTCGGACTTGTCTTGGACTCGTTGGTTTTTGCACTCGGACTTGTCTCGGACTTGGTTATTGGTCTCGTCAAATGTTCGAGTTGGTCTCGACCGAGTCCAGCAACGTATGGTTTTTTCTCCTTCAGTGATGGAGCGCGCTTGTTCAGAAAACGGGTAACGTTATTGGTTTAATTCACAATCCATCTAGAATATGCATTGACATTGGTTGACTGTGTCTGGCTCCACCCTATTCCTGGCTCCGAGGCATCAATCATTTTCATTTAGCTAACGACAGGCATGTTCCAACCCGAACATAAAAGTTAGCCTTAAAGGGGTCATCGGATGCCCATTTTCCACAAGTTGGTATGATTCTTTAGGGTCTTCATGTAAAGTTTGTAACATACCTTGGTTAAAATTCCTCAATGGTTGTGTAAAACAACACCATTTTTACCTCCTCAAAAACAGCTCTGTTCACAGCGACCCTTTTCGGTGCATGTCTCTTTAAATGATAATGAGCAATTGCTCACCCCACCCGTCTCTTCCATGGGGGTTGTCGACACAAGACTGGCTGAGGGCGGAAATATGCTAATACGGGACAGTCCATCAGCGGTCGTGGGCGAAGCATGAGCAATATGACATCATATTGCTCAGAAAATCCAAACGGCTTGATTATTGAGAGTGTTTAGGCTTTTTGAGGATTAGAAAAATGAGTGAATGGATTTTTTTCATTGTATGGTGGTTGTGTCCACACACAATGGTGGAAAACGCCCCCCTGGGGTAAAACGCCCCCCACCTGTTTTTCCCAAAATAACCATTAGAGGGAGTCAAGATACTGTTGCTATGCACTACGTTGACAACGGGGATATACAAATCTCCATGGAGAAGCTGACACCAGCGACATATTTGAAGAGAAGAGGATTACATGGTAGGTGCAATAATTTTCATATATTAGTAAACAAGTGTTTAAGAGAATATTGTTTTGCAGGATATCACAGTGATGTATGATAGATGAATAGTGAAGTTTGTAGTTTGAGAGCATATGTTATTTATAAGGAATATAATTATATTTAAAAAAATATATATTTAAAAAAAAAGTCATAGCTTGTGGAGTAAAACGCCCCCCAGGGGGCATAGTTTCTCGCTATCATATTTACTATAATAACGTATTTCTGTCTATCAAATCCTTTGTTTTACACTTAATGCAGTATATATTATTTTAATTTAGGGTTTTCTGTTTGTCTTGGTGATGGTGGTGAACAAATACATCTATTATCAACCCCATATAGGCCTAGTGTAGAAATCTCAACCTCATATATTTTTTTCTCTCCTTATAGATGCGGACATATAAGAGAAAAAGTAACCTTGGTGCTTATACAGAGCAAGCTCTACAAAATGCCCTCAGAGCTATTGAAGAGGGAACAGCTTTGAAGGCTGCAGCCCATCAATTTGGAGTCCCCCCAAAGACCTTGAGGCGGCATAGGGATAAAAAAGTTTTGGAGCCTGCAATCAAAGTGTTTAGGCCGAAAAGCAGTTTTTACGTCTTCATTCGAGCTCCAGTTAACTGAGCACATTCGATCAATGGAGAGGGCATTGTTTAGGCTTTCAACGATGAATGTAAGGAGGCTGGCCTATGACCTGGCAGAGAGGTTAGGCTTGAACCATTGTTTTAATTCAGAGCGCAAGATGGCAGGGAAAGACTGGTTCTATAATTTTCTAAGGAGACAAGGAACCCTGTCTGTCAGGACTCAACAGGCGATGAGCATATCTAGGATGGTGGGGTTCAACAGACCGAAGGTGGACCTGTTCTTACATACTTATGAGGACGAACTCCAAAGGCTTGGCGAAAACCTTGACCCCACCCGTCTGTGGAATATGGATAAGGTGGGTGTCCAGAATTTACAGAAGCCAAAGAGGAAGAGGCAGGTGGCAAGAGTCACAAGCGCGGAAAGAGGCTTTACTGTCACTGTTGCCTGTTCCATGAACGCCGATGGGCAGTTTGTACCACCACTGTAGAAGAAAATGAATGAATGAGCGCCTGCTGTATGGTGCCCCAAGCAGGATCGATTGGTGGAGTGACTGACTCAGAGTGGATGGACAGTACACTGTTTCTCCAGTGGCTGAGACATTTTTGTGACACCATTAGATGCACTCCTCAGAGGCCTCACTTTGATTTTGGATGGTCACCATTCGCATAAGACCCTCGAGGCTGTGATGCTTGCGAGAGAGTGTGGGGTGATAATGATTACCATCCCACCCCACTACAGCCACAAGATACAGCCATTAGACCACACCTTTTTCAAGTCTTTTAAGTCAAAATACAACACAACTGCAGATAACTGGATGACTTCTCACCCAGGACAACGAATTTATATTTATGCTGTGTGTGGGCTTTTCGATAAAGCTTACTCAACTTTAGCGTGTGTGGGGAAGGGCAAAAAGGGTTTCAAGGCCTGTGGGATGTGGCCTGTTGACAAGACCGTCTACAAAGATGAAGACTTTGAAGGAGCCGAATAACTGAGGAGCCAGATCCAACCTTCGGGGACAGCAGGGAGATTGAGGAGGAGATAAGTGCTGGTAAACAATTACAACTACTTTTACTATAAGGCTAGTGTCATTGTCATCGTCATCATCATCTTCTTCATCATCACTAAATTGTGTGTGTGTGTGTGTGTGTGTGTGTGTGTGTGTGTGGTTCTCTTGACAAGCCCCAGTGAATCATCCGTGGTCCCCAGCACTAGCGCCCACTCCCAACCACAACCTGGGACAAGTCTCCAGAGGCCAGCTGAACATGGTAAGAAAAACTATGTATTCTAAAGAGCTTACTATAATTAACCTTCCAGTCACTTGAAGACACTCCAGCTGGTCATTTAATTTGTATTACAACCTCTATTACTGTTAGGCTACTGTCATTGTCATCATCATCATCGTCATCATCTTATTCATCACTAAATTGTGTGTTTGTATGTGTGTGTTCTTTTGACAGGCCCCAGTGGGTTTCTGTATGCTAATGTATTTTTTATTCCTTTTTAAAGGACCGAGTCTGTCACCCTCGTCGCTTCTAGAAGAGCTGTCCCCTAGGCCAAGAATAAAAAACAAGAAGCCACGAAAGAGGGCATGTGAATCTTCAGCTGTGCTCACCTCCAAAAATGTTGGAGGACAAGATAGCTGCACGAAACAAAGGTACACAAAAAAAAAAGTTAAACGCAAAAGCGCAGCTGAAGTGAATAATAAGAACAAAGAAGATGATACAGAATGCCTCTACTGTGGGGAGTTTTTTTTCAATTAGTGGGGGGTGGGGGCATTAGAAAGGGGGCATTTTACCTCATCGCTGGGGGAAAAAGCCCCCTTTGTACACAAATATTTTCAGTCAAAGTACTAATTAATTATGAAGCCTGAGCAATTTTAATATTTGGTGAATAGTCACTCAAGACATTTATGTTTTGTTTCACAGTAATGTCACATTTTCCTTAAGGGGGGCATTTTCCCCCACTCTACATTTGTCGAGTATTCTCATAAGAGCAGTCTTAAATGAATTATATAAAGTCTAAAGAGAATATAAAGAGATGTGAGAGAATGAGACACGTGAGATCCACAGCAGCGGCTGCTCTTAAAGTGACAGCAGCCACTAATTCTGTCTATCAGTAAAGTTAAACAAAGAACAAAGGGAACAGAGAAAATTATTCACTGTTCTTGACTAAAGAACTTTTGTATCTTTAATAAGGATTAATCTCTATTTAATTTATAATTTATGCAGACTGTTTGATAACTTAATTCAATTTCTGTATATTTCCTAACTGTTAGACAGAAAGGGCACGGGTAAATATGACATTTATTATGGGTTTATGTGAGGATTGTTTTAAGTTCACTTGTGGCTCGTTTCCACCGAGCGATACGGTACAGTACAGGACAGTACGGTACGCAATTATTTCCGTTTCCATTGTCAAAAGTTGTGAATAGTACCAAAATGCCGAACCGTACCTTACCACTTTTTCGGTACCCTTCCGTTTGGGTACCTAGCACAGTGGTACGGTTCTAAAGGGTAGAGCTAGACTCACTGCAGAACGTTGATTGGTTGACAGAGAATGGTCACTTGTGCATGCTACAAGGGGAATGACAACATAAGAAGCTCCATTTTTTAATATACAGTTGAAATAAAATACCACTGTTATTGTGTCACGAAATTTTGCAGGCGAGAATGTAGTTTTTTAAAGTTCAAATCTGTGGTTTAGAAAGATTTATGAAAATTTTATACAGGTTGTGAGATCCAGGCGATCACCGGGGCGCTCAGCGCTCATGTACCCCACCTGGAACAGCCTTTCCTCGGCTAGTCGTTCTGACGTTTGCCGCTGACTCTGACGTCGCTGTAGTGATTAAACATGAGATATAATTTGATCTAACTGGTGCTTTTTGGTCTAGTGAATCTATCATTTGTTCCCTGACCAATCGTTTTTGTTAAGACTTTCAGAAGCGAACCCAAGCACAGACAGTCTTCAAAACACACAGTTTATTATAGACAGAAAAACAGGGAAAACAAAACCCACGAGGGGACAAATAACATAGATTGGGGAAAAATACAAATCACAAAACTAGACTTAGACTAGACAATTAACAGACAGCAATCACTAGATGAATCTTCACAGCGAAATCACACAACAAGACTACTCACATGATAATACAAAACAAAACAGCAAACACAAGGGGCTTAAATAGAAGAGAAAATGATAAGGACTACAGGTGATACTGATTAAACAATAATGACTAACGAGGAGAACAAGGGGGCGGGGTTAAGTGATGAGACAACATAAGCACACAGCCCAAACAAAAGGCCATGTGCTTGCACACATAACATGGGTCTGTCATGATCCTGCCTCAAGACTAGAGAAAATCAAGGACACGAGGGCAGAATCATGACAGTTTTGGCTGAGGGCTAAGTGAAGTTTCATAACTTAATAGATTTAGGCTATTTAACTTTACCGTTGTGACGTTAGAATAGAGCGCTGACTTTGTATGTTTGACTGAATGGTTTGCTTTCTTTCTTATTGTATAGCTTCTTGTACCTTTTACTAATACTTTTAGAATGGCTATTATTGATAAAACTGAAATTTAACAAAAAGAGACAGGGTTGAGTTTTGTCATTTTTAATTTTATTGTAGAGAAGATGATCAGAGTACAAATGCACATATTGCCTGGACCATATTAATGTATTTAATATGTTTAAAATTTAAACGAAAAGAGGCATGGTTGTGTTTTATATTTCGTTTTGTTACAAATGGGCTAACTGTATACATGCAGTGAATTTAACCAATACGCGTTGCCTGAACTACATTTGTGTGGCTATAATGTCACATTTGTGTGCCTAAAATGAAAACGAAAAGAGGCAGAGTGGTGTTTTATAACATATTTCATTTTATTGTTGCCTAAAATGTACATACAGAGATAACCGGAGTGGCCGAGCGAGCTGAGTGACGCTTTCAAGAACGCGCTGTTCAATTTGCAGAATTAACCGGACTCGCGTCCTAGGGAGTCATTGGCAAGTCCAAACATTGCATACTTGGTATTGAGAAACGCCTAATGTTGGCGCTTGTCTTCTTGTGACAAACAGCCACATGCTGAGAAGTAAGAACAAGATCTGCTGTATGTCATTCATTGTTGTTTACTATGTCGCTTTCTTCTTCGCACGAAAATGACGTAGATCGCTTCTTTCCGGCATAGGCTCCACCACGCCTATCAAGTATAGCAGCCTACTGTTGGCGGTGGAAACACAAGCCGGATCAGGGTTTACTGTCCCGAATCGTACTGTACTGTACTGTACTGCACCGTACCTTACCGCTCGGTGGAAACGAGCCATTAAAGCTGCATTCCGTAACTTTTTGGGGTTAAAAATTATCCAAAATATCTTTTTCAGCAAGTACATAACCAGAGAGTTGTAGCGACAATGGGTAGAAAGCAACCACCAACTAATCTTCTTTTTGAATATTAATTCAAATTCTCTACTTCTCGATGACTGAGGGGGGGAAGATTTGTTCAGAACGTCTCATGATCATCACCGGTCTGACTAATTGAAAGAGCCCCCGGCACTAACACATAAATGGTCAATGGCTAGCTTTGTGGCCTACTATCTTACTGGTTAAGATAAAGACAGTGTCCGCACATTCCAGAGTCAAATCACCAAGACCAGAGCCATAAGTCACCCATCCCGGTGCCAGAGAGTCTGCAAAGGACCCTTTAGAAGAAGAATCGACACCAGCAGATGTTACTGAAACCCCCGACAACATTCCTGAACACTTCCTCATTAAGACCTCTGAACAAACAGAGTTCTGCCTCTTCACCAGAGAACTGATTCTTATCAATAACTATACATAAAATCATTCAAGAACAATTTTCAATGGACTCATGATCAAACAATCATGCAACTACCTAATCCTGGGTTGTTTCCACCACTTATATGTATATTTTAATAAGATAATATGTTTTGATCCCATTTAATTCAGGTAATAGTTATTATATTAACTATTAGAAGGAGTGAATGAATGAAAGTGTGTACTGTTTCATATCAATGCTATCTTACGAACACAACTAGCAAGATGGCTTGAATGATATCGGTGTAATATGTTTTGATCTTCTTTTAATTAGAAATCATGTCTAAACTGTGGCCCCTGTTCTCTCTGTTAGTAAGGAGAGCACAGATAAGCATGATTTACGATCAGAACTGAAAAGAACGTCACCTCCTAAATTCAGCCAGTGTCTAATTGGCCAGAACTCATCCTGGAGGTTGGACAAAATTTTAGTTTAAAACCTTAGACCCAAAAACAAAGCTCTCTCTCTCTCGCTGCTCTCTCTCGCTGCTCTCGAAGCTCTCTCTCTCTCTATAGGAACCATGTAAACGCGCAAACGAAATAACCCAAATCAAGATCTGAAGAACATGGGTTAAATAGCTTCATTCAAGCCATCATCATCTACTCTCAATTTCCTTTCTTTTCTTAGTTTCATTTCTTTTCCGTTGTGAGTGTCGGTTCTAAGTTAAGTTTTGCGACAAGATTTCGAGCCACGTTTCTTCTGCAAAGCCAGCTTCAAACAAAGACTTTCATTCCGCCAGCACACCACGTGACTGACCCCGTGATCCAGACATCAGGCACGAGGAGACCGAACGGACCGGGAAAACCCCTTTCACGCAACAAAAAGGGAATCCCCAAAAGCAAATATAGTACCTCCATGCAGGCTAAAATCTTAACTGGTGTATTTATATAACTTTAATAACCTGCCTAAAACGATAGAAGGGTTAAATTAATGATTGATGGTTTGTTCAGGTCATGTCTAGTGTATATGGAATCGTGAGATTTCATCCTTTCACTCTTAAACCCACTCTTTCCTCACTCTATCCCTTTCTGCAACGCGTATGAATGTGTATGTGTGTGTGTGTGTGTGCGTGTGTTTGTGTTAGATATTAGCTTTATGTGTTAGTAGTCTATATAATCAATAAAGTATTGTTTGTATTTAAAAGAGATTACTCGTGTGTGCTTATCAGATTTATTGTCTTGAACTTCGATTTAAGTTACCTATGCTGTTACCCTTAATTTACTTCGTAATTTATTGTTAGCTGGGGATTAATTCTTTCTTGACCAGGAAGATATTATATTTCCTAGAGTTAATACTTGTTTATGCTTTCTGTTCATTGGATGAACTGATAAAATGATCATACTATTGATTCTGCTACAGTAAATTCTGAAGATAATAAAAAATAATTAAAATATTAATTATTGGTCATATTCCGTTATGAATAATAATTAATAATATTTATACGTGGGCGTATAAACGCTACATTTAATTGGTGGAGAATGCGGGCAGTTTAACCTAAATTGTAAGCATATACGAAGTAATTATATTTTCATAGTATGCGAAGGGAGAGATCCGAACCTCCGAGTCTGTGTGTATGACGTATGCAGCGAGCGCCGCGCGCCCTGTTTGAATGAATGTGAATACACAGAGAGAGCTGTTACTCTAGTCTAGGCTGCCTGCCTATTTTTATTTTATTTTAAACTGCAGTAAAATAACCCAAGATATAAGATCTCACACAATGATAAGGTAAGGATTGAGCGTGTCCCTCAATTTCTGAAATACTTATAGCTTAAGACGTCTGCGTGTTCCAGAGTCTTTCAAATAGCTATAACGTTATGTGTGTTTGTATCAGTCAGAGAGCTGAATGAAATTAAAACTGCAGTAATTAAAATAACCATGTAAAGGACGGATGAGCGTGTTCCTCGTCTAACGTTCCTTATTTATCTGATTGTCACTCAGTGCGTGTTCCACTGCAAGGACGAATATTCTCCTCACAGATTAGTCTTTATTTCTCAGGTTGTCCGTGCGTGTCCCACGGCAATCCCCGTGATAAACTATAAGCTTATCTGTGTCAGTTCAATTAATTCTCGCGTAAACACTGCGTATGTCCGAGTGTAGTTGAATAGGAATTATTTAAAGTTGTGTTCAAGTAAAGCTTGACGTTGAAACTTAACCAACAGTTAGGAACCCTGTTGTTTTTGTGTGCTCAGATAACATTGCACAGAGACGATCCGCCGAGATCGCTATTGTTCCATCTATTACAGCGCAAAGCTGCCCTTTAAAGTTAATCTCACTCTTAAACAACTGAGTGAAGCCCCACGTCGTAAAAACTACGAGTGGTGTCCTTTATTTGTATTTTTGAAATGCGCCGACATTTCACGTAATATGATCGACGTGCATATTCTTTGAACATTGTTGAAATGTGCCGACATTTCATGTAACATGCATTACTGTTTACAAACTGCAATTCACATGTTTGCCCACTAGCGTTGTTTTGTCGCCATAGTTACAATCGTGACACGGAAGTCTTAACCAACGCTTCCGGGGGAACTCTGACCCTCGCATGATCAGAGCCACAGCAAAGCCCTGACCACAGTGTAAACAAACCCTTTGGTGGCTAAGCTAGCTGCTAACCCTTGGCTAAGCTAACCTAACCTAGGCAGTTGTTTACAGTGAGGCCTATATGCTAAAGCCTTAAGCATTATTTACGTTTGTCATTTGTATTAACATCAGTGGTTAAATACAGTGTCTGTTTGAACAACGTTAAAGTGATTTAACCATTTAAACACCTTGATTTTTACACCTGTTGGTCTTTTCTTCTTTCTTATTTTACCTGTCTAATATTTTAATTACCCATATTTTCAGTGAAAAGGAAATTTCGTTTGCAATTATTAATTTCGTTTACCTGCATTTTACTTGAAAAAGAAAATACTGGTTTATGATTATTAATTGTCAAATTCTAATTTGATTTAAAAAAGGAAATTAAAATTGAAAATCTATTTTTCTAAACAGGTAATTTCTAATGATTTCTAGATTTATTTTTGATAAATCTAATTTCATAATTTTCATAATTTCTAAATTACTCTTTTAGATTTAATCACTTAAGGTGAATACGTTTTGAACTTTGAAAGTTAAGTAAACTTATTCAACCCACATTTCCCTATTTCAAATATTGTTAGACTCCTACTTGCTCATTTATTGTTATTGCGTTGTAACCTCCTTCTCAAGTTGTGGTTATAAACTTAACCATTCTATTTTACCCATTTACCTCTTTTTGTCGCTGTGGAGCGACACACCTGAGCCTCAATAGGAGACATTGGTATCTCACTACAAGTTTCAAATAAATCAGAGATAACCCTCTCTTTACAAAGCTTTATTTTTGAATGTTTAGTTGGTTGGCAACTATCAATTCTATACTTGTAGTTCGACAAAGGCTCCAGAGCCATTTGTGGATCCAATCTCCTTCCCTCCTTTCCTTCTTACATCCTTCCTGTTCTGTCCTGATTTCCCATCCTTCACATTTGTAGGAAACAAACCTGGAAGAACCATCAATCGAGTCTAAAGAAAGAGAAAGATAATTTTTCCAAAGAAAACAATTATTAGGTATTTGATTTGTAATCAAACCCTCTCTTGTTCTCCATACTCTCTCTGTCTTTGTAAACGCAATTTACAATTTAACATCTTATCCAAGATCAATTAACAGAGACCAGTGTTGAGCAACCGTCGCCTTCATAGCATCCCAGCTGTAAGCGGTCCAACTGACGGTGTGTGGTGTCAATCCTGTAAAACTCGGAAAAAGGTATCAGCATTATTATTGTATAATTTTTCCTTGTAAACATAAGCAATAATATTGTTTACCTTTCTGGAAACAGATTCTCACCGATAGGAAGCATTTACGAGGAAAATAATATTTCTCCTACTTAAGAATTTTCTTTCTTGTTTTATTGAAATTGGTTTTAACCTCTCTCTCTTTTTTCCCCTTACTCAGTTGAGCGACACATCACGAGTTTAAACCAGCTTTTCAAAAAAAAAAAAATCCTTTCAATTGAGATTTGTTTTAACCTTTTTCTCTCTTTCCCTCACTTAGTTGAGTGACAAAGTTTCCACATCACTAACCTACCTGTCTACACTGAGACCAACACTTAGACATTACAACACTTCACTATTGTTGTACAGTCACTGAAACGACACTTAGCTGTTCAACCACATATAGGCTTACACCCCACACAGATCTGTGTCAGTCTCTTCACCCCAGCGTGCCAACATGTCGTGGACAACAAACCCCACTGACGTGGACGCCTGGCTCGGAGGCATTGCAGACTGCCTCACACCAAAGACATTTGAACTGTTATTATTTTTAATAATAATCATAACGCTGAGAAGATTCCTGACACATGATTCAAGCCAGAATCAGAACCACAACCACGCGGAACTAACCAAGATTATCTGTTCCCTAAGCAATGCCTTCACAGCCCAGCTGACACTAAGCGACAAGCACATCACCCACCTTCAGGAGGAGCTGACACGTGCCCAGAGCCGCATAGACAAGCTGGAAGTGAAAGTCCAGGACGACTTCAAGCTTCAGACCACTGAGTTCCTGAGAGAGCTGATGCACACTCAACTCTGCACTGACCAGCTCAAAGTGAAAGCTCAAGTCGAACTCGAAGTGCCCGACAAAGTGAAGCAAGAAACAAAGAAGCAAGTTTACAAGCTCCAAGAAGCCCTTGCAGTCACTGAACGTGACAAACAAGAATTAAAGACTGTCCAGAAGCACCTGGTAAACCAACTCCAGTCTGCTGAACACCAGCTAGAGAAAGCTAAAGCTGACATTAAAGTCAAGAACTCTAAGATCATTGCTCTGAAAGACCACCTGGAAAGGTGCAGTGCTGAAATCGACCATCTGACCCAACAGCGAGATGACGTCAACGACGAGCTCTACGCGGTCAGAGATGAACTCCAGCACATTTTCAAACAGAAACCAGAGCCAAGAAGGGAGAGACCTCCCTCAGCATCACCACTGCTGAGCAGAACAGAGTCCTCCATCCAAGAACTGGCATACAGTGAAAGAAGTGAATGGCCACAACCCGAAAGGTCACCAGCCTTCACCACAGAACTGTTCACTGCCAACAAACAAAGAGAGCTCATTCAGGCAGACTCCAAAGCTGCACAGGGGATGACCTGTAAAGATCTCAACCAGCTGGTTAAGAGTATCACTCAGTTCAACCTGAACTCCACGGAGGGCCCAGACATCCAGGCCCACATCCGAGATATCAACTTCCACCTAGAGGTGAGACCACATGTGACTGACAGAGACAGGTTTTACATCCTCAGATCGACATCCACTCCAAAGGTACGAAGCTTCCTAGACCGACAACCTGCTCATGTCAAGTCAAACTACCAGCTGCTATGTGAGACACTGATTAAAGAATTCACAGGCCCAGAGTCGGAACATGGTGTGTTAATCGCTTTGGAAACTAAACAAGGTCGGCAAGAGACTCCTCAAGCCTACTACCACCGTTTTCGACAAGCCTTCTTTGGTGCACATAACTCACCTGAACATGAAGAGGATGTGAATTTCAAAAACCTCTTCCTGAGAAATCTGCACCCCGGATTGAGTTATTACCTTGGTCTCGAGGCCTGCGCAGACACAATGACAATTCAACAGCTGCGTGACCTGACACACAAGGCCCACATCAAACAGAAGATGTCCTCAAAGAAAGGTTTGAAAACATCCACAATTTCAAACTCCTTCAGCCAAGACACAAGCCTTGCACTGGAAGACAACCAGTGGCATGACAACACCACAGTTCTTCGTAAGAAGCACAGAGAACGTGACTCCCATGCCGATGACAGCTACCACACCAACCGCATGGAAAAGACATGGAACCACTAATGAGGCAACGGGAAGTGTTCCTAGAAAGCAGGCTGAACACGGATGACCAACAAGATGAGTCAAATTTGCTATGACTAGCGATGGAACGGAAGACCCACGACTCATCTGATACACCTTCATAATGAAGATGACAACCACTTGTTCTACAACAACACAGAACAAAGTGGTCTCTCACAGTCAACCACTGACAAACACCCAGAGGTACCAGAAAACACCATCCTGGTTACCCATCACTCATAAAGAAACCACCAAACGAGCTCCAACTCAAGAACCATGTGTGTGCTACAGCAACAACAGTAAGCACAGAAGATCAGAAAGGCTGTCACAACCAGAAGGCATCATCGGAGGAATGCAACAACGGAGACCAAGTTTCGCACTACAGCTTCACGCATCCATGCCAAACTACCTCCCCATGTCTGCCAGAGAACTTCCTGCCTTACTGGTTTGACCCCCAGCAGATCACAGAAGATCCTTTCTCCAAGGCAAAGAGGCAACAAGCTCATCAAAGCTAAGCCATCAAGCAAAGGGGGGAGCAAAACAGACTGAAACAGATCTGACCATACATACATACATACATACATGCATGCATACATGCATACACTACACAACACCCCTAACATACTCACTAACATATAGAAGTTAACCACCTCTACCGTGCAAAACACGCAACAAACATGTTTTCTCCCACAGGTAAAAACTAACTTCAGGAACTAGCTTAACAACGTAGCTACACTTACCATAGGAAACATGGTAACTACCCATCCAACAAGTACACCTGAGAACACCTCTCATTACATCGTGATACCTGACACCCTAGCTGCGCAACAGTAGTTATAAGTCATACCAGGAACACTCAACTGCTTTGTTTTGTTTTACCTCTTCCTTCCTTTCCTTCTTCTTTTATTAGGTAAAATGCCTGTCCACCCTATAAGGGTCAAGGTCGCAATAATAGGATTGACACACCACGCCTAATATTTGTAAGTCACCTTAAAACGAATGTGAGCCAGAGAACTCCCTGCATCATTCGTATCACAAATTGAAAGGTAAATTGGTCCAAACCTAGAACAATTTAGAAGAGAATAAAACAAACAAATCAAATTTAATCACAAAATTGATTAATCACCGTCCCAAAACGAACTAGGATAACGGTCCTAAGATTGAACTAAACTTTATTCAACGTGATTAACTACATTGAGAGAGTGAACCTGTTTATGCCTAGGTAATCTAATGTCCTGCACCAGTAAAGTGACCAGTCATGGAGGTGTTGTCTTGTTGTTTGCTGTGTGTGTTTGCTTCCTCTACCCATTTCTCCAGCGTTCACCGATGTCTTCTACTCAACACATCGTCGAACGGAGGGGGGATATGTAGCGACAATGGGTAGAAAGCAACCACCAACTAATCTTCTTTTTGAATATTAATTCAAATTCTCTACTTCTCGATGACTGAGGGGGGGGAGATTTGTTCAGAACGTCTCATGATCATCACCGGTCTGACTAATTGAAAGAGCCCC
This sequence comes from Rutilus rutilus, assembly GCF_951802725.1. NCBI lineage: Eukaryota > Metazoa > Chordata > Actinopteri > Cypriniformes > Leuciscidae > Rutilus > Rutilus rutilus. The sequence goes on along the minus strand of NC_140211.1, from coordinate 54,572,789 downwards.
CGGCACTAACACATAAATGGTCAATGGCTAGCTTTGTGGCCTACTATCTTACTGGTTAAGATAAAGACAGTGTCCGCACATTCCAGAGTCAAATCACCAAGACCAGAGCCATAAGTCACCCATCCCGGTGCCAGAGAGTCTGCAAAGGACCCTTTAGAAGAAGAATCGACACCAGCAGATGTTACTGAAACCCCCGACAACATTCCTGAACACTTCCTCATTAAGACCTCTGAACAAACAGAGTTCTGCCTCTTCACCAGAGAACTGATTCTTATCAATAACTATACATAAAATCATTCAAGAACAATTTTCAATGGACTCATGATCAAACAATCATGCAACTACCTAATCCTGGGTTGTTTCCACCACTTATATGTATATTTTAATAAGATAATATGTTTTGATCCCATTTAATTCAGGTAATAGTTATTATATTAACTATTAGAAGGAGTGAATGAATGAAAGTGTGTACTGTTTCATATCAATGCTATCTTACGAACACAACTAGCAAGATGGCTTGAATGATATCGGTGTAATATGTTTTGATCTTCTTTTAATTAGAAATCATGTCTAAACTGTGGCCCCTGTTCTCTCTGTTAGTAAGGAGAGCACAGATAAGCATGATTTACGATCAGAACTGAAAAGAACGTCACCTCCTAAATTCAGCCAGTGTCTAATTGGCCAGAACTCATCCTGGAGGTTGGACAAAATTTTAGTTTAAAACCTTAGACCCAAAAACAAAGCTCTCTCTCTCTCGCTGCTCTCTCTCGCTCTCTCTCTCGCTGCTCTCGAAGCTCTCTCTCTCTCTATAGGAACCATGTAAACGCGCAAACGAAATAACCCAAATCAAGATCTGAAGAACATGGGTTAAATAGCTTCATTCAAGCCATCATCATCTACTCTCAATTTCCTTTCTTTTCTTAGTTTCATTTCTTTTCCGTTGTGAGTGTCGGTTCTAAGTTAAGTTTTGCGACAAGATTTCGAGCCACGTTTCTTCTGCAAAGCCAGCTTCAAACAAAGACTTTCATTCCGCCAGCACACCACGTGACTGACCCCGTGATCCAGACATCAGGCACGAGGAGACCGAACGGACCGGGAAAACCCCTTTCACGCAACAAAAAGGGAATCCCCAAAAGCAAATACGCAAGTACCTCCATGCAGGCTAAAATCTTAACTGGTGTATTTATATAACTTTAATAACCTGCCTAAAACGATAGAAGGGTTAAATTAATGATTGATGGTTTGTTCAGGTCATGTCTAGTGTATATGGAATCGTGAGATTTCATCCTTTCACTCTTAAACCCACTCTTTCCTCACTCTATCCCTTTCTGCAACGCGTATGAATGTGTATGTGTGTGTGTGTGTGTGCGTGTGTTTGTGTTAGATATTAGCTTTATGTGTTAGTAGTCTATATAATCAATAAAGTATTGTTTGTATTTAAAAGAGATTACTCGTGTGTGCTTATCAGATTTATTGTCTTGAACTTCGATTTAAGTTACCTATGCTGTTACCCTTAATTTACTTCGTAATTTATTGTTAGCTGGGGATTAATTCTTTCTTGACCAGGAAGATATTATATTTCCTAGAGTTAATACTTGTTTATGCTTTCTGTTCATTGGATGAACTGATAAAATGATCATACTATTGATTCTGCTACAGTAAATTCTGAAGATAATAAAAAATAATTAAAATATTAATTATTGGTCATATTCCGTTATGAATAATAATTAATAATATTTATACGTGGGCGTATAAACGCTACAGAGTGTTCAAAACTATCTGCTTGCCTTAGCTCGATTCAAAATGGTAAGCTTGTAATAATGTTTTTAATTCCAGTGGTACTGTTGGATGTCTTTGCGTCATTACGTCACATCTGTACGCATAAAGTAGGAGTCTGCTACAGAACGGAGTGGCTACAGAAAAAAGAGACTGCAACCGGGCCCATGCGAAAACAAGGATAAATATCGGAAGGGCATTAAATGTAGTTGTTGATGTTGTTAACATTAACAATTTGAGAACAAAGTATAATTTGCACGGTTTGACGTGATAAGATAAGAGATTAGATTTTATCAGTGTGATTTACTGCAATGCTTTTTTCCCCTTAGTTGGTCAGAACAAAAGTGGATGTTACTTGTTCAGATGTCATTTTCCGGTGAAAATTCTTATGTTGGTCATACTTCCAAAAAGTAGAATCTGTGATTGCAAATGACATTATCCATACCGGATAATTCTGCGAATAACTGCAATTGCAGATTTCGAACAGAGATCGCGATGAAGAGAAAAAACTACGGACTGCAGCTTAAAATTAAAAGTTGTTAATTGTTTTGAAGCCTAATATATGTAAAAAAATCTAATCAAATAAAAATAATGGATAGCTTTCAATACACTGTAATGTTGAATGGCTTGCTTATCTCATCTACACACAGACGCAGCAGTTCTCATTTTTAGAAAACCATACATTATTATAAGGAAAAATATTAACACACGAGGGAAATCATTGTTGTGTCCATGAAGATGTGAAAAAATAGGCATAAGTCTAGCTTACACATTTACCCAAATTAGTATATGCCTGTTTAACCAAAGCTAATTTGGGTGGCTTTCTCCCATCCCCATACAATGTCACTTCTCTGTGTTTTACGGCCCTGACGAGAACGTCGGTCTCCTCAGCTGTGAACCGCTCCTGGTGCGCGCCTGGCAAATCCGCCATTATAATAGCCATCCGCCATGGAACAAGCACGCCTGCTTTTAAAGAGGAATGTGAGATGATGCTCTGATTGGTTTATTGCACGTTACGCCCAAACCACACCTATGAATAATGAAGCTACTTCAGACCAACCCATTTTAGATTTGCGTTGGGCGCAAGAGTCATTTATCCCGCCGGTATAATAGCAACAGCGCCCAAGACCCGCCCACAAAGTTACTTGCGTTTCGCGCTTGATACTTGCGTTTCAGATCGTTAAAATAGGGCCCTTAGTGTCTAAGCAAATAAAATAAAAATACACTTCTTTCCATCCTAAATTCTCATTACATTTCCCATTGACAATTTTCTTAATGCAAATTCCCTTTCTGTCTTTGTTTTTTTAGTGAAATGTGATCTGGACACGTTTCATGAAGTTGGCCATTATATAATAGTTAACAAACAGCACAGAGCTGTCAACACTGCAGTAATTGCGATGTTTTCCACTGAGTATATTTTTATGCTTAGGGCCGGATTCTCAGGTGTATTCGACTGCTCTACAAAACACCTCCCCTCCTCCAGCAGCACCTGTAACTCACCTGCCGCATGGAAGACAAAGAGAGCCTCTGTTCTGCCCCCACGGCGTCGGATTCCACTGGGAATCATGTCCATTCTCAGCTCAGATTATACCTTGATTCTCTCCATATGCTAACCTGAACCCTCATATTCCCCATTGTCATATTGCACTTACTTTGTGCCTGGAATAACTAATGTTATGCTTTATTTTCTGCTGCTGTATCAGAAGCAGGGCTGCTGTGTGCGTGTGTATGTGTGCGTGTGCTTTGATTATAGACATCCACAGTTTCATTGCCCCCATCCCCAAAGAGAGATACCTAAATAATAGATATGGGCAAGGGCTGGAAAACTGTCATCTACTCGCAGGAGAGGAACAACGGCACTGCATCCAGCTTATTGCATCTGTTTCCCTCTGCAGAAACGAGAAACCAGCAGCACACATAAATCCTGAAAGCAAAACCCACACAACCTCTGACAAATGTAAGTATACTGGACCTCCCATGAGTTCAAATATAAATACTTAATAATATCCACCTTCCACTACACACACACACACACACACACACACACACACACACACACACACACACACACATGCACACACACACACACACACACACACACACGCACACACACACGTATATGCAGCGCCGTTGTGCTTCGGGAGACCCGAGTTCGAGTCCTGGTGGACCTTTCTCGATCCTGTATACTAAGTATACTTGAAGTTGTTCCAATTTAGTACACTAAATACACTTAAAGTTATGCTTTACTACAATTTAATTACAACTAAAATATACTTTGTACAAAATTACTGGCTGCAAGTATACTTAGCATATTTTTTCACCAGGGTACCTCTAGAAAATTCACTTCTATGGTTTATCTTTCCTCGACTCATCTCTTAAGGGTATGACTTGCGTCAGGGTGTAAACGCACCTCTCACATCCATGCACCGTTTTGACCAGCACATGAAAGGTATTGCATATAACATTGTGAAAGGATAGTTGTGGATTTTTTAACTGAAAAAAAAAATATATATATATCAACTGATTTGATACATCACATTAAAGCTGCCGTCGGCAAGATTTTTTTGATCATATTCACTGAAACCGACACTATGCTTCAACAGAACAACATAAATCAGCCAGTTTTAGAAAAAAACCCGCGCTTCTAACTACACCTGGAGCCTGTTATTTGTTTTGCAAAAACCCACCGCTCCTGGTATTTCTGGTCCAATCAGTGCAGGGCTGTGTGAGATCTGACTGTCAATCACAGTTCGTGCACACGCCACAGATCCCCGCGCACGTTACAATATCACATGCACACACCTGAAGTTCGCAGGTGTGTTGGATTTTACGAAGCGTGATGGCGGAGAGAAAATCTACTAACAAGCTTCCAATTCCTCGATTAACAACCAGAGCTAGGAGGTCCAAAACAACCAAGGAAAAGAAAATGATGCTTCGATGCTGAAGAGAGGGGTGCGTTCACAGAAAATCTGGTGCGCAAGCACTGATGAGCACCAACTCGATGGGAGGGTGCTTGGTGGTAGTGGGGGAGGGGCATGAGAGTTGTAAACATTCAAAATTTTGGCTAAGTCCCCTCAATCTGCCAAACTTGCCGACTGCAGCTTTAAGGAAAGGACTTGCTGAATGTAGGTTGAAGAAACTGTCTTGGGATGTTTCAATTTCTGCAACACCAAACAAAATTATGATGGATTGTTACCAAACAGGTTCCTCAAACACTCCCACCATTTGCCATTGTTCAGCAAGCGGATCTTGCATACATTGGATTCTTTATACATTGGATAGTTTCAACTTGTTCTCTTTAAATCAATGAGATGGAATTGAAATTAACTTTTTTTAAAGATATTTGAATGAAAGGAAAATGTCTGTCTGTCTGTCTGTCTGTTTGTCTGTCTATCTATCTATCTATCTATCTATCTATCTATCTATCTATCTATCTATCTATCTATCTATCTATCTATCTATCTATCTATCTATCTATCTTTCATTTTGCTACAATCATTCAAATTTAATTCAAATTCAGGAATTTAACCGGAATTTAAAATACATTCTCTGTTAAATCCTGAGAGATGCTCAACTGGAATAGAAGAAAGTCTTTTAACTTCAAAAAATACGTCCTACAAATCTGGTAATCCTTGGTTAAGCCTCGAAAGGTCAGCAGCCAAAAATCTAATAATCAGAAAATCTAATCAAAAACCTTTTGAACTCTCAACACATTCAGTACTTCACCTCCACACAATACTGTTCCAGGGGTAACGCCAATTTAATAACTGAATAATATAATCTCAGAAGAAGGTTTGCAGTGCTAAATTAAGTACCGGTTCCTCACATGCAGTGGCTTTGCACGCATAGGTAACATCATTGCTTTTTCAGAAACTCAAAAAGACTTTGATCATCTTTGGATGGAAGGACACATTGAGCCAGGACACTGACAACTGAATGCCTGAATGGAATATTGATCTGAGTGACTCCTATTAAACGATTAGATAAGAGGAGACGTGTTGACATTGTGCTTTGCTGCCCTGCGTTTACAATGAATGCGGAGATCACAATTTTAGAGAGAATCTTTTTGGCAGGCCGCCTTTGCAAGCACACATACGCATCAGCTGACGTTCTTGATGTATGGCTTCCATTTGTGGTTTTGTCTATCATTTGCTATGCACTGTTAAGTTGTAAACCTTTGAGTTGTATTTTAACTACATGCATGAAGTAGTTGCAAAAGCAAACATTTCCCAGACTTTGGTGGTAGTGTGAGGGTGGTAGAATTGGATGTGCATGTATATTTAATGGCAAACATCCCTCTGGCCCAGCAGAACTGTAGATGCTAATGAGGACTGGCAAGTTGAGAACAGAAAGTGCCACTCGTCTCTTCCCTTGATACACACCAGAGAGAGAGAAAGAGCGAGAGAGTTTAAAGAAAACATCTATGCCATCGCCGCACACAACTCCCTCCCGCTACAGGGAGAATACAGACATCATTTGAGAATAAAATCTTTGACACGTGAACTGCAAAGCTGTTTACCACCATGTAGGGAACAACAGTATCAAATGGAGTTTTTTTAAAGGGATAGTTCATCTCAAAATGAAAAATTTGCTTGGTATCTGGCAATGTTACAAACCATATCACTTTCTTTTTTCTTTGGAAAATGTCCAAGTTGCTCCTTTCCACACAAAAGCATACTGTACAGTGATCTGGCGCTGCATTTATATTCAAATGTGGCACATAAAAAACACACACATCATGCTATTGATATAAATCACACCAAAGCCACTGGCATGTATTCTGAATTATCATGATGTGCCAGTTTAGAATATGGGAAATTGCACATTATTTGAGAGCAACAGTCGAAGGCAAGATTTTCAGTGAATAATAACTTACATTTTAGTGTGTTTAGGCTGAAAATTATGATAGAAATACATTACTGCTGTATTATTAGTACTATTGTATTGCAATAATATATAAATAAAGGTTAATAATGTACGATTTTTTCGTTAAAATATTTTTAACCCAGTTTATTGTTCATTGACTAGGCGTACTATTAGTATGCCATTCATGTGTTTATCTCCCCATTGAGGAGGCGTTTACACAACACAGTTGTGTAACTAAAAACTGAACATTTTATAGGCATTTGGCCATTTATTTGGACAACAGCCGTCTGGGGGCCTGAAAACTTTTTGAAAATGTGCTTCAACTTTAAGGAGCTTAACTTCACCTTCACACAATGGAATGATTTTCTTCTCTTTTTTTAAATAATTTCTGCAAATAATTAAATTACAGTGGATATGTAATGGGTTCTTTATTTCACTCAAGTTCATGTATGGATTAAATTAATGAGGTCTGAGTTTGCCTCAATGCCTTTTTTTAAGTCTGACCATCCATAAAGAGAAACTCATTCGGTTTGTTAAAACATAAAAGGCATTGCTTGCAAATTTTTGCACAGCTTATACCAAACATGAGAGCTACTGTTTCATTGTGATTTCATGCCTTTGTTCTGTTAGATTTGATACAAGCAGCAAAATGAGATTCAAATCACAGGTCAAATCACAATTACAATTTTAAAGCTAATAATTCACCACATAAAACACATTGTGAACCTTGATTATTTAATGCAGTCGGAGACACTACTTATTTGTCCCTCAGGTTTTTTTCTTCATAGTTTTCAGATGATGTTATGCAACCTGTCCGTTTTGGCATCTGTCTAATTTGACTGGTGTTAACTAAGTTATGACCACAGCCACATCATCCTGTTGCCCAAGACTGGTTGCCCCACTAAAGCTAAGCAGGGTTGAGCCTGATCAGTACCTGGATGGGAGACCTCCTGGGAAAACTAGAGCTGTGTTCAAAATCGTCCCCTATACCCTCATTCACTATTCCCTACATTAGTCTACTATAGTCCCCTTGAAGGAGTGAAGAAAAACGAGTGAGTGAATTTGGACGTTGAGTGCGTCGGAAGAACTGCTGCTTTTGCTTAGTTTGTGCTTGCTGTTTAATAATCATTTGAAGCTTAGCAATCTGGCAGCTCCAGTAGTAATGAAAATATTTAACTAAACTATGTATAAACCTCAATTAAAATTTAATATTTAAATAAAAAGGAATTTATACCTTTATGATATTACGCTGTACCCACATTGGACCAGCAGTTTTAATAAATGGATGGATGGATGATTCCGTTGCGAGTGCCATAGGGAATTCACGGCGCATTATGGGTATTCTCTAGTCATTGAGTGTACATCAGTTGTGCACTTGTCATTGTGGTGCATTTTTGGGATTGAATGAGTGCACTCGATAATGTCCACTATGGTTACAGACATCACTACAAATGGCTGTTCCCTTCAAAAGTGCCCTATTTAAGGGTCTAGGGGGCGATTTCGGACACAGCCTAGGTTGCTGCTGGAAGAGGTGCTAGTGAGGCCAGCAGGGGGCGCTCACCCTGTGGTCTGTGTGGGTCCTAATGTTTCAGTATAGTGTTAGGGACACTATACTGTCAAAGAGCACCGTCCTTCGGATGAGACATTAAACCGAGGTCCTGACTCTCTGTGGTCATTAAAAATCCCATGGCACTTCTTGTAAAGATTATGGGTGTAACCCCGGTGTCCTGGACAGATTCCCTTCATTGGCTCTTATCAATCATGGCCTCCAAATAATCCCCATCCTCTGAATTGGCTCTATCACTCTCTCCTCTCCATCTATAGCTGGTGTGTGTGTGAGCGCACTGGTGCAGTCGTATCATACGTCTGGATACTGAACACTAGTGGGTGAGGAGAAACCCCTGATATGACTGTAAAGTGCTCTGGGTGCACAGTTAGTAGTAGGGCACAACGGGGCTAAAGGCACATCCTCAGAAAAAAATTATTTTCACTACTCCAGGTGTGTATGGTTGCAGAAACAAATATGGTAACACTTTATAATAACCAAGCAATTAATCATTAGCTAAGCATTAATAAACATTTCATTCATCATTTATAAAGCATTAATAGACGTTAATAAGCATAAATATAGCTATAAATGCTTTATTCTTGATTTATAAGCATATCTATAATAATTGTATTTTCATACTTTGAATTTTGAATAAATGCCCATTCATACATCTTAAATATTTCTATGTTCTGTATCACTGTGTTGTGTTGTTTGTTTCCTTTTTCTGTTTAGAAGATACTGAGTCTTTAAATCTCCTCTGTAAATGCTTTACAAGGCATAACTAGTCCACACTTTAGATGAGCTCAAAAATAGTTAACTGACCACTACTAAATGCTTTATAACCTGAATTAACCATGAATTACAGTAGAAATACATGTTAATAAATCATTTATTAACACACTAAGTAACTATTACTATATGTCTGAATAATAAGATGTATGAATGTGCATTTAAATAGTTTATTAATCATTTACTTACACTTTCTAAGTGATCGTATGAACCACTGACAACTCCTAAATAACTGGTTTGTAAATAATGCGATAGGCTACTTCATTTAGAAATTATAAATGATCATTAATAAAGTATGAAAATACAATTATTAAACACATTATAGATATGCTTATAAAATTAAGAACAAAGCATTTATAGCTGTATTTATAAACTGCTTATTAATGTATATTAATGCTTTATAAATTATTAATTAACTGTTTACTAATGCTTAACTAATGATTAATAGCGTGCAGTTATTATAAAGTGTTACCAAAAGGTTTGTATTAAATATTGATGGAGCAACAGATTTTGTGTGAAAATAAATGATAAAAGTGTTTTATTTTGTTTAAAAATCTTATAAATGCATGAGGTGGCAAGGTGGAGCTACCCCACACATGGGGTAAAAGGCTCAATACCATGGGGCAAAATGCACAGTATTGATATAAATACTTTAGAAATATATATATGTATATATATATATATATATTTTATAATGTCGAAGTTAATATTTAGTAAAGTACTTAATAGCAAAGTCTGCACTATTTTCGGTTTATTTTGATAAATATAAGAATACATTTTTGTTCAATAAATATACTGTCATTAAAATATGTTAAAATAAATATATAAATAAAAAAATATTTTAAAAAGTAAAGATTCTGAAAGCACTGAATGAGATGCATTTTTAAATACGATGGTTTCATTATAAATATGGTGATTATCTCTAAGATGGACACCCAACTTAATATACCATATTTACCATCTGAAACTAACCATGTCATGTCAACAAATGGAAAAGTAAGGCAGCTTTTTATTATCATGTTAATTATTGTGCCTTTAGCCCCGACAGCAGGGACGCCTTTTACCCCAAATACAATACTTTTACATATACGTCCGTTATTGAAGAACTGTTGCTTTAATTAGATCGAACAAAACTGAAAATCATTAAGAAGACCTTTGTCTCAAAATATATTCAATAATTTTAGTGAATCTTATTTGCTACTTAAATCTACAACATTTAAAAAAACATTGAATGATAGATCAAATTAGCGCCACTGCATCAAGGAGTAGCTAAATTTTCACGTGCATCTTGAAAGGCGGATGTTTTGCAAAGTGCTGCATCAAGTTGTAGTGGTGTAGAGGAGAATAAAATCAAAGGCGTCTTTTACCCCGGTGCACTTTTAGCCCCATTGTACCCTACATAAGAGAAACGCTATATAAATGCTTTATTCATTCAATGTACAGATACATTTGCACCCAAATTATCGTAGAATTTGATTGCTCGCACTGCTCTGACATCAATTGTAAAAACTGAAAGACCTATTTATTTTGCCATTTGTAACTATGCAGAACTATATGGTTTGTTATAATTATTGTATCCACCAGTTCCTCAAGGTAAGAAGCAATGCTATAAAATACTGTGTGATCTTGAAGGAATATATTGTTTGTTTCTTCAGCTACATGGCATTCGCAACAAGCGTATCTTCTTAGCAACTCTAGAGAGAGCACATCTGCTGAACCAAAGCACTGACACTGCGAGGAATTACCTAACCTGTCATGACAACTATAGATGTGTCTCTGCTTACAGGAATGATGGTACAAGGTCTTGTGTAAAAAAAAAAAAACTTTGAACAGAACTCACAATTTGTCGTAGCATTTGTTCTTTTTACTGCCATTACTTATAAATACTGAGAATATTTACTGTACATGTAGATATAAAACAGTTGATTGTATCTAGATATGTTCCAACATATTGGCATGTCCCAAAAATGTACAGAGTTATTTCAAAATAATCTCAACCTACAAACCTGAGACACTAGAAAGAAATACAGCAAGAACGTTGCCAAAGCTTTGCTACATAGTAGCAATTATGGCTTCAATGTGTGCATTGGAGCCGATACAACCTTCAAGTCAAGACAAAACCAAGTATACCTTGCACAAAATAAATCTCAGTACAGTGTAGATCCTCATTATACACAATGCAATATCGGCCACATGTGGCTTATCAATATGCACAAGTACAGTAGCTAAGAAAAATGTTTAACATTTATCATAAGATGTCAAAGTCAAAAAGAGACATCCAGGTGCTTAATCTTTTCATAATTCCTTGGTGCAGTCCTAGTTCCACATATTCTTCTTCAGTCTTGATGGTACCATCATAAGTTGCTACCAGGCAACATATTGGTGATGGTCCAGTTCTGGCCAGTGCATTTGTGGAGGGCCAGCTGAAATCCGAACTCATTGTCATTGTTCTCCACGAGTTCAAGGCATCGCTTTGACTTTGTATTCTGGATGGAGCCTCCCTGAAGAACAGAGAAAGAAAATAGATATTTCATTACAGACTCCTTCGACATTCCCCAGGCATATTCCTGTATGGATGGAGCTGTCAGGGCTTCATCCATCTTTCCCTCAAATTCCCTTTCATGAGGATAACCTTTCACAATTGATGATCAGAAAAATCTCATCTGCCATTACAGTGTGATCTCAAAAGAAAATGTAGTCATTCATACATAACTTACACATACATCTTTGTGTTTGGGAAGATGCTGAAATGTAACATTTGGACAAAAGTATTTACAGACCTTTTGAAATCTTTAGCATGAATGTATTTCTATAGGCACATTTTACAATTATGCCAATATTTTTGAGCCCCTAACCTCAGGCCTAAACCACTTCTCAGCTATTAAAAAAACATGTACATTTAGAATTGATGATAACTTTCATTACAGATTCTTAAGAGAAATGAAAGTTGAAAATAGTCCCCAGATCTTGTCCACCAGCGTAGTCACATCTCATTCAAAGGCCCTGTTTACATCTGGTATTAAGATGTGTTTTGGTCGATCGGATCACGAGTAGACGAGGGAGACACATTCCTGTTCACACCTGGTGTTTTAATCCGTCTTTTTTGTCCACTTTCAACCACTTCTGTCCTGATTTCCTCGAGGGGAGGGTCTAAGGGCAGGTAATTGTGTGGGCTTATTCAGATCTTTCAATCTAATGGACAAAATAAGCTTGTGCAATTTACATATGAATGTGCCCAGAGACAACGGAAAACATACAGAGAGCAGCAGCTTTAGTTTCTGCTCTGGAGCCGCAAGACCAGCCGAACGCTGTGAGTGTGTTTAAAGGAGTCATAACCTAGTATTACCTTGGATACCCACGCTCTATTATAGTCTTTCAGGCCCTTCTAAAAAAGAAAAGTGGAAAAAAAATAAACACAGAGCTCCTCTGACCCTTATTTCTGAAGGCATTATTGTCTCGCGAGATCTGATGCGATATTTTGGCTGTCGTGGACGGTCATTTTAATAATGCAAATGAGGGGCGCGTTGATTGGTGGCAGGAAGGAGGGGGGTTGACACCGCAGGTAACTTCAGCATATCATTCCAAAATGACATCATGGCGCAAGTTGTGAATGAACCCGACCTGGCCGCGACCTACGGAATTCAACCGTTATATGTATGAGCCAGACTCTGAACCTGAGCTGGAAAGGGAAGATGTAGAGTCGATGGAAGGACGTCTACATCAAGATGTCTCTGAATGGTAAAGACAATCATTTTGACTGAGACATACATTATACCTTTTATTTAATGTAGATTACATTAACGGAGATGTAGTCTACTTTTTTTATCAGCTTACAGTGGTTATTGAGATCAGCGTTTGCTATCATGTGGTGTTTTTGCCTTGTTTCACGTTGTGGTTTTTTAGACATTCAATATTTTTCTTCTACAGACATGTAACGTGATCTTTTTCTTTATGTTTATTATTACTTGACTGTTTGTTTTATTTATCTATCCTTATCTATAAAAAAATCAATACAATTATATGTTGTCATAGTTATATAATATACAATTCTATAAAAATATAGCTGTATCATTTTCTTGTCTGTTTATCATTTTTAAATTTGCCCCAAATTTGTGAACGATTCCGGCGTAAAATGATCAGCACAGACACCTAACGTTAAGCCAGTGGGAAGGGTTGTAGGAACCGCGTCATTAAAAATGAATTTAATCCACTGGTCCCTGACAGCTTGGTTCGTTCTTGGGAGAGAAAACACATTTACATGTTGATTCTGGCAGTCAACAACAGAGCAACTCACGTGTGCACTACGTTTCTGCATCTTTCGCGACTGAATATGAGGGGGAAAGGGGCAGGGCGGGCTTCCTGCAGCATAGGTCTGCGGTGTCCATATATGGTGTATCCTGCCCCGTCTTGACGTCAAGTCGGGGCAGAAATAAAAATCTCGTATTTGAGTGCGCGTGCACGTGGGCTGGTTTACGAACCCAGGGGTAAACAAACGCTTCACTTTTAAATATCGGCTTCCCGGCCAGTGTATAATCGTTAGGCAATCATAACATACATTGATTCTCGTGGAAAAGTGAAAATTACAGGTCATGACTCCTTTAAGAAATCAGGAATGGTGAGAGAACATTGTGCTTGGTACATTTTTCCTCTTCAAATTAAACTTGGATCCCCAGCCCACAAAGTTTAAATCCCGTCCGGCCAGCGCGCTTCCCATAATGTTACGCATTAGGTCAGTAGACAGAGAGAAGACAGTCTTCTTGTGGCTGTTTGAACACATTCAACCACATTAACGTCTACACTATTAAAGCAATCCGGTCAAATGCATTTTCACTACCTCTGGAAGTGGTCGAAAGTGGACAAGCTCAAAGCATGTTAGACCCCGTTTACACCTGTATTTAGTAGGGGTGGAACAGTACATGTATTCATATTGAACCGAAACGGTACGGCCGTCATGGTTCGGTGCATAAATTTCCATGGAGAATACACGGTATAAAAATAAATAAAACTCGCTTGCAAATTAATTAATGTAATGTGGAACTACTGTTAGATACGCGGGTTCTTTAGGGACACCTAATCTGTAGCCTCTGAAGCAGGCTGCGATGTAAAGATTGCAATGCTGGAATATGTTGTGTGTGTGAGAGAGCGAGAGTGAGTGAGTGAGTGAGAGAGAGAGAGAGAGAGAGAGAGAGAGAGAGAGGCGCGGGCGCGATCGAAAAGTCACAAAGTGTTTACTTATATTTCTGTGCGTGTGTGTGTGTGTGTGAGGCGCGGGCGCGATCGAACAGTGGAAACATAAAAACATACTCCGTCATTTTGTTAATACAGGACATCATTCAAACTGCAAAGTGTTTAAGTTACTGTTAATTAAAATTTTAAGAAAAACACATATATTATTCTGAAATGTAGCAAATACATTTTCAATTCATTCAGGTACAATTACCAAACATATCTCAAGGTCTTTTTGTCTTTTTTATTAATTTAATTAATAAACTAATTATATAAAACTATTGTCAGTGCACTATAAATAAACTGGTTCTATGCCTTTACTTTATTAATAAAACTTATTTAAAAAAAATACAAGGCTTAAGTAATTTATTTTCCTTTGGTGGTACAGCCTGAGACATGCACAAGCCTTCTGCATTTTTGTTTTGCTTTTCCCTCCATTGTACCGAACTGTGATGTCAAAACCGAGGTATGAACCGAACCGTGACTTCTGTGTACCGTTCCACCCCTAGTAATTAGCGTCGTCCACTTGTGATCCGATCGACCAAAACACATCTTAATACCAGGTGTGAACAGGGCCAAAATGATTTGTATGCAACTTTGTCAAAAGTTGGACTGTTGCAGTTGGTCAAAAGACACGCATGAACCAATGTATTTGATGTCATTTACATCAAGCCTGTGGTGTTATGCAAATTTTGACCATTGAAATGAATGCACTGTTTGAGTGGGCTTGAATGAAGAGGATATTGATGATTAAATTACAGGCTTTGGTTACACTTTATCTTAAGGAGTCTTAGTTAAAGTGTAATTATACATTTAAGTACTGAGTAATATTAGCAACACACTTACTGTAGGGTTAGGGTAGGATTAGGGCTTGGGGTTGCACTTTATTTTACAGTATGTGCACTTGCATGTACTTACAGTGTACTTACCTAAGAAAGTACTGGTAATATAAGGTAACTACATGGGGTAAGGTTAGGTTCAGGGATAGGTTCAAGGGTAAGTACCTAGTTATTACCCAGTTTTTGTAATTACTATAATAAATACAGTATGTACATGGGGAACAGTAATCTAAAATAAAGTGCTACTGGGTTTGGTATAGGGTTAGTTGCAAATAATTATGCATAATTGTAAACGTACATGTAACATGAAATAAAGTGTCACCAAGTGTGCATTATATACATTTGATGACATTAAGCATATTTGTCACTAAACCTAAACCTTTTAGACCTAAAATGATTCATAAGATTTAGCACATCTCTAAACTTGTTCATCTGAAAAAATAGTTTAGATACTGTTGATACTATACATTATACATTAATTATGTGTATTTTAGTATTTATGTAATCATACAAAAATGTACGTGTGCTAGAACTGTTAAATATATGATTACTAATGAGACATGAAAAACATGTTTTCCATTAGTAGGCAATTCAAGCTTAAATTGTGTGTCTGGGACATTAATTGCATCCATTTTCTATTGCATTATATTTGTTTAGAATTAGAAAATGCTTGTGTTATGGTAATGAGAAATACTACTAATAATTTAGATTTAGTGATGAAATTCGACAGTCATAATCTTGACAGCATTTTTGGGGGTTCAAATTGGCTCATGAAGAGAAAAACATGAGCAGGTTGAAGGTTTGGGTCAAACTTTAAAGACATCAGTCACATCAAATTCATATTCATCTTTCAACTCCTCTTCTGAAAAGGGCTTGATAGAGTCGCAGCTGGAGTATCTGCGAGGGAACAGCAGCGCTGCAGGCTTAGACATGAGAGAAGAGGCTAAAAGCTAGAAGGAAGCCTCCGCACTGATCTCAAGCCGGGGAGGATGGGACTGCAGGACTGAGATAGGGTGGCTGATTTTTTCCACTGCCAGAGTTCATTTTAACCCGCTTTTCACAGAAGAGAACGCCTGTGGCCTTTAGACCCGGGTTTATGTGGTCTCAGTCCCACAGACTCTTTGAGAGGTGCTCAAGGCGTCTGACACAGCTGTGGTCAGGAGGTCTTCAAGAAGAGGCTTACATTCACTATAAGTTTCTTTAAGAAGAGTTATCTGAAGCCTGTACTGTGCTGCCTCTAAGTTTACCAGAACAAGATATAAAGCTACAAGTATTAGAGTTTAACAGGTCAATAGTATGCGTGCTATTTTATCCCTGTGAAACCCTCCCGGACAACTTGTGCTGTTTGATGATTTTTTTAGGCTTTCTGACCAAGATTCTTTCTACAATTCTTCAGCTGTGATACTTGAAGAGTCTTTGGCCACTTAAACTCTCCTCTTCGCCATACATCATGACAATATAGACACACGTCCTCTACCTGGAAGATTCGTAACATCTTTAGTTGATTGGAACTAATTAATTATCGCCCTGATGGTGGAATTTTCTTACACCCACTTTCTGTTTCGTGAAGCTCAACAATCTTTTGCTGCACATCAAAACTATTCTTTGGTTTTACTCACTGTGATGGATGATTTATACTGTAATATATTTTGTGTTACCTCATATTTATACTCTTGTGAAACAAAAAGTCATGGCTGGATAATTTTATGTTCCTAGTCAGCCTGGTGTGCTAAAAAATTTAATTATGAAAGAAAATATTTTACTCATAAGAATTCCTAGGGCTACCATTAACTGTGGCAAATGTGTATTAGAGAAAAACTTTTATTTCATAATGTGATTCATTATTTTACTTGAATGAAAGATTAGACTTTTGTGATTTTTTTTTTTTTCTTAATGAAAGATCAAAGGATAGCTTTCTTTGATCATGTTTTACCAAGGAAGGGAATAATTCTGACCACAACTGTGTGTGTGTGTGTATAATTTTATTTCAAGTAATGAACATGTTTTATGGTTTTAGTTAATGATAATAACACTGGCTACAGCTGTCTGAAATTAACTATTTTGGATAGACTGTTCTAATGTCTATTTGAAGTGCTCAATTCAGCATCCATTCAGTATTGAAGTGGTTTTCTCTTTTACATAATAATAATAATAATAATAATATAGGACAAAAGTTTTTTTTTTTTATCTTTAAAGGAAGACCTTTAAAGATAAAAAAAAAAAACTTTTGTCCTATATTATTATTATTATTTTGTTGTTTTAAATTACAATGAACACCTGTAAGTTAAAGATAAAACCAGAAAAAAACTGCCATGCGACTTCAGTGTATCTCATGACGCTTTCTTCTGACATTGCAGTCTTTAAAGTCCCAATGACTTTTGATTAAAAATTTTACGACTCAGAATAATTCATGAAACTTGGCAAGCAGCCTCAGACGTAATAAGTAACGTCGCCCGTTGTCAGTTTATTGATACTGCTGACAGTTGAATGTTTTGAAAGTTATTGATTTCAAAGAATTATCCTTAATCTTGAGCTTGAATCATCACACTTTTTGAGGAACGGGGGGGTTATTTCATCATTAAGGGTTATTTCTGATGGCTATTTCAACATCTGAGGGTTTCTTCATTGTTTTTAAAAATGAACTTTGCACGTTTTCTTTCTTGACAAATGCAATGACATTTAAAGAAACACTCCTAAGTCAAAGTGTTCTTTGAAACTAATGAAATAAGAACAAAGCAAGAGGATTTTTATATTGTTTTTGCATATTGAAAATACTCCCTTGTTTTATTCTCTGGAAAGAGTTCATCACTTTATCCTAATTTCACCCTAATTTGTCACGGGCATGTGGCATTTGTCTTTGTACATCTGCTAAAGCTGCCTGAGGCACAAATGTTCCACTCATAATGGTGCATAAGAAGTGTGTTAAAGGTTACAGGTTTCCAAAGTCTTTAAAGTGGTTCATTCAAGCATGG
The DNA here is from genome assembly GCF_951802725.1 of Rutilus rutilus. Classification (NCBI taxonomy): domain Eukaryota; kingdom Metazoa; phylum Chordata; class Actinopteri; order Cypriniformes; family Leuciscidae; genus Rutilus; species Rutilus rutilus. The sequence continues at coordinate 54,554,772 of NC_140211.1, read as the reverse complement.
TAAATCTAACATGGCGGTGTGCATCCAGCTGTGGGCATAGGGTAAATATGAAGGGCAATGCTAAATCAGCCCATCACTTGAACTGTTGCGCATCACTGGCTGATGTCGACATGAATGATCTCTCACAATCCCAGAGACCCAGGCCTGTTTCCAGACCTAATCAATTCAATACAAAGATTTGGTCAGTTGGCTGTTTTAAGAATAGCCTTGTACTCTTATATTAGGTCTAAGAAGTCGACCAGCATAGGAATTTGATATTGATCTCGTCTATTCCAGCGACGACGTGTGTACGAGCGTGAGACTGAGATTATACTGGAGCGTTGCCTTCAGCCACAGCTAATGTGAGATACATACATAAACACAAAAGGCAGCAGAGATGTTTCATCATTGGAGAAATGAGTTACAAATGGCAAGCGATAAGACTAAAACTAATTAACGTGAGTAACTGACACACATTTCAATGAGTAACATCATCATCTGTCCTATAAAGAGCGAAAACAATTCTAATAAACAGATGCTCACACCGTACTTTATGCATCTCATACAAGCTAGTAAAATCAGTATTATTAAAAGTAATCCCTCAGCTGTTTCATTTCTATCCCCTTTCTTGTTATTAAAGAAAATGGCTTTTTAAAAGTTATATTAAAACTGTAAAACACAATGACTGTTATAAAAGTGTAAACAGCACCAGCCACAAAGTACAGTTTCTGTATAGACCCCGACAGATACGCCACTGATACTGAAATCTACATTTTAATTGCTTAAACTTACATTTTTAAATAAAATCAAAGTTCAGCGCATTTTTTTCTACACTAAATTACATTAATAATGAAGAAAGTGGAATAAAAACTATTTTCCTGAGAAGAAATTACAATATCAACTGTGAGTGAAGTGTATGAAACTACAATAATATAATATACAGTAGTCAACATTTGAAGTGGATCAAAAAAGTTCATCAAGAGCTGTCCTAAGACAAGAACTGGTATTGTTCAAAATTCCCCAGTGCTCCCAATCCTCCCTCCTTTAACTAGTACTAATGAAAATGTAATTCCTGAAATCAGAAATAGACATTGTTACTAGAAAAAGTACATTCTTAATATCAAGAATTCACATTTTAAATAGTACAGATTTAATTATTGATATCAAAAATGCATCCTGTGAATGAATGAAAGCTAAAATGGCTTGCCACTGTGTTTTAAATGATAAAAAGCAACACTTGATACTTGATGGTTATTATTTACTGAGGGGTGTGCATCCATATTGACCAGTATGTCCAGCCAATCAACATTTTAAATGCAATATAGTCTATAAATCAATAGTCAATGTCAATACATTGCTCTCCATCTTGCTTTATTGCAGAGTTGTAACTAAACTGACTTGTGGACTAGATAATCATTGTCTTGTTTTAAAAGTATGTGCGCCTATAATGAGGAGTGCCTTCACGCCCATATATTGTACTGGTCCCCACAGATGTTTTGCTGGAAAGTGCATATGAACGCATGTTAACGCGTGGCGCGGTTATCTTTTCCGAGCTGCAGTTTATAAACAAATACCTTTGCCCTTTGTCGCTCTGCCCAGCTGGGGTTAGACAGACAGACTAGAGAGAGACGCACATCAACTTAACTTTACTGTTCTTTGCTGACATCAAACTTGGAGAGGAGAGAACACAAGTCTACCTGATTGCTGTTCCCGCAATTCACTCTCATTGTGAAAGTTAAAAACAAAATTGACACATTGAAGTGCTCTAGTTTCAAGAGAAATTACATTTAGTTGTGAAAATAGCATCTGTCATATTATAAAATATGCAAGCATTTTGTCTATGGATCTCAGAAGAGCCCTTTAGCTTGATGTGCCACTTATTTTGTTTGGGAGAGTTTGAAAACACAACTCTTTCGACTATTTCCCTATCCAGCAACCAAAGAGCGAACCAGACCTGTTTACCATTACCATCATGGCTTATTTACATTATATAAACATGTGAACTGCCATGAAATTTAGGTCTGGATTTCCAGGCTAGCAGTTTCTACCATTCTTAAATAAATCAATTAAACTAAAACCATATTAACCATTTCATTATAGAAAACTATGCGACAAAATTGAAAATGAAATGAAATGTTATCAAAGTTGAGATCTGTTCAACTCAAGGATCTGCTCGACTGAATTGTTGTGTGTTTTGTTAGCATTTTCTTTTCTTGGCTGGATGACTAAAACATGAGCTTTCATTATGGCAGTCACTCTTCCACTTCGCGAACGAGCACTGCAATGTCCTTGACAAAACATGACACCTCAGTGGAGCAGAAGAACAGAAACAACAGCTTAAAACCGCAACCTTATGTTGGTTAGTTAAAAAAGAAACTGATATCCCAAAGTGCCACCCCTACCTTTTCAGATACATACAGCTGACCATTTGTAATTTACCTTACAGCAGCATCTATGTTCATCAAAAAAAATGTCACTGCTCCTGTTTTTCAAATAAAAACACATAATCCAAAAATAAGATGTAGTCAACAGATGCACAAGTATGAATGAGGATGAAGACAATGTGCATTTAGTACAGATATTCACTGTACATAGAAATTCATGGAAGAAATGGGCCAAATGTGTTGCTCAATTTTTCTTACTTTGAAGAACTATAAAACCTTCATGCAATCATCTAGTCTAAATTGAATCTAGTGTTAATGAAAACTGTCCAAACCCACAAGCTTTATTAGTGTTTTTTGTGTGTGTGCTTGTCTGCTTGACAGACAAAATGGCGCACAGCAATTTAGTTGACTATTTGGCTAGTCACTCATTCATCTGCCATAAGGTAAATTACAAGCAGGTTGCCGTTTCCTGATGAAATTAAAATTGAATGCAGTTTTTTAAGTGTACACCCCAGGAGTGAGAACCTGTTGTGAGAACGCAGACTGTATTACCTGAGTAAAATGCCAGTGGAGCTTCATGCGTTTAGCCGCAGCGTAGCTGCACTCAATGAGCCGTGGCCGGCCGTTCACATCCACCAGGCACTTGTTGTCATCATCGTCAACGGTGGGGCTCAAGATGCCCACGAATAACTGCTGAGTGCTGGTGTAGTATACATTCTGCAATGACAGAGCACACTCGTCAATAGAGTAAGCTTGTGAAAGAGCACATCTTGCAGCAAATAGTCACTTTATAAGCTACTGTGGAAGATTACAAGGACATGCACTTCAACCTTTCAGTAAGATCAACATCTACTGTATATCTCATGTCACAAAACATAATCTCCATGCAGCAGACCATGAAAATACACACGCTAAAGGTGTGATTCCAAATCAGCCCAAGACAGAAGGCATTTTAATGCTTTTAAATGCTTTATTCATGAAGCATTCTGTTGCTGTGCACTTTGCAAATTAAATTAAGGGAAATTAATTTGCAAAGAAAAAACAAATCACTCAAATTTCACAAGTAATAAGGAAAGAAACTGCAAGAAACGCATTGGATTAAATGCAAAATTTTAAAGTAGAAAGACTAAAGTAGTTTTTTTTTTTTTACATAAAATAGTATGTAGAATGTACTCCAATCTTTGCTTTATTTACCTCAAAATTTAACCTCGAAAAAACAGAAACATGCGCCACCCAGAACTCAACTCCCTAACAACCACCTAGCAACACCCTAGCAACTGCCTTACAACCACATAGTGCCAAGTGTTGCCACAGCAAGCACCACTTACATTTATTCAGAAAATGTCTAGTTATTATTATTATAAATATTATAGTTTACATATATGAGTTGCAAATAAAATGAAAGGAAAACGGACATAAATAATAGACCACATAAAGAATGACTCATTCGTGCAACTCATATATGTAAACTGTAATATCTATTATAATAATAACTAGACATTTTCTGAATACATTTCAGTGGTGCTTGCTGTGGGAAAACTTGGCACTATGTGGTTGCAAGGCAGTTGCTAGGTGGTTGTTAGGGAGTTCTGGGTGGTTGCTAAGGCATTGCTAGGGTGTTCTGAGGGGTTGCTAGGGTTGTGCTAGGTGGTTGCTAGGCTGTTAATAATAATAATAATAGATTATTATTAAAAATACACCTTGCATTTATGAGTCATTCTTTATGTGCTCTGTTATAGGACACTTTTTTAACAGCATGCTGCATTTTACGCATTTTGTTTTTCTCAATTCACACAGTTTAGAAAGAATTTATTTGTGTGTTAACGGTTTGATATGTTTCACATCTGGAAGCTCTAAAAACTGTTTATTAATCATTGAATAAGGTTTGGGGATATGCTAACAAACTTCTTCCACTGTTTGAGTGCCAGGGTGCCTTTGCGGGTTTTTTCGTTTTTTTTTTATTTGCAATACGTGTATACTTCTGTTTGTTGACTAAACAATGCATTATTCATGGTATACAAGTGAGAGCTAGCATTATGCATTAGACGCACTCGAACAGAACCTCGCTGCATTAACACTTTAGAACAGATGGTCACATTTAGCCTCTACTAAGTGCCTAAAACTTTGCAGAGAAAAACACACCTTTATTAGTGTGGTGTTGAAGGGGTCATGTATTTTTCATGTACTTTTTTTCCACGTGGTCCACTTATAAACATTAATCCAGTGAAATGCAAAAAATAAATAAAAGAAAATACCCTTTTCAATTCAAATGGCCAGACAGATGGTGGAAGATGGTCATAAAAATTACATTGTGATTTTTATGACCATCTTCCACCATCTGTCTGGCCATTTGAATTGAAAAGGGTATTTTCTGCAACCCAGGATAACAGAAAAAACTACTTAAACATACAATTCACTGCAGTTTCAAGCTGAAGTGAACACTAGAGGCAGTAAATCGGCAACAAATTTTATTCCTTTTCACACAGCTTATGATTTTTTTTTTTCAAATGCAATAGAGCATTAACCTTTCAGCACAATTTCACTTATGAACTGCTGTGTTACGTACAACAACAAATGTAATAGTGTTGCCACAGTCATGTTTAACTGTTTCAGAGAAAACTGAAGCACCGGTCACTGGACGTTTCACTTTGAAAGTGCTGTGAAACGTGCTAAATGGACCCACATGGACCCTTCAAAAATGGACCCACATGTACTTTTTTTCATGACACCGGGCTGTTTAATAAAATCGCATCTGCAATGGAGAAAAAAGGCAATACGTAACTTGTTTCCCTTTTTTGTGAATTGGTGGCTAATTCGTATGAATTTGTACAATCTCATGCATATGTTTTCGTACGATCTACAAACAACCCAGACAGCAACATAGTGTCGGCCCAGATCCGGCCCACATTTGGTACATTCGCTTACCAGATGTGGCCCGGATCTGGGCCGACACTATGTTGCTGTCTAGGGAAAAAAATAGGCTTTAAAACAATTTTCACTCAGAAAATTGCTAGCAAATTTCACAAGTAATTCGTAAAGAAACTATATTAAATAGTTTTTTTCTTGTAAAATGTACTCCATTTTTTGTTTTATTTACCACTAAATTGAACTTTTTAACGTTTTCTTATGATTCACATTGTACGAATTAATACAAAATTACCAGAGGTGTCAAGTAACGAAGTACAAATACTTCGTTACCTTACTTAAGTAGAAATTTGGGGTATCTATACTTTACTGGAGAAATTATTTTTCAGACGACTTTTTACTTCTACTCCTTACATTTTTACGCAATTATCTGTGCTTTCTACTCCTTACATTTTAAAAATAGCCTCGTTACTCCTATTTAATTTCGGCTTGTTTTCATTCTGGCTTGTCGTCGTTAAAAAAAATTGGCCAATTACACAAACGGTTTAGATCTGAGTCCCGCCTCCTGAATACACATCGCTAAACTGATTGGCGTTGTGGTGTCTTTCTAACTTGTGAGAGGCAGTAGTCACATTTGGTTGTGCGAAGCGCCAAAACTCCTCTGAAGGAAACCTAGATGCGGTAAGCGAGGGAGAAATCGGGGCAAATCGCGTCAAATATTGATTCACACACACACAGAGAAAGAGAGAGAGAGAGAGAGAATTAATTGCATTTTTTTTCCTTACATTACTTTTATACTTTAAGTAGTTTTGAAACAAGTACTTTTGTACTTTTACTTGAGTAAAAAGCTTGAGTTGATACTTCAACTTCTACAGAAGTCTTTTTAAACCCTAGTATCTATACTTCTACCTGAGTAATGAATGTGAATACTTTTGACACCTCTGAAAATTACCATCTGTTTTCCTGTGAGATCGGGTTCTATCCCTCACTATCAGTCTCTTTACAAGACCTGCATTATCTGGACAGGATCACAAAATATTCCAGGCTGAAATGTGGCGCACAAACTGTTATGATCAGACTGAAATTATCAAGGAGAGTTAAAAAAAAAAAAAAAACGTCAGCCTTTCCTCAAGTTGGAAGAGCAGTAGAAGCTAATAAAATAAACTGACAAATGAATGAACTAATCGGATGGTTGCAGGTTTTAATTTGACAGGAAATGACTATTGTGTCACGGAGGCCGAGCCAAATCTGTCCAGGATTCAGAAGGAAGCACTGCTAATTGTGCGGCTGATGTAATTTCCTTTGATGGGACGGGTGTCGATGTGTGAGCCAGAAACACCAGTGGCATCTGTCTGAAGAATCACCGGCAGTCACTCCAGATGGCCCTTCAATGACGTATATGATGAAGAGACTTAGCGTGCGTAGTGCATGTTTCTGTGTGTGACTGAACGTGTGTAGAGAGAAGGTGAGCAGAAGGAGAGCGGCCGAGGGGCTGAGGAACATCTGGCAGACGTGTCTCTTCAGGGCTAGTTTGGCCGAAGCAAATCGCTGTTTAAGTCACAAACTTAACATTGCTTGCTGCCTCATGCATAAAAAAAGAGTTCACCCATGAATGAATTCTTCAAATGTGTCACTCTAATGGAAGCTCTGAAGCAAAAACGGAGTTGAAAAGTGTGGAGCGCTCCATTTGTTGCTCCTCGAGTTAGCAGAGAACTGTGAGGCAGATACATTTTTCTCCTGAAGGATTTTCACTTCGAGAGTCCTCTGGCCAGCTTTAATTTCAAAAGATAATATTACCAATGTTTTCTGATGTAAAACTCTTTCTTTTGATGCTATTTGGTTTGAGGACAGTACTTCAGGCTTTTTAGACTACAGTCCCAGGTTGGTACTAGGCATTATTCCACACATAAAAAGGTAACAATTGTTGGATATAAAGAAAATAGGTTAATGGTATGCTGCTGATTCACCGTTTTAAAACACACCTGGTTATAAAGGGGGGTCTGTAAAGTCCACTTGAAATCAAAATAAACCTTTTTACTTTCAGCTAAACATTCCTGGAATTATTTTTCACCCTCAAACATTATCTCCTTGCAAGAGACCCCTTCCTAAAACGCAGCTAATAGCAGCTACAGTATATCACTGGTTCTCAACATTTTTGACTGCAAGAATTACAATAGAATTGACAATATTCAAAAACCCATATATTCATGGTTTATTCAGAAAAATAAATCGAGACCCTTTACAATAAAGTCCCACTTGGTAATATTATTTACCTGATAACGAACTACCAATGCAAAATACTTCTAAAGCATTTATTAATCTTTGTTAATTTATTTGTATCAGTTAATACTATTTAATGGACCTGAGATAACATGACCTAAAAATGAACAGTAGTATTTTGTTAACTTGGGGTCGTTTACATAAAAAAAATGGAAATCTTTGAATGGGGATAATTTGATCTGTACGCAACAACTTTAACATTTTTAGTGCATTGTTGTCAAATGTACCACAAGATGAATAAATATTGTAACAAATGTATTTCTTATTGTTAATGTTAGTTAATACATTAACCAATGTTAAAGGAATAGTTCACCCAAAAATGACAATTATCCCATAATTTACACACCCTCAAGCCATCCTAGGTGTATGTGACTTTCTTCTTTCAGCCAAACACAATCTGAGTTATATTAAATTATATCCTGGCTCTTCCCAGCTTTGTAATTGTAAATGTAAATGTAGTTTTTGAGGCTCCAAAAAGCGCATCCATCCATCATAAAAGTAATCCATTCGACTCCAGCGGATAAATAAATGCCTTCTGAAGCGAAGCGATGCATGGGTTTTTGTAAGAGAAATATCAATCTCTTCTCTTATATCAAAATCCGGTGACATTTTTCTTTAAAACTTCTCATTTTAGACTTTAAGTGTTTTGTTTTGCTCTATCATCTGCGCTTCTACGTTCGTCAATACGTCATGCGTCGGGTCAGAGGTCACTCTTCTACCAGAACTTGACTCTCTCATGAACGCGCGTCCAGCCATTACCGGAAAGCAGTGATTATAGTTTATAAAGTTTTAAATATGGATATTTTTCTTAAAGAAACCCCATCACTTAACTTCAGAAGGCCTTTATTTACCCATTGGAGTCGTATGGATTACTTTTATTCGCTTTTTGGAGCTTCAAAAACTCTTCAAATGTCATTGCAAAGCTGGGAAGAGCCAGGATATTATTTAATATAACTCTGATTGTGTTCGGCTGAAAGAAGAAAGTAATATACACATGGTTTGAGGGTGAGTCAATTATGGGATAATTAATAACTATTTCTTTAATATAAAAGTTTCCAGCAAGCATTGCGAAGATTTTTTTTTCCTTTTTGTTTAATGATCAATGAAGAAAAATACCTGTATAGAGAGGTAAATCTGAAAGTCAAACAACAAATTACAATGTATCATGAAAATTAATGAAGAGCACAGCCATTTATGTCAAATCCCTGCCCTGATCTACAACATTCTGGGAAAAACAAAGACAGCAGGTCATTGCAATTTCATTGCAATTATCATGCAGGTTGGACTTACTAATAGAATAGCACCTCGAAGAGAAACCACGCTGACCAACTCATGTGCTGATGAGTCATATTCTCAATCCAGTAGATACGTATAAGGCCTACATCATTATGGCAAAATTCATAATTGGTAACTCTTTTCCTTTGTTAACTGCAATTTTGAATTTTGATTAACAGAATTAACATTCAAAATATTTCTGCAATAGAAAGTTTTAATGGAATGAATCTTCATGGAACCATTCAATGCCAATAAAGAACTTTTAAGAGTGTAGTATATTAGTGACTTATTGGCATATATAGGCTATATTAAAATTTGTATTTCATACATTCATTTCTCATACATTCAATACAGTATAAAGAACATGTAGGATGTTGGAAAATAGCAATGTCTTTTCTGTTAACCAAATGCTTTTTACTCTACGCTATTGCTTCAGTGCAAGTAAACAAGCGCACCGGTATTTGTTGTGTAGTGACGGGCATGTTCAAGTAAGCCAGAAATGTGCAGATTCTGCGCAATACGCTGTATTTAATAGATCACGATGATTTGGCTTACACAAACTTCCCCAGCAAAGTGAGTAAACATAGTAACACGCCAAATTGGCTAGAGATTTGACAGCGTTACCCGCTACAGTTCATTTTTACCCGTATTTGGCGGGTTGGCGGGTGTTAATTTCAAACCCTGGTTACACGTAGTTACTATAGTAATTACCAACTACTTATAAATTGTCCATAATTACATGCAACTAACCCTAAACCACATCCTAATCTCAGTACTTAAATGTATAAATTGCACTGTAACACTGACACTTTAAAGTATAACTTTACTAGTGACACTTTAAACCACAGGTTACCTAGCACTGCTGTTTCACAAATCTTTTCTGAACAGTGTGCCATTCTCTGAACAGAGGGAGTGAAGGATCTGAAGTAATCTCCTTGGGAAAAGCTCTGTTTTCTACATGTTCAGCAGTGTGTTCATGTGTGCATAGATTTGAGACATTTGCCAAGAACTTCCTGGGTTTGTATGGACGCCATTGTCAAAAAAAAAAAAACATCCCTGCTGTTCCAATGAAAAGAAAAAAATAATGTCTGCCTGTACCGACTTTTGCTCATACTTCAGAAGTTAGGAAGACAACACCTTTGGAGAAAACTTTCATAGCCCCCAGAATATTTTGTTGTAAGAATAAGTAAACAGTCAATGCATCAAAAGAAAGAACAGAGCCTCTGCTTTTAAATTAACCAAAAAACTTTTTTCAATACTTCAATGTGGGTGTTCAAAAAAAAAAAAAAAATCTTTCAAAAAATAAAAATAAAAAAGCCCAAAGCTTGTGCTGTCCTATATCTCTTCGTGGGTTTGATATTTCATTCGGTAAAATTAGTCAAATTTGATTTATATGCTGTTGAATGTTTGATGATCATGTTAGCTTGTGCGTAAGCAACTTCTATCCACTCCTTCTGGTTTACGCAGATCTTTTTGGATCGAGATATTCTGTACTCTTTCAGAATATGCGTAACAGCCAATCATAGTGAAAACACGGATTGCTGGTGTAACCCCTCCGGTTCTACTCGCACTGCTCTGGGGTGCGTTTCCCGAAAGCATCGTTGGCCAACTATGGTCGCAAGTTCCGTCGTTACCAATAGAGCTCAATGGACATTGCGATGAACTTGCGACCATAGTTGGCCAACGATGCTTTCGGGAAACGCACCCCTGAACGGGATTCGAACCGCTGTTTCCAGCATGTGAGGCAGGCGTGCTAACATTTGCTAGTGCACCTCTTGAGGAAAACCAGTCAATGGTGGTAAAGCGTTGTAATAAATTGCAAAAAATCTTGTCAATTGAATAGGAATGTTTTGGTTTTTATAATCACCCTCAAAACACTCCCATATGCTGATTTCTGTTTATAAACTCCTGAGGGTTTTCTTAGGCAAAGCCAATGTATGTGACAAAAGCAGAACAGAGAAAGAAAGAAATATGAATATTACTACCTATAACAAATCATCAACCTAAGCACACAAATAAAAGCATATCTCACACATAGAATATTTATACAGACTACACTAAAAAAATATATTATATATTCATTATCTTCATTATGTTTTGTTTGTTATTTTGAACTTACACAAATATAGAGGTTTTTCACAATCAATAAAGCAATAAAAACAAGTGTACTTGGAGTCAATCTGGATCTATTACTGAAAATAAAACACTGAAAATATGTGTATGTGTTGCATATGTGTTGATGGCATATAATATTCACACTGGTTAACAAAAAAATTATAATAATACAAAATATTGGTAGAAAGCTCTGGAAAATCAAACAGCCACCCCTGCACAAAAACACTTATGACTGTCATCCCAGCCCACTCTATTGCAGCTCTATTGTGTCTGACTCTGTATTGTGTGACTCATATAAAGGCAATGTGCAGTTTCACTAGTTTTAATACTCATAGTTAACAAAAAATAAAGTAATAACCACCCAGAGGAACATTTTTATTGCTTCATTATAGCTCAAAAGACTTAATGGAGTTCTCAGTTACTCCTCATTTCATCTTGGATATTTCTAAATAATAATAAACCTCTCAAAATAGTTTTAGCATGTAAATGAATATGGCAATGTTAATGTATTTGGTCCTGGCGGACAAAGTTGCTATGAGCATCTAAGATATAAAGATGCTCGAATGAAAGATATAAAGATATCAAGATGCTCGAATGAAAGATATAAAGATATCAAGATGCTCGAATGAAACATGTAAAGATGCTGCATGAAACCGTACATAAAAAAAAAAACCCGGCAGATCTAGGCAGGTGGAGCTGGGGAGGTGGAGGGTTTCAGAGTAACTCTGATAGTGTGCTGCACGACTAACCTACAGAAAACACTGAACCAGACTTTTTAAAAGTTGAGCAAGAAATCTCATTGGCTGCAGATTCAGCAAAGGCCATGTAGTCAATGATGTGATTGACAGAGGATTGCATCTAAAGGACCTATCAGCCTGTGCCATCTTTCAAGACTTATAGGCCATGTTCACACAGCAGCAGAATACGGTTGTCAGTCCTGAATTTGAATCATTAAAGGGTTAGTTCACCCAAAAATGAAAATTCTGTCAGTAATTACTCACCTTCATGTTGTTCCAACCCCGTAAGACTTTCGTTCATCTTCGGAACACAAATTAAGATATTTTTTTATTAAATCTGAGTGCTGTCTCACTCCTCCATAGGCTTCTAAGACATTATAACTTGCTGGCCCAGAAAATGTATTAAAGACATCGGTAATATAGTCCAAGTGACTCCAGTGGCTCAATCTTAAGTTTATAAAGCGACGAGAATACTTTTTGTGCGCAAAAACAAACAAAAATAAGTCTTTTCACGTAGTGTTTAAGCGTAGCGCGTCTGTGTTGCACGTCACCACGTATGACACACATGACCAGCGTCGGCCAATAGTGAGCCTACGTGGTGACGTGCAACACAGACGCGCTACGCTTAAACACTACGTGAAAAGACTCGAGGCCCAGAGAGAAGGAAATGAAAAGTGGAATAAAGTCGTTATTTTTGTTTGTTTTTGCGCACAAAAAGTATTCTCGTCGCTTTATAAACTTAAGATTGAGCCACTGAAGTCACTTGTCATTTTTGAGTGAACTAACCCTTTAATACGGTTACTTTTACGCACAGTTCAGTTATTTACAGGCGCGAAAACCACATTCTATAACAAACACACCCATACATCAGGACTCACAACCGCATTCTCGCAAATCCCATGCTGTGTGGACAGAACTGAATTCGACAACTAGTTGCCTGTCACGTCATACAGTGTGAAAGGGCCTATGGTTACTGGTAAGAGAATATAGGCTTGACTCCCATAGCAAGTTCATACAGACAGTATTCGAGACGCTACTGTAAGTTGCTGTTTGAACAGGACATTTCGTGACTCACACCTCTAAGTAAATGCGGTTGTCAATCCCAAATGTAGTCATATTTATTCATTTAATTCAGATACTAAAGAGATCTCATTTGCGATGTTTCTTTTCCAAGTACACAGACACAAAATGAGATCACTATTCACTGTCATTACGTGTTGTCTAGGAATATAACTGTGCATCTGGATTAACTCGATTATTTCCCCTCTCTGTTTCAACAGGAAACAAAGTGAATGACTAATAAACAAACTGGAAACAAAACATTTGTTTGCTTTAGTAAGCTGTTGAAAACTTCTCACCTGTTCTAAACTGCATCTGATGAAAATTCCCTGTTGATTTGCTAGCCTAACAATTCATCAGCATTGAAAAAATGTTACTGCAAACAAATCTATTATATCCGTTTCGTTTGTGCTTCCATAACCTCTTCCCTTTCTTATTCAGCCTGTTCTCTGCTGGGTCCAGGTCTCTGAGTGGCATTATCTGCTCTAGTGCTGCTCTCTGACTCTCTCTCTGAGGATATGAGTGCACTATAGGTCCCTCCATATCACATCTAAAACCTTTTTAGTTTACTTTCCATCTCAATATATGTATCATCAATGAACTTTCAGTTATTAATTTGACCATACTATTTAGTTAATCACTCTTGGTCTTCAATGTTCTTGGTCTTCAATGTTGGTCAAAATCGCTGTCTCCAGATAGAAGCTACGATAACGATTTGCAGGGCGTTTTTGAAACAAGTTGGCCATGTCAAGACAACCTGTACTCTACAGAACTGCCTTCCTCAGCGGATGGACGAGTGGGAACATAACGATTATAAAGAGCTATTTCACAAATGTGTGATACATCTGTGATATATTCTGTGCACCATTGCCTAAAAATTTTTTTTTTTTTTTGCATTTGCATTTGCTGTTCTTTCTTCAAGGATCTCTCCAAAAAAAATCTGCTTTCAAATAGTTTTAGAATTCAAAACTAAAACATTTTAACCATACATTCATTAATGTCAGTGTTTTAATGTTTATTTTCAATTTTCCTTCTCACTCATTTGTGCTTTTATTATTTGTCCCGAACACAGCCATGTCAAGATAAAAGTGGGTAAAGACGTGCTTTTTTCGTCATTAAACAATGGTACAAATACTAGTAAATTGACGAGCGCAAACCTTAATAAATCATGTTCTGTGATGTATTTAAATACTCTCCTCCCATAAATGTAGCGTCTGAAAGGGAAATTCCTACAAAAGCACATGCAATAAGGTCAGTCGCAAAAATAACTGTTCATTGCTCATTTTAACAGCATGTCTTTAGCAAATCCTGACAGTAGTTTTGTAACGGCAAAAGAGGGTTTGCACTGGTGAATCTGGCCCTAAATGCATTCAATTGGCAGCCCTAATAAAATACACGGAGAAGAAAACCAATGTCATAGCCACTCCAGTGATGCATGTGAACAGAGCGAGAAAGGCCACTCACCTGAGGTGTCATCCCGTGACAGAGGTAAAGGATGGGAATGTTGTCAGTGTCTGGCCCTTGGTCGAGACACAAGTCAGTCTTCAGAGAGTTTCTCAGCTAAGAGAAAAATGATACTGATGGTTAAGCATCAGGAGAATTAAGCACTCAATCAAGTGCATGTCATTTGTCGTAGTTGTTGTTGTCGTCCCTCTTTTTCTCATACAGTAGGTAAAACTCAAGGCTGTTTCTCACTTGCATCGTAATTCTCCTCCTAATTACAGGATGTAATTATAAAATTCATTTTCATAAGTGTATGCACACTCATGAATCATCTAAATTATATTCCAGCCGAAGTCCTTGGCGAAGTAGAAGAGGTGTACTGTCACGCCTTCCACAAATAACTTGAACTCGCTGCGCTTCTGTTTACCTGTTTTTCCCTCCGGAATATAAAAAACCTATTAGTACAACAATTTCATGCAGAGCCTCATAAACAATTTTTCTCCATAGGCTTCAAAGTTTATTGTAACTGATACGTCTAATGAAAATACTGTTTAAACACATAGCTGTATCAGTGACAACAGAATTCCTAGCGGAGGACTTCAGTGGATCATATCTCTGTTTTGGCATTTTCCGTTGGATTCAGCTGAATACTGCTGTGCCTTTTATCACTGTGTGCTGAATTGCCAGCCAACATGATTGACAGGCTCATCAAATGCAGTCACTCAGAGTAAAGTAATGAGGGCGAGAGCTATTTCGGAGCCCTTTACTCCCAGAATTCATTTCAATAAGGCTGACCTATTTTCCACAGTTTCTTCCTTTTAAATTGCGTCTATGAAAACACATATGATGAAATCAAGCACAGAAAGAACACCTCAACCAGACAGCCTGGTTCTGCATCAGTTCTGAGTCAAGTGCATTATTATTTTGTCTAGTATAGGAAATAAAAAGTGAATGAAATGTTTGGACTTGACATGAATGGCTTATATAAACAGTTTGGGTGCGCCGTGCTTCATTTTGTCAAGCAAATTGGAAAATCCTCTTCAGACGCCTTGGACGGAACGGCGAGTGGGTGTCACACGTGGCAAGCGCCGCTCTCAAATCCAGCCTCAATGGTAAAATATCTGGGCATTCACAATGAGCTGTGGCTTATTCAGCACTCACAGGAGTCACGCTTAAAGCTTTGGCTGTGTGGAGAGAAACTGTCTTGCAAACTGCCACTGCTCTGACTGGACTAATATCTTCACTCGCAGGGTTTTATTACAGCACGATTTGATTCCAGATAACACTGCACTGCTGGGAAATGAATGAATCGGACAGAATACACACTGTATTTGAACTCTTTATTTGCTCTTTTCATGCGCTGAGCATTCACGATTGCTTTCGCTTCGTTGGACTTAATACAAATACTCACCACTCCGTATGCGATGGTGTCTGTGTACATTCTCATCTCAGGGTAAATGTTCACTAGATACCAGCGGAAGGTCTTGCACTGCAGTTTTTTCCTCAGCGCTTTCCTTTCCGTGATGTCACCGATGTCTATCCCTGAGTCCTGATGACACACAAACACAAAAATGTAGAGTTGAACTCGGTTCGGTTTCATTAGCTCGCGAATCTTACTATGCAGTACATTTTTTAGCATCCAAATCATACATGCATTTATTTCTAAAAAAACTGATTGGAACCCTCACAGCTGATTGGAACTGATTGCGGCACAAAAACGTGGAGAAAATGATGGCGAAAGACCCTTTTTTTATGCTTTTAATTTATAAATCAAACCTAAACTCAAGGAAAACCATTTGTTCCCATTGTAAGGTGAATCAACATCAAAGCTAAACAACTGAAATATCACCAGTGAGGACTAATGCGCAGACCATAACAGTGGCAAAAACAACTTAAAACATGTATTGTAATATTTAATCTACAAAGTGTGGAAATAATTGTTTTATTACTGAATTACTGCACATTTGAGTTCTCTTTGTATTTACCAACCATTTTGATGCAGAATTATGGAACAATCTGTTTCTGTAAGGCTGAAATGTATTAGTGTCTTACACACAGTCTTATTTTATTGTTGAGATAGAATTATAGTTTCTATTAATAGTTTGAATGAGTTTTTACAGTTTACATGTTCATTTTTTTGTAAAAGTTTCAGTAATCACACACACACACACACACACACACACACACACACACACACACACACACACACACACACACACACACACACACACACACACACACACACATTTTATGAATTAAACAGCTGGTAAGCATACTTTATCATGGGTTAAACATGAAAGTATAGTGTAATAATTTCAGACATTTATCCTTACATAGAGCCTTCTTGGCATAAAGCCTTTAAAATTGAGTCAAGAGCCCCAGGGTTCTATTTAGAACCTTTTTTTCTAAGGCATTTTTTTCAGTGTTTCAGAGTTTAAAAGGGACCGCATAACAGGAATGACATGACAGCATGCATCCTTAATAGCACAGTGCACTAACAATGACCTTTATTCATTACTATATTAATAATATTGCACAAGTGCTTTGTTGTTTAACGTAGAAGGATATTATTGGACTGGAGATATAGACTCAGGAGGATTTGCCATTTATTATTGCAGTGATTTATGAAAATGCAGCATTGAACTCCATATATCACTGGAACTGAAATAGAAACGAACATCTCAGCTCAAGTTGCTCAGCACAAAGAGTCATATCTTTGTTCCTGCATCAACAGTCACTTCCCTTTCTCCCGTTCCCTCCTCTCAACATTCAGCTTGGGTCTGGGAATCTGCTGCAATCTCACGACGCCTTTCCCTTTCACCAGATCTTAATTGCTGTCTCGCTGATAAATGC
This sequence comes from Rutilus rutilus, assembly GCF_951802725.1. Classification (NCBI taxonomy): domain Eukaryota; kingdom Metazoa; phylum Chordata; class Actinopteri; order Cypriniformes; family Leuciscidae; genus Rutilus; species Rutilus rutilus. Next base: position 54,537,782 of record NC_140211.1, on the reverse strand, counting down.
ACAAGCAGGGCCAAAGCTCCCTAAATAAATTGAGCACTGTAACATATGGTTGGAAGCAGAGCTGAGGGCTGGAGAACTATAAATGAGGTAATGGTTGTTTAATAGACAATAACAACTGTATTTCTCTATGCATTCTAATCACTTTTCTACAGGCTTTATAATCAGATCTGCTTTGCATTTATTCAAGTTATGTATGTCTGTACAGTATTGACTAGGGGCATCATTTTTGTTTCCAACAACAGAAACAGAGTGTTTATGGGCCAACTCCTGTTCTGTGGCACATTTTTAACTCTGTAACAAAAAAAACAAAAACAAAAATCATATGCTTGTGATATAATTAATGAAAGTATTCTTTATAAAAGGGTATTTCAGATTTTCAGAAAAATATTCTGGTCAAGCTCAGTGTTACGTTTGAGTTTTTGTCAGGATCCTGCTCTTACTGTCTTGTCTGTTTTGTCATTGTTTAATGTTTCCTTGTTGGTTTTGTGTTTGAGCACATGGCTCTATCTTTGTTTGTGTTTGCCATGTCCTGCCTCCTTGTTTTCTGTTACCACGCCCCCTTGTTTAGTTCTCGTCTTGCCCTCATTTCACTAATTGTGCTCACCTGATCCTCATGTGCTTTGGTCCCTTTCATTAATTGTGCTTCTTTTCCTCTTGTCTTTGCTGGTTCGTTTTGGTGTGTTGTCTGTGTTCCATGTGTGTATTAAGTTTCCACAGAAATTGACAGCTTCTGGAGATTGTTTGGAGTTATCTTCATTCCGGTTCCCGTTTGGCTTCCGCTCAGCATTATTCACACCACTCATCCTCTCCGTTGTTTTATGTCCTGGTCGCCCGCCTGCTAAACGTGGTGTTTTGAGTATCCTCATCTGTACGAACTGTCCATAATAAACTGTTTGCTCTCTGTTCATTCTGTGCCTGGGTTCTCTCTCTCTGAAGCGTGACAGTCCGAAATAGCATACTCTCTTGAGTTGGTACTTATTTTGAAGTAATTACTTCATGATCGCTAAAAAAGTAAGTTCTATGTAGTATGAATGTGTGTAGTATGGATGTAATCCAGACGTACTACATTCGGCTTGTTGTCATTATCATGTGACTCACCAGCATCAGTTACGTCACTTTACTGCCATTTATAAATCCTCTCCCGTGGCCTCATGGGATAGTAAAGTGTCCATCGTATGCACACTTCAGAATCTCGCCGGAAGTAGTAGGTCATCCGGCACTTTTTGCCTATTCTTTTATGAGTACTGTGAATTCGGACATACTGTTTTTCACCTACAGTATATAAGGGAAGTATGCGATTTCGGATGCAGCTAGACTCCAGAGTTTGAGTTGTGGTCTTGTTTGGTTATGCACTGTTTCCAGTTCAGTTTCCTGTGTTAGGCGCCGTTTACACAACACCATTTTCAACTAAAAACAGAAGAATTTTTTTTTAAACTGAAAACCTGGTCTGAAAACACAAACTTTTGAAAACAATACCGATATGGTCTCCGTGTAAACTACAAAACGCAAATTTCTGAAAACAGCGACATCATGCGCATGAGTATTACGTGTTCAGTCTAGAGGCTGTGATGGATTTTAAATAGATAAGATAGTAAACTATCTTTTAAACTAACCATGATTCTAACAATTTTAACATATAAACCTTACTTCCCCTTTTAGGTCTAACATTCTAACACAATGTTCTAAGATGTTCTGTTCTTTGTCTATTTGTGTTATGAAAAATTCTCAATTGCTGACCATGACAAAATCAAAAATATACTGTCTGTATTATGTCATGATATATTGAGTAATCAACTGAGCTCTTAAACCTTTACAATGATATTTTTGCTAATGCCAGTAACAGAGGGTAAAAAGGTGGGGGCTTGCCTTTACCAATAGAACCAATCAAATTGTAGGGAAATTATGTAATGTATCATGTCATTTTCGCCCATTCTCCTTTTCTATAAAAAATGTTGTATTCATGTTTACTGGTGGGATTCTCTCTGAAATTTGTCTGAGATCCTCCAGCCGTGCTTCTTCTTGGGGGAGATTCTCTGAGAGCTGCTCGGGATCTCTTCCAGCCGTGATTAAAGCATTTGGAGGACATTTGCTGAAGTCTGTCTGTTTTTTATTGCTGTGCAGCAAGTTAGTTAGGGGAACAAGTTATTTAGCGAAACACTAGAGACCTTACTACCAAGTGATAGTGTGGATTGCGTTAGGAACACTAAAGACCTTATTCCCAAGTGATAGTGTTCGATGGGGCGAGACGTCGTTCCACTCTTTGTGAGACTCTTAGGCGGGGTTAGATTGCGGCTTAGGCATCAACCCGCACGTTCAGGAGGAGGAGACAGAGGAGGAGGAAGAGACAGATGAGGAGGAGGAAGAGGAGGAAGAGACAGAGGAGGAGGAGGAGGAGACAGAGGAGGAGGATGAGACAGAGGAGGAGGAGGAAGAGGAGGAAGAGACAGGGGAGGAGGAGGAGACAGAGGAGGAGGAGACAGAGGAGGAGGAGGAAGAGACAGGAGGAGGAGGAGACAGATGAGGAGGAGGAGACAGAGGAGGAGGAAGAGACAGAGGGGGAGGAAGAGACAGAAGAGGAGGAGGAGGAAGAGACAGAGGAGGAGGAAGAGACAGAAGAGGAGGAGGAGGAAGAGACAGAGGAGGAGGAAGAGACAGAAGAGGAGGAGGAGACAGAGGAGGAGGAGGAGGAAGAGACAGAAGAGGAGGAGGAGGAAGAGACAGAGGAGGAGGAGGAAGAGACAGAGGAGGAGGAAGAGACAGAAGAGGAGGAGGAGGAAGAGACAGAGGAGGAGGAAGAGACAGAAGAGGAGGAAGAGACAGAGGAGGAGGAGGAAGAGACAGAGGAGGAGGAGGAGACAGAGGAGGAGGAGAAGGAGGAGACATAGGAGGAGGAGGAGGAAGAGACAGAGGAGGAGGAGGAGACAGAGGAGGAGGAGGAGACAGAGGAGGAGGAAGAGACAGAGGAGAAGGAAGAGACAGAGGAGGAGGAGACAGAGGAGGACGAGGAGGAGGAAGAGACAGAGGAGGAGGAGGAGGAGGAGGAAGAGACAGAAGAGGAGGAAGAGGAAGAGACAGAGGAGGAGGAGGAGACAGAGGAGGAGGAGAAGGAGGAGACATAGGAGGAGGAGGAAGAGACAGAGGAGGAGGAGGAGACAGAGGAGGAGGAAGAGACAGAGGAGGAGGAAGAGACAGAGGAGGAGGAGGAGACAGAGGAGGAGGAAGAGACAGAGGAGGAGGAAGAGACAGAGGAGGAGGAGGAGACAGAGGAGGAGGAAGAGACAGAGGAGGAGGAGAAAGAGGAGGAGGAGGAGACAGAGGAGGAGGAGGAAGAGACAAAAGAGGAGGAAGAGGAAGAGACAGAGGAGGAGGAGGAGACAGAGGAGGAGGAAGAGACAGAGGAGGAGGAGGAGGAGGAGGAGACAGAGGAGGATGAGGAGGAGGAAGAGACAGAGGAGGAGGAGGAGGAGGAGGAGGAGGAAGAACAAGAGCCATCATTTCCAATGAAATTAGAGCAACAATCATACACCATGTTCTGGTTCATGGAATGAGTATGAGGGAAGCAGGACCACGTGTTCAACCAAATATAAGCAGGTTCTCTGTGGCCTCCATTGTCAGGACATTCAGAGAAGAGAACAGGTAAGTGTACTATCATTTGTGGTCCCTCAAACTTACAGTACAGTATGTACAGTTGTGGAACGTCTCAGTAAATTACTGTAACATATCTCTAAAAATTGGCTCTTTTCTTGCAGTATTAAAACTAATAGTAGTATTAAAAATAATAGTATTTTATGTATTGTACATATTTGGTGACATTTCAATGCATTAGGCCTGTCTGTACAATTCTAACAAGAGGTTTTATTTGCTAGAATTGAAAGACTGCCACATGCCAGTGGAAGGAGAGGTATGTTCTCACAACAGCAGGAGACCATTATTGTCAATATGGTCCTTCAAAATAATCTCATTCGTCTGTGTGAAATACAACAGTGAGTTGAGGAAGACAACGTGAACTTTGAAGGAATCAACAGTGTGAGTCTCTCCACAATTGACCGTGTCCTGAAACGCAACCTGATAAGTCTCAAACAAGCCTACAGAGTACCATTTGAGAGAAATTCTGAAAGGGTAAAAGAGCTACAATATCAATATGTACAAGTAAGTAATCATGTCCAGAGATTATACAGCACCATTGAGTTACTGTACATCTTTACTGTGTTGAATGTAATGCAGCACATGTATACCGAAACATGAAGCCTGGAATGCTATGTCATTTACGTTACTTCAAAAATAAATTCTTGTTTATTTCTATAGAGAATGTTTCAACTGGATTCCATGGAGAGGCCTCATGAGTGCATCTTCTTGGATGAAGCTGGCTTCAATCTCACCAAGAGGAGAAGGAGAGGCCGCAAAATTATTGGTCAACGTGCCATTGTAGAGTTACCAGGGCAGCGTGCTGGCAACGTGACCATATGTGCTGCCATCAGCAGCTACAGGGTTATTCACCGCCATGTGACTTTAGGGCCTTACAACACTGCCCATCTTATAACGTTTCTGTATGCTCTACAGGAAGCACTACTGAGACGTGAAGAGAGAGGTGATGAGCAGGCAGAGCATCCCATGTATGTGGTATTCTGGGACAATGTGAACTTTCACCGTGGTCCTAGAATTCGTGAGTGGTTTGAAAATAACCCACATTTTATAAATGTGTGCCTCCCACCATACTCGCCCTTCCTTAATCCCATTGAAGAATTTTTTTTCTGCATGGAGGTGGAAGGTCTATGACAGAAATCCTTATGCACAGGAAAATCTCATTCAGTCAATGGATGCAGCATGTGACAACATTGGAGTGGAAGCAATTCAAGGTTGGATTCGGCATGCTAAAGGATTCTTTCCCCATTGTTTAGCAAGGGACAGGATTGCCTGTGACGTTGATGAGGTCCTGTGGCCTGACCATGCCCAGAGACATGATGCTGAGGCAGAATGATTCCAAGACATTGTTTGCTATCGATCTGCTGCATATTTTGTTTGTGACTACATTTATATGTGTGCAGGATTGTGCAAGTACTTCATAATAAATATAATTTTTCCCCCGCTCTGCCCTGAGTGCAGTGTTTTGCATTTATCTCTGTAGTGTGTAATGACTGCTGTGTAGTGTTTATGCATTGGCTGGATGTGTGTGTTATCTGAAAACAGTGCTTGGTTTTGGGTAAAGATAACATAGTTCTGAAGCAATTGTTTGATATAGCAAGACAAGTCAAGGGTTTTGACAGTGTAGCTTAAGTTTGGTGATTAGTGTTTAAGGTTTTGAGAAAGCAAGATAAACATTTAAAAAATGTGTTTTAGCAATTCAGAAATACAGTAGTTTATCCTTGTGTAAAAGTAGTTCATGTTTCCGTTGTCCTTGTTCATTAGTTGCCATGGTTTTTGATTTGCCCTCATGTGTTTCACCTGTGTCTTGTTAATTATCTTGTTTAATCCCTAGTGTTTCACTGTATATATATTGCCCTCATTTTCAGTTGTTCTTCATCATTTCTTCATCATGTTTGCTGGTTGTTCTGTTCGCGGTTTGAGAAGTGCTGAGTTCCAGTGCTTGAGTATTTTGACTTTGTTATTAATAAAGACTGCTGTGTATAGAACCTGCATTTTTCATCCTTTTTCTCATCCAGTGCTGACAATAAGTGAGGAGATTAAACAACTGCCTATTCAATGCACTCTTTATAGTATTATCAGCAACACCTATCAAAAGATAAAGGTGATTTAGGGCACATCCTGTATAAGATATCATTTTCAATGAATAATTTCAATTAATAAATCTTTTTTTTTTTTTTTACAAATATCATGAGTCTTTAATTGATAAGGATATCTTAGGAAATTAAGGAAATAAACTCTTGTCGTCTCAAGATTGGACTCCTTGGCTTTCAGGCATGCAGTTACAATGATCCAGAAGGCACACCTGGACTTCAGTGAACACTAAAGGGCTCCCTACCCACCTCCTTTGTCTCGCTACACTGGCTGCCAGTATCTACCCACATCAGATTCAAGCCATATAAAATCTCCACCGTCCCACATACACTCATTTTTACACATCTATGCTTTCTCCGAGACTGCTGGGGTCTGTGCTACCATCGCAATGAGGCACAAAATCAATTTCCAGAACATTCACATTCACTGTTCCTTGATGATGGAATATTGCAAATGTCACCAAAACAACCCTATAAAATCCCTCTAAAGCCACGGTCACATTAGACTTTGAGCATGTGAAACTTCTATGAGCACTATAACGGTCATACAATTAAAAATCACAATTCAAAATAATAATACATCTAAAATATAAAAACATGCAATTTACTGATATGCTGCAATCCAGTAGATTTAAGAGGACCTATTATTCCCTTTTACAAAGTCTTCATTTTATTTTTGGGGTCTACTAGAGTAGTTTTTTTTATGCTTGGATGTTAAAATATTGTTGCAGCACCTGTCTTCACAGTCTGTCAGTAACGCTCTGGTCACTATGAAGCCACTCCTTCCGAAAAGCACAATGGTATCTGATTGGTCGGCTGGATCAATGTGTTGTGATTGGTCAACTGCTTTGAGCGTGTTTCAGAAATGCCCTTACCATAACCCAGTGGTTCTTAACTCCAGTCCTCGTGACCCACTGCTCTGCACATTTTGTATGTCTCCCTTACTTAACACACCTGAACCAGATCATCAGCTCATTAGGAGAGACTCCATGAACTGAACTGAGTGTGTCAGATAAGAGAGACATACAAAATGTGCAGAGCAGTGGGTCACGAGGACTGGAATTGAGAACCACTGCCATAACCACAGGTTTCAACACACTACTAACACAACTCAGCTCAACCAGGCTTCACCTCACCTCTTCTTTTTTTTTCTTTTTTTTTGGACGGGAATTATTCAAATGAGGAATATACGAAAATATATCGCTTTGGAGTGGACTTTGTGCTTTGTAACTATACAGACCTTTTTCATGCTCAAACAGCACCATAATAGGCCCTCTTTAAAGTTTACATTCGTTTAATTTAGCTAAGAGGTCCTATTGGTCAAACGTCTTCACATGATACAAATCCGCAGGGCAGAGTTCACCAAACTTGAACTTTGGAACACAGTGAAATTCGCATAATTTAGCATGTTCATATGAATGAAAGTGAATGGAACAAAACGTGTATTCTGATCGCCCCTTAAATCTTTTAGAAACATCTGAAAAAACGACTCTTTATTCAACTTTACTGACACAAATTAATTATAATATAAACAATACTACTATGAGACTTACATATAAAACCCCTAAATCTTTTGTAAATTTTGGAACTTTGGAAGTATTGCAACTTTCATAGTGTTACTGTCTCGTTTGGATGAGCTGTGTTTTAGCATTCCTTATTTATAAGACGAATTTCTAGCGGTATGTAGCTGACATAGACTCACCTCTTGTGGAATGTTCCAGGCCATGTAGACGTGACTTTTAAACTCATCCATCCACACTTCAGCCACCCTCAGAGCATTTCTGCGCACGTGGGCAGTAAGATCCTCCGTGTAGGGTTTGTGGGCGCGCTCGATATGAGCGATACGGGCACAGGGCAACACCTCAACACTTCCTCCACACTGCCACACCTACATACACACAGACACAAAGAGTCTAAATAAAAGTACATTTTCACGCTGAGAAATAGAACATGCAATTCTTGGCAAGATGCATTAACTCTCTGGCTCAGACTGAGGAGCTAAAAAGTGCAGATGCTTTGTATCTTGCATAACAGTTGTGTCTTTAAGAATAAAGCTCATTTGAGCATCTTAAGGACACCCAGACCCCCATGAGACCCTGAACGGGGATTTAATTTATGGCATGTGCAGTAAATAGGGTACATTTAAAATACTGATTCGTCTCAAGGGGAAAAGATAATGCATGTGTCCTTGCATGTGCACACACACACTCGGTTCCAAAACCGAGTGAGGCAGCTGTCTTCTACGGCTGTTTCCTAACACAGATGGAACCTCATAAGTGACTGATTTGGAAAAACTCTACATAGACAGCAACAGAATTCAAATAGATTTCCACATGTGAAGCACACGGGAGACGTGAACCACATCTACAACATAGTTTAGAGTTAGCATGTTGCTAAACTAACCATCAGCCTGTCAGGCAAAAATCAGAGCACACTAACAAATACTGCTTAAATATTGTTTATCCTTATTCATTAATGGGGCTATCTGTAAACTAGCCTGATTATAATCAACACCTGCAAGTGTACACTTTGAAGAGTAAAAAAGACAGAAGGTTACGTTAATTCAACTTTATTATATGGTAATCAAATTGCACTTACAAAAGTCATACATTTGTGAATAAACGGATATATACGTTTATTTTAAGTATAATAAATAAAACATAAAAAGAAAAGGCAGATCAGAACATGGCAGACAGGGGAGCGTAGTCGTCTAACGTTGTTAGAAGGTTGGGTACGTTGGGTCAACGTTCTGTGTTTGCTGGGTACCTGGCTGCCAATGGAGGTGCCATTTTGAGACATCATATGTGTGCTACCAAAGAGAATGCAAACTTATTTGAAAAGGTTGGTTGACCAATAAAGTCTTAGTAATTTATTTAAAAAGCATGGCGAGAAAAACAGCATAGCAGTCTACCAGAGACCAACATCCAAAACACAGCAATACACTGGTGACAAGCTATGCTGTTTTGTATTTGTATATATATATATATACATATATATATATAATTATAAAGCTGCATAGGGCTAAAAGCTCTTTCAGCAATTAAAATAAGCACACTAACTACTATCTATATGTAGACAACATTTCTATCTCTTTTTCAAGATTAGAACTGCATTTTGAAGCCATTGTTATGGTCAGCCAGTTTTCAACAACCACGGTCTGTGGAAAAATATGACAATCTGAGAGGTCAGGACTTCACTTTGAAGCCAAAGGAAAGATTTAAAGATTGTGTGGAGTTTATTTTAAGGCTGAGCAGAAGAAGCTATCAGGGATGCTCGATAAACGCTTCACTCCAGCAGGTACACTCTGCTCTCACTGTGGGGAGGAAGATGAAGCTGTCATTATACCTCAAACAGGACTCACTATCACTATATTGCTTGCTCTTAAAGGGGCGTTCACACTGACAGCGAATCGAAGTGACAAAGCCACATGAAGTCACTCAATGAGAGTTGGCAGTTCCCAGAAACATGAGTGACTGTTGGAGTTTCAAAAGAGTTACCTGTCAAAAGTTTGGAATAATTAAGATTTTTTAAATGGTTTTGAAAGACGTCACCAAAGCTGCATTTATTTAATAAAAAATACAGTAAAACTAATAAAAACAGTAATATTGTGAAATAATATATCAGAATATGACTGTTTTATTGTATTTATGATCAAATACATGCCTTGGGGGAGAACAAGAGACTTTTCAAAAGCATACTAAAATCTTAATTATTCCAAACTAGTGTGTGCTTATGAGAAGTTAGAGGGAGTTGCTGTATACAGTTGGATACAGCGATCGAATGTGAACGCCTTCTAGCAGCCAGCAGCACAGAAACACTGTGACCTCCAGCGATTGAATCGCTGTCAGTGTGAACACACAGTTAAGAGAACAGAAGATTTGATCAAGCACACATGCCAGTCACTCTTGTGTGTGAGGGGACCTGTGTGTATAGAGCTTTGGAAAGTGGCTCGATGAGGTGCTCGAATGGGTCAGTTCAAATCTAAAGTCACACAGTTATAAGCAAGAACACAATTATGCCTCGCTTTGAATATGGGGAGTCAATTATAGGTAGCCCTTCAATGCAATCAGCAGTTTCTATGACAATGGCACACCAATGACATGCAAAGATGGAAACAGCATACAACATCTACTCCCTTGGTGATGTCTGGAAGCAAAAGGTCCAAGGACAACTGGCTTGGATGGTTTCCCAGATCAGAATGGTGCAATTAAAAGCACTTACTAGTATATAATAAAGCAGCAGTTGTTAAATTGAAAGAAACGATTTTCCGTGTGGGCAGAATTGCTGTTGTCATGGTTTATTGTCGTTGTTGACCATAGCGTGCATTAGCAGTCGCGCTGCCCTGATATTTACTCCTGTATAATTGATCCTTGTCAGACTCTATGTTTGACAAGTGAGTAACATGCGCACTGAACTGAGAAGTGGGTGGTTTAAAAATGTCTGTGCGTGTGTATGTGTGGATGTGCGACCGCCTGCTTTTATCCCTCTTTTCTGCCTGCCAATCCTCCTACGGACACTCATGGTTCCCCGAAACTAGAGCAGCTCTGCCGCTTGTCAGTGCTAAATTTTGTCTCGCTGTTTTTTTTACTCCAGTGTGCTAACATTTACTCCCAAATGATCATCCAAATGCTTGAATTTGTTCTACTGTGATGACACTGATTGAGTACACTGGTTCATATGAACCCAAATGTCATTCATTTCCTGGTGCAAACATTTGCTCAAGAGTGCTCCATTTCCATTGAGTGCATTCACTCGCCATCACAGAGAAATGTTTGGGATAGCAAGAGTGGCAGAAAGCTAATCAAACAATGACCATGTCTGAAATAATATATACACTGAATATTGCCTACTATTTTTTTAAAATAGGGTTTACTTTTGTGATTATGACTTTCTGACTATACATTATCCTACTTATTATACAGCAACTTTCCAATTGAATGGACATTAAATACTAATTCGTTTTAGAATGTGAGAGGATTATTACACAGGAATATTTAACAGCAGATTGTGCAAAATCCAGGTTAGAGAACTGCATTATTAATTCTTGGACATCCTTTAAAAAATAGTCATGAGAAAAATGTGTTAAATAATCATCATGGCTGATATAACGTGTGGTTCATTCGACCTTCTGGAAATAGAAAGTCAATCTGAGTGCATAGTAACTCTAAGAAAAGATGGTTATTTAAAGGTTCTTTACACATAGTAACAGTTCTATTTAGAACCATACCTTTCTGAACAACTGTTTTATGGCAAAATGGTTCTTTGAGTTTGAGTTTAGGGTTCCTCTTCAGTCGGTCACTCCAACGCCATGTCGGTGACCGACAAATAGGAATCTTGCTAGAGAGGCCAATCTACTTCGAGTGAAACTAAACGAGTCAATGCACATTGGCGTGCAATCATTTGCATCAGCTGCTCAGCCACGCAGCGTGGGTATATAATACAGTGGGGAGAACAAGTATTTGATACACTGCAGATTTTGCAGGTTTTCCTACTTACAGAGCATGCAGATGTCTGTAATTTTTATCATAGGTACACTTCAAAAATCCAGAAAATCACATTGTATGATTTTTAAATAATTAATTTGCATTTTATTGCATGACATAAGTATTTGATCACCTACCAACCAGTAAGAATTCCGGCTCTCACAGACCTGTTAGTTTTTCTTTAAGAAGCCCTCCTGTTCTCCACTCATTACCTGTATTAACTGCACCTGTATAAAAGAGACCTGTCCACACACTCAATCAAACAGACTCCAACCTCTCCATAATGGCCAAGACCAGAGAGCTGTGTAAGGACATCAGGGATAAAATTGTAGACATGCACAAGGATGGGATAGGCTACAGGACAATAGGCAAGCAGCTTGGTGAGAAGGCAACAACTCTTGGCCCAATTATTAGAAAATGGAAGAAGTTCAAGATGACGGTCAATCTCCCTTGGTCTGGGGCACCATGAAAGATCTCACCTCGTGGGGCATCAATGATCATGAGGAAGGTGAGGTATCAGCCCGTGATCTAACCGATCTGCCTCTCCTCAGAGGGTTACTTCAGGCAGTAGTGCGGGTGACCTGAGGATCACGGTAAGCGCGCTTCCTTCGGGGAACCAACCCCCTAGTAACCCTCATCCCTCCCACGCTCCGCAGCCAGTAGAGCTGCCGAGGGAACACGCTGGACCATCCACAAGGTGTGTACCAGCCAAATCCTTCGGCGCTCCCCAAGATGACCAGATGTCAATCGCTGCATCGGAGGGGGGATCAGACTTCTCCAGGGATGACGATTCCGCTGCGCTGCCCCATTGTCCCATTGAACCCTCCACGTGTCCTGAACCCTCGAGACTGGATGATTGGTTACTCGGGGTGGCCCGTGCTGGCTCTTAGCAACCCACCCCGTTTCCTTTCTTCCCGGAGGTGCATGAAGAGCTCACTGGGTCATGGATGGCACCTTTCACTGCCAGAAACCGTCCCAGTGGCTCCTCCTCCCTCATCACCCTTGATGGTGGGCCGGGTAAGAGGGATATGCGCATCCCTCCTGTGGAGCGGGCTGTTGCAACTGTGTCCTAAATCCACCTGGCGGGGAGAGCCGTGTCTCCCTTCCCGGGCCTGTAAGCACTTGTCGGACCTAACCGGCAAGGCTTACAAGGGCTCTGGGGAAGCATATAATAATGTCATATAATTGACATAATTTGCTTTCAATTTTTTATGTAAAACCCTCAAAGAGACCAGAAGGTTTTATAAGACCAAGTAGAGGTAAAAAATCTACAAGGTTCTCTATAATACCATTATGGTTATATATAGCACTTCCAAAGCATGGTTCTTTATGGAACCTTATAAAAAGGTTCTATTTAGCACCAAAAATTGTTCTGCTATTGTTACAAGCTGATAAACTCAATCTGGTATTGTTTAGGACATAGTATTGCTATATATTTGGTGGTGGTTTAAGGTGTAAGGGTCTATAGTGTAATTATAGATGCAATTAGAGACATTAATTACAGCTATAATTACATGCAGTACTGTATACTGTAAGTACAATGTAAATACATGTATGTACTTAATAAGTGCATTGTATCAATTCATTAATTGAAATGTTAGTACATAGTAGTATAAAGACAATTTCAATTGGGACTGTTTTTTCTTAAAGAGTGTACATGCTTACTAAAGAAATAGTATGTGTAATCTATCCATTTTCTCTTGTTTGTCAGGTCTTAGATAGTGCAGAGAAAACTGGCATCAACGCTACAGATAACGCAGATAACGTGATAAGCATGCTTTGCACAAAGTATTTTTGTATCTAATTTACAACCCTGCAAACCACTAATGAAAGAGACTCACGTGGATGACATGTCTATAAATACCTCCTCATAGTTTATGTCACCTCGCTATGTTCAGTGTTTCATAGTCATGTCAACAATCCACATCTGAAAAACTGAGCCATTGTTCACTGTGTAAAACCAACAGGAAATGGGAATGTATGTAAAACAACATGAATTAATGACGCTTCAGCAGCCTTGGACCTTTGATAACGACAGCAGAGTGTGCTGACATGACTCTTTATTGTAGATAATGGTAGCTATGTTTTATTCCAGACTAGAAAGGCCATCTGTTTCAACTTCTGAGGTGCTCCATCAGCAAAGCCTCATTCCCTTCGGATGCAGAAGAACAGAAAGAGCCCTCACACAATGCTGCTCGATGCCCTTCAGACCTTGGCCTGCTGCAAAAATACCTGCAAAACGCTCTCATTTTCCTTCATCCTTTATCTCAATGCCCTTCTAAAGGAGAGTATGTACTAAACATGCTATGAGTTCACGTACCAAAGTGCAGAAATCGATAGAATTTAATTTACTTTAGTGAGCAAACAGTGACTCACAAGCAGAATAGCAGAATAGCAGAATCCAGGTAGACTAGAGTATAACTAAATGAAGAATAAATTTGAACATTACTTCTATTTTCCACTGCTACTCTTGGTGAAACGTTGTGAACACGGGCTAGTGGAGGGATACAATCAGTCAAACTGTTTTATAATATGCAAGATTAATCCCACAAAACCATTAAATGTGTACAGGTCATATTTCACTCTATAATGAAAGGACAAACAAGAAATTATATTTTGGATAAAGAAAAATGTTTTTTTCTCATGGGAGAAAATGTGCTATCATGAAAATATCACAATTAAAAACACATTTATGGTCCAACAATTGTCTTTTCTTCATGCAAACTTTAATGTTCCAAGTCATGTTATCAGATATCCCACCTCTCCCGGAAGTTTTCTTGGGATTTTGGGGTGGAAAATTGACCTGAAATATGACATTTCTAGACCACCCAGTTAATGCTTGTGGGCCACAATAGTCATTTTGAATATTTTATACCAAACCAAATCAAATCTCTGCATGGCCTATTTATTTTATCTCTGGTACTCTATAATTCGCTTACATGTTCCACATAATTTCATTTATTATTTGTTTCCGAGTGATTCAGTGTATGAGAAGACTCCATCTGCATATTGCTTAAATGCTTGATGAGCTTTATCACACAACGCTCTAATCTCTGTTTATCATCTCAGAAGGTTTCAGACATGTGATTCATTTGCTTTTCACTAATTTAGAATTTAACGCTGATTGAGGACACATTACATCTACTTTTAAATAGAACAACAAACATATTTTTATTAGAAACCGTAATCTTTGATATGCGTAGATTAGAAAATCGTCTTCTCTCTTGAGACTTTAATCTGCAGACACGTAACTCACCATCTCATTGTCGGCGTAGTGCTGCTGTAATACACTGCAGACAGATGAAACCTACTGGGAATTATGGGTAAAGTGAGGTAAGGGGTAGTAGCGCCTCTAATCTGACTAAAACACCTCAGCAGCCCATCTTTTCATTGTTTTTACCATAATCTGCAATACACAGACATGAACAAATCTAGCACACTGTGTCTCTGCGTGCCTTCTGGTGCAATCAGATGATTCACTTTCCATTTATCCACAAACCAGCGAGGGACAGTGAAAAAGTATGTCTCTGAGAAAATTGTGCATGCTTTCAGAGAAGAGCAATCAGTGGCCCATTATCAAGCATAAAAATCTTAAAAGCATGCCATTCACTGAGGGAAAATTACCAGGGAGGGAAATGCCACCCTACTCTCCTCTCTCCTTTAGCGTGATTGATGATTATATTTCACTGTGCTTGGAGAGAGTGGCCATAGCTTCGAAAGTCAAGCCATTTTAAGGCTGTGCTGACTCACGGATAGAGGACAGGTGGGGACAGCAAGTTTGCCCTCTAGTCTCTGAATTTGATATATTATAAACAGTACATATGTGTATTTTTATTCTGTCATCAGCAATGCCCAATGTCAAATACTTTTTTGGGGACACTGTATGCTTAAAGGTTATTATTGTCTTCCTTCAGGGATTATAATGGCTCTCTTCTCAGGTACGGCACATTTATTAAGCCTGTGTTGGGATGGAGAAACAGACATATGCGAATAAACCGGCAAATAACTGCAGTATAAAAGGAAAGGAAAGCAAACAGGGTCTGGAGTGCGACAGTCATATACTACTGGTCAAAGGTTTGGAGAAATTAATATTCTTTAATGCTTTTGAAAGAAGTCTCATATGTTTACCAAGGCAAAAATGTTAACCGTTAAATAAAGTAATATTATGAAATGCTATTACATTTTAGTAGAGCTGTTTTCTGTTTGAATATGTTTTAAAATGTCATTTATTCAAGTGAGGGCAAAGCTGAATTTTTAGCATCATTACATAATGATCCTTCATTCTAATATGTGCTCAAGAAACATTTCTTATTATTATCAATGTTGAAAACAGTTGTGCTGCTTCATATTTTTGTAGAAAATTGCAATACAGTACCATATAGAAGTTTGGAGTAAGTTTTGTTTATATTTATTTTTAATTCAGAAATTAAATTGATCAAAAGTGACAGTAAACACATTTACAATGTTACAAAAAGATTTCTATTTTAAATAAATGCTGTTCTCTTGAACTTTATATTCATCAAAAAAGTATCACGGTTTGCATAAAAATAATAAGATCAATTATTATTAATTGAACACTAATAATAATTTATAATAATAGAGCAGCAAATCAACATTTTAGAATGATTTCTGGAGGATTACTGTATGTGACACTGAACACAAGTAATGATGCTGAAAATTCAGCTTTGCATCACAGGAATAAATTATATTTTAAAATATATTTAAATAGAAAAAAACTGTAAAATAATATTTTACAATATTACAGTTTTTACTGTATATTTGATCAAATAAATGCAACCTTGAGAGATTTACAGATTCTTAATCAATTTTACTAAATTACAAATACAACATTGATATTGATATTTTTATTCCCAACACAGCAGCTTAAATGTAAAGAGATACTTTTTTATGACACACAATATTCTTTATGAAAATGCACTGAAATATGTATTCAGCCCCACATGTCCTGCAGATTAAAACTAAATTCTCAAACGCTCGCTAGTGAATGCGCTAGTGAATCAATTAAAAACCACACATTTTCTAACTGAAAGCCCAAAGGACATTGGGGCTTACAGTTTATAATGAGTCATTATTCAGGTTGTAAGTTTGAAGGGCATCTCTGAAATGAATACTAAAGAGTTATTCTGTGAAGTTAGACATTAAGTAAAACAAATACATAAGGAAGAAAACCAATAGCGAAGTGTTTGTAATGTCCCAGCAGGCAATGCTAGTTCAATTCTAAAGAAATGGAAGCTGAATCAAACCACCCAGACATTGCCTAGAAAAGGTTGCCCTACGAAACTCCTTGCACGAACAGCAGGAGACCACATAAAGGACAATGTTCGCTTTGAGAGTTCAGTATCTGAAAACAGAGTAAAGGTGCAGCAGTCGACCATATCAGGAAAACTGTATAACACTGGCCTGTATGGGATTGTGGCACAGAAAAAAAGAAATATGTGAAGCAAATGTGCAGTGCAAATCTAACACTGCTCAAACCTAATACCTCAAAAAACACCACACCTTCAGTTAAAGTGGTAGTTTTCATGCTGTGATGCTGTGGAGACCCGGTTTCGTGAATTTTCAATATCGAATTTGTTATTAAGTTAAAGAAAGGAAGAAAAAGAACAGAAAAGGTCTGAACATCTTTGCAAAGCTAAATCTAACAATTCACTGGTACAGACAATGTAGTGTTATAAAGGCATGGAATGCATTGATGTGTCACTCTTTATGTTTGCTATGCAATGGTATACCAGTCTAACTGGTGCTAAGACACTTGAGCGAGTCATGTTCAACCAAGTCTCTACCTTTCTCACACAGAGCAACCTCCTGGACAACAACCAGTCTGGTTTCAAAAGTGGCCACTCAACCGAGACTGCCCTGCTCTCGGTTATGCCGAGTTCACACTGCACGATTTTAGCCCCGATTTTCACTTGCCGACAGGTTTTAGAAGATCGCCGACAAATGTCCGAAATCATAGGCAAATCGGTGCTCGTTCACGCGAGTGACAATCACACAGTGTGAATTATCAAAGACGCGATCTGAGAGAATCGCAGAAGAGTCGGACCTGTCGGCGATTCAAAATCAAGCTTTGTGAATGTGTTCTGACTGAAAACTACATCGGCGATGACCTAAAGCCAATAAGAGAGCAAGAAACAGGACATGGGGATGTTTGGGGAGGAGTTAGACCAGAATATCAGTATTTTAGTAGATATATTTACAATTATATCAAACAGAAACAAACCACAAACATTTGCTTGACCAGAAGCAACAGCAGCACATTGCAAAATTTACAGAACTCTTTACAGAACACACAGTCATTGCTCCCCTCGTCTCCCCAACCATTTCCTCCTGCATAATCTGTTTTTCTTTTTTGGATCGCAATCTTCTTGCAGGCTATCATTTTTAATAACAGTTTCAGTCTCGCGCGAGAACTCCGGTCGTTTTGGTTGTGAAACGTAGTTTACGGACCAGACAGAAGTTGTCGGCGATTCTTTCTTTTGTAAAGTCATGCAGTGTGAAACCTCCTGGCGCTGATCCATCGTGCAGTGTGCACACACCAGCAACTGAATGTTACCCCAGATAGTCGTGCAGTGTGAAAAGAACAGTGACCTTACTACTTTGAAAATCGTGCAGTGTGAACTCGGCATTATTGAAGCTCTGAGACTGGCAAGAGCAGCTTCCAAATCCTCAGTACTCATCTTGCTGGATCTGTCTGCTGCTTTTGGCACAGTTAACTACCAGTTTCTCCTGTCAACTCTTATGACAAAGGGCATCTTAGGAACCGCACTCCAGTTGTTCAAGTCTTACCTCTCAGCTACAGTAGGTCCTTCAGAGAGTCTTGGAGCAACATCTAGCTACTGGAGTACCCCTGGGCTCATTGCTTAGACCGCTTCTCTTCTCCATCCACATGTTATCACTAGGATCTGTCATTCACAAACATGGTCTTTCCTATCACTGCTGTGCCGGTCCTGCAGATTTGTCTTATACAACATTAGAAAGATCAGGCCCTTCCTAGCAGAGCATGCTACACAACTCCTTATCCAAGCTCTTGTTCTATCCAGACTGGACTATTGTAATGCTCTTTTGGCAGGCCTTTCAGCATGTATGCTGTCAAACCTCTGCAACTGATCCAGAATGCTGCGGAAAGGTGGTCTTTAACAAGCCGAAGAGAACCTCTCTTCATAAACTTGCACTGCTTGCCAAATGCCGCTTGCAACAAATTCAAGGCACTGATGTTTGCCTACAGAACAACAACTGGCTCTGCACCACTAAAACTAAACTCACTACTTCAGACCTACGTGCCCTCCAGAAGCTTGCATTCTGCAAGTGAACAGTGTCTTGTGATGCCATCCCAAAGGGGCACACAATCAATTTCACGGACCTTTACCTGGACTGTTCCCCGCTGATGTCCTGCCTAAACCAACCCAAGCTGCTTAGGCTTTTCATTTTCAAGAAACGGCTAAAGATGCATCTTTTTTGTCAACAACTGAACCATTAATACTAATACTAATACTTACTAATCTATTTCTATTCTATTAATTTTTTTATAAAAAAAAAGCCTACCTGAGACTTGTCACAGTACATATATATTGTTGCCTTATTGTTGGTTTGATTGCTTGTATTGTTCTCCTCATTTGTAAGTCGCTAAACGTGTCTGCTAAATGATTAAATATTAATGTAACTAGAGAATTTTTTATTAAAACATTGAAAAAATAATGCCAGAAGTATTGTTAGTTAACCAAAATCAGGGTTAAAGGCAATCAGGGGAATGTTATATGTATATTAATAGACAAAAAAAAAAAAAAAAAAAATCATTAAATAAATAACAAAATCAATAGATTAATCAATAAAATAAAAATAAAAAATTGTTAGTAGCAGCCCTAAATTCACAGTGTCTTCTCTTGCTATACTTCATCTGAAACTATTTTAAGCATTTTATGCATAACAATTACAACCCGATCAAAAAACACGTTTTGACAAGGGATGCCGTAAATGGTGCCAACTTGAACTTTCCTGCCAAGAAAAGAGGGCCATTAGAGTCATTAATCCTTCAAGAGTGCATCCATTATCTTCATTACCCCATAGCCTGTACAGATTGATATAGTTTCTCACCCTCACACCCAGCTCAACATTCTCTCCTCCGTAAATCTCCATGCCTTCATCCAGCAGACCGATCTCTGCGAAGTACTGCCTGTCCACCACAAAGCAGCCAATCAGGGCAGGACTCCTAAAAATTTATATTACATAATTACATTCATTGAATATATATTCATATCAGCCAAATCAGAAAATAAATAAATACATAAATACATCTGCATTTCCAAATAAATGAATAAATACATACATACATGCATACATAAAGAAAAAAATGGATGGCTGGATGGATGTGCATTCCAAAATATAT
The DNA here is from genome assembly GCF_951802725.1 of Rutilus rutilus. Classification (NCBI taxonomy): domain Eukaryota; kingdom Metazoa; phylum Chordata; class Actinopteri; order Cypriniformes; family Leuciscidae; genus Rutilus; species Rutilus rutilus. The sequence goes on along the minus strand of NC_140211.1, from coordinate 54,518,160 downwards.
TAAACAAAATACCTGATTGGAGCAGTGCTGTTGTTCAAGTTCCACCAGGATTTTGGTGGGTTCAGATATCGGCACCACAGTTCCCAGTCATAGCCCTGAGCAGAGAGTGGGTACTCCTCAATCTCAAATGTGTCATATTTGATATTGTCAAAAGATGGGGATATAATTCTGGTTCTGTCTTCTTTGATCCTTTGGAGAATAGGCTCTGCCCTGTAGACATAACAATAAAAACATTTACCACGCAGCGAACATGCTTTGTTCCAAAAAATATTTGAGTATGACTCGTGAGCCTGAACAGGCAGTGTGTTCTCAACATGATTAAATAGAGACTAACAGACAGAGCCTATTCAGTCAGTTCATCCTCTGTACTATTTTAGGACTATTTTAGACTCTTCTAGAGAGATGCAAATTGAGCAGTACAGTACAGCTTTAAAATCACATCAAAGCTGATTAAAGGCAGAAAAATTCTGGGCGTTATTCAAATTGCACTGACATATCTGGGTCAGATTGTTATGAGTCAAACCATGGTGTGCCAACTGTAAGATCCAGAAATTCTTTTGATGATGAAGGGCATCTATATGATCTGTGTTCTAAAAGAACCAGGATAGTTAATAGAATCGTTCATCCAAGAATGAACTTGATGTGTCGCCAAGTTTGAAAATGAAGCATGAATGAAATTTGAAAGCTAGTGTTATATGTTCCCTATGTCTTGTTTAGGACTTTTTGGTTACTCACTGTCCCGAGTGCCATGTTTGTTGTTCGTTGTAGTTCTCCCAGGTGTGTCTTGTTAGCTTGTTTCTCCCTTGTGTATAGGTGCGTTCACGTCATGTTGCAATTCCCCTAATTACGAGATTTCAACCTGTAAAAGCCTCTCATGTCCTTGTAGAGCATGTAACTTGTAAGCTTGGAATTTCCTGAGAGATCCTACTTGTACCACCTGACTGCTGCAGATTCATTCATTTATTTATAATTCCTAATTGTCAAAGGACGTGAAAAGCTCTTAGTAGAACGTCACATGATGTCATCTCGAAATTACAGTAATTACGGCATGGAGTGAACGCAGCATATAGCTCTTGTATTTCTCATGTTCAGGGTCTGGTGTTGTCCTGTTTAAGCAGTTTCGTGCCATGCGTTCCAGTTCTGTTCCTGGTTCAGGGTTGTCCCTGTTTTGAGTGTTTTACTCCTTTTTTTACGCCTTACTCCTTTTGAGTGTTTATTTCCTTTAATAAATATTCTTTACTGCATTTGGATCCTACTCTCCCCTGTCTTTTCTGCATCCTCATCACGTTACAGCTAGAGAGGACTTTCAGTTTCAGTCTGTTCTTCACATTTACAACCCAAAATCATTAGAAAAATGTGCCTGTGGTAACATTTCTCTAGAGAGTAAACACAAGTCGGCACACTGCCACTGCTGCTTCCAAAGAATCAATTTATTGAGCGATACAATGTTTCGACCCAAAGATCTTCATCAGGCATAAAAACAAGTACACAGCAAGGAATACTTTATATCAACGTAATCCGTAACACCTGATCTGACTGAGTGACAACTCATTAACCCAAACATTAAATAAACTGAGAGAAAAAATACAAAATAGCCATATATATATATATTAAAATAAAATAAAATACAAAATAGTAACCAACATTCAGATCAGGTGTGACGGATTATGTTGATATAAATCATACCTTGCTGTGTACTTGTTTTTATGCCTGACAAAGACGAAACGTTGTATAGTTCAATAAATTGATTCTCTGGAAGCAGTGTGCCAAATTTAGTTTACCCTCTAGTGAATTGCTTGATCTGATCACGCACCTGCCTGAAGTTGTCTGGATGTGCGCATACTACCCACTTTGAATGTGGTGACATTTCTGCAAAATGATTTTAAGTTGCCTCTTGCATGTTTTGAGACACTTTCAAAGTGAAATATCCAGTGAGTGGTTAATGCTATATTGCTTTTATAAATAATGTACCACTTACACTAAACCTAACCGACAGAGTTTAAAAAAGTGAGATAAAATGTGAGATAAAAATGCACTTGCTGAAGCAACCATGCCATTTTAACTTGCTTATACAAGTCTTTGAGCTCTTTTATCGTGACTCGTGGACTCGTGCACTCATGGGACTCGTACCCAAGCGCTCGCATCACAAGCGCAATGCTGTACCAGGTGAGCTACCGAGCAAGTTTACAGCGTCAGAAAAGCCATAATATGGAGCTGATTATGTGTGCAAATGTGAAAATGTATTAGTTTTCAAATCATCCACTATGGTAAAATAGCCTATGCTGCACATCTTCAGTCTGTCTTCATATGGATATAATGTATATATATATGATGATCATACATATATATATATTTGGAGCAACATGAAAATAAGAGAACATTTTTGAAAGGCTGAAATTCTTTTCAAACCCTTTTAGGAAAAATGCCTGTCAGTGCTTGAACAGGAACACTGATGCTTTATACAATTCGATTGAAAGAAGCAGTAATTACAGTCTGTCCGTGAAGCACTAGGAATAGCCAGAATTCTCATATCACCCACCAGCCAGTGTTGAACTCTACGTGGGCGTCAAACAGGGCCACCACAGGGGCAGAGGCAGCTCTCCAGCCACTCACACGCGAGCGGATCAGGCCCTCCTGCTTACTGTGCCGCACCATTTTAATGAAACCCGGCTGCTTGGCGTTGGTCTCCTTCACAAAGTCCTGTAATTTCTCCTTTAACTCGTCTGAAAGGAAGAGAGAGAGAGACAAAGAGAGAGAGAGAGAGAGAGAGAGAGAGAGAGAGGGAGAGAGAGAGCTATAACATTACAATGGCTCCTAAAGGACTGTCCTCATTATCCCTGGTCACAGCAAAGAGGATGTTGTTTCTGTGTGTGTGTGTGTGTGTGTGTGTGTGTGTCAATATGGACTCTTGTGTCTGCCAATCTTGTTCAACTTGAGTAAAACACTGTGCTCTCACACCAAACAATACAACATACAGAGTTCATCACACCTGACCTCGCTCCATTCAGCACCTAAACAATGTACTGTATGTACGAAGATATAAATAAAATAACTGATCTGGTGACCAATTAATATTATTATTACATAACTGGTGCTCAATCATTAATAATGGTTCTTATTATAATTCAATGTTTTTGCTGCTTAATATTTTTGTGCAAACCATGATACATTTTTTTTCACGATTCTTTGAGGAATAGAAAGTTCAATTAAATATTTTGTAACATAAATGACTTTACTGTCACTTCTGATCAATCTAATGCATCATTGCTGCATAAACGTTTAACGAATAAACGTTTATAAGTATTAATTAAATTAAATTAAGCTGCAAAACTGTTGACTTTCTTGATTTTTCTTGAGCACCAATTCAGAATATTAGAATGATTTCTGAAGGATCATGTGCCACTGATGATTGGAGTAATGATGCTGAAAATTCAGCTTTGACATTACAGGAATATTTATATAGAAAACAGTTATTTTAAATTGTTATAATTTTGCACAATATTGTTGTTTTACTGTATTTGTGATTAAATGCAGAATTGGTGAGCATAAGATACTTATTTTAAAAACATATTGTTAAAAAAATTATTCCACACCGGCAGTATAGAAGTGCAAATGTGAAGCATGTGATTCTATATCACCATTAAGAAATGTTAACCACAATGTCAACGCCACTAACATCTGCAACACTGATAAAACTTTAACAATCTGGCAAAAAGTCAAAATGAAGGTGCCTTACATGAATATATAATGCAAACCAAGACGCAGTGTCATTAAGTTTTCATTTTGGTCCTCTCATGTCTTACGCTTCACTGTTAAATTGAATTCCTATGATTTATTTTTAATTTCACCTTTTTCTCCTTCTTAGAGAAGAAACTGGTGGAAGAGAAGATGAGATCTTGAAGGGACGGGATGTTGATGTGAAAAGGATAAAGACAGACTCTTTTACATTCTATACAATGTATTCATTACTGTAAGTCATAAATTGCTGGTGTACAGACTGCAATGAATCTATTTTCAAATGTATTCCTCTAAAACAGGAGTATTCAATTAAAGTTCCAAGATGTCTGGTCTCTATATTCCCTTCCCAGGGGATGTCCGGACAATACTTGTTTGGAACAGTTACACATTTCCATCAGGGCAGCCGTAGTAAAAGAAAAATCCTAAACACTCAAAATAGTCATCAAGGATGAGAATCATGGGCTCCGAGAGCCAAAGCAGTCCACGCTAAGAATTTTTTACCAATATTTACCAAAAAAAGGAAATATTTCTCCCAGCTGGATATGAGTATAAAAAGGTAAGATCAGATGTTTTATTAGGCTATTATTAGGGGTTCAAGCATGAAATGCTGAAACCCTATTGTAATTGTAAGGATTCGTAAAACGCATCGTGCAGGCCAAACCGTAAGGCCTAGAGACGTGAAACCTGGCCAGATGGTAGGCCTCAATTTGGGGACAACCTATCAGAGTATGACCCCGATTGGCCCATAGGTGGCGCTACAGCAACTAAAAGCATATGTGACATAACATCCTTAACAAGCATGCAAAATTTCATGGAGATCGGACCATAGGTGGCGCTATAACTGTTAAAAAGCTTTAAAACCATATATTTCCTATGGTACATTGCCTGTATTGGCAGTAAATGGTCTTTTCCATCTATTATGTCAGTGGTTACATGCTTGCTAAATAAAACTTAATAACTTTTGATGGTTTTGTGCTTAAAGGCCTTAAAGGCCTTAATTGCTTGAACCCCGATAAATGCTGCTTGCAGCTTTAATTATTATTATTATTCGTATTAATACTATTATACATACTATTATTATTACATTTAGACACTCGCTCAGCTTTTTGCTCAAAATGTTGCTTTTTTTAAATTAAACTTACCCACATTCAAGTGTTGATAAAAAAAGAATGCATGAGGCTAGAACAAAACAGTTTTTTTTTTAAAGGGTCCTATTATACCCTTTTATGAAGTCTTGATTTTGTTTTTGGGGTGTACTAGAATATGCTTTCATGCTTGATTGTTAAAAAAAAAAACATTATTTTTCACGTTTTATGGTATTATAGCACCTCTCTCCCCAGTCTGTCCCGAACGCACCATCTAGTTCCTCTTTCGATGAAGCCCCTCCTTCCGAAATGCTGTGATTGGCTAGCTGGCCCAATGTGTTGTGATTGGCACCGCTTAGTGCATGTTCGGCCCATAACCGCAATTTTCATCTGCTCAGATGTAACTAGAGCTTACAAATGCAACAGTAAACACTACACTCACCTAAAGGATTGTTAGGAACACCTGTTCAATTTCTCATTAATGCAATTATCTAATCAACCAATCACATGGCAGTTGCTTCAATGCATTTAGGGGTGTGGTCCTGGTCAAGACAATCTCCTGAACTCCAAACTGAATGTCAGAATGGGAAAGAAAGGTGATTTAAGCAATTTTGAGCGTGGCACGGTTGTTGGTGCCAGACGGGCCGGTCTGAGTATTTCACAATCTGCTCAGTTACTGGGATTTTCACGCACAACCATTTCTAGGGTTTACAAAGAATGGTGTGAAAAGGGAAAAACATCCAGTATGCGGCAGTCCTGTGGGCGAAAATGCCTTGTTGATGCTAGAGGTCAGAGGAGAATGGGCCGACTGATTCAAGCTGATAGAAGAGCAACTTTGACTGAAATAACCACTCGTTACAACCGAGGTATGCAGCAAAGCATTTGTGAAGCCACAACACGCACAACCTTGAGGCGGATGGGCTACAACAGCAGAAGACCCCACCGGGTACCACTCATCTCCACTACAAATAGGAAAAAGAGGCTACAATTTGCACGAGCTCACCAAAATTGGACAGTTGAAGACTGGTAAAATGTTGCCTGGTCTGATGAGTCTCGATTTCTGTTGAGACATTCAGATGGTAGAGTCAGAATTTGGCGTAAACAGAATGAGAACATGGATCCATCATGCCTTGTTACCACTGTGCAGGCTGGTGGTGGTGGTGTAATGGTGTGGGGGATGTTTTCTTGGTACACTTTAGGCCCCTTAGTGCCAATTGGGCATCGTTTAAATGCCACGGCCTACCTGAGCATTGTTTCTGACCATGTCCATCCCTTTATGACCACCATGTACCCATCCTCTGATGGCTACTTCCAGCAGGATAATGCACCATGTCACAAAGCTCGAATCATTTCAAATTGGTTTCTTGAACATGACAATGAGTTCACTGAACTAAAATGGCCCCCACAGTCACCAGATCTCAACCCAATAGAGCATCTTTGGGATGTGGTGGAACGGGAGCTTCGTGCCCTGGATGTGCATCCCACAAATCTCCATCAACTGCAAGATGCTATCCTATCAATATGGGCCAACATTTCTAAAGAATGCTTTCAGCACCTTGTTGAATCAATGCCACGTAGAATTAAGGCAGTTCTGAAGGCGAAAGGGGGTCAAACACAGTATTAGTATGGTGTTCCTAATAATCCTTTAGGTGAGTGTATATCAACACTAATGTTGGCTAGTAGGTGAGCGGAGGCAAACAGCTTTGCCCTTTATTTACATCATAGCAACTATAAAACACAGATAAACATGTGGGATATGATGTTCAGGAACATTGTTTAAAACACATTTTAACCACTCTGAGTTTGTCAGCCTTAGGAAGGTCAAACATAAGGACAAAACAGCGTCTCTTTGACATAGCAGCAGCTCATTTGCATATTCTGTGGGCGGAGATATAGTTTTTGGAAAGTGAATTCCGTTAAATACAATATTTCCAATTGGAGTGGACTTTGATCCATTTGAATACCGCTGCTCAAGAGCATTCTTGAAATCTCAATCTACGTAAGGAACTTCCAATGACAATACATTTCTTTGTTACCTTTTTCTTTTTTAGGAACTGCTACAATGGTTTTGCCATGTGCTTTTTTTTTTTATGTTTTTTTTTTTAATATGTTTGAATATGTGTCTTGGAAAAACCAAGTATCCAAATAAGGTAATCTGAATCATTTAGTAAAAAAAAACATGGTAATACACCTTAAAGCATCACTGATACCATGTTACCTTTTGGTAAGAATTTGTGTAGTTTATTCAGTCGACGGCCTAATCTTCTTATTCCCTGTTTGCTGAGGCTAAATTGACTTTCTATTAAGTTTGCATGAAAAACATGTTTGATGATTTTGCAGATGGTATAGCCACGGGACAGGGAGATTAATTAATAACATCAACTCAATTATCCGTTGCTGCTAAAACAAATAAATGACCACAAAGACTTCAAAAACAAAAACTCATCCAGACAAGGCTATAAGTTGGGACATCAATTCTGTTATCAGAGTTTCAAATCAGATACAACTAATAACAAACATTGTGTCTCCTTTCCACTTTCAGATCTATCCTAAAGCCCTTTTAAAAATATATATTTGTAATTTTTACAGACAAAAACTCTAAATGCTACAGTAAAACCTGTTATTGGTTAACTGTAAGTTCCCTTTCGGATAGGAACTTCAACGCTGCATTATGGCATTGATGCTATTGGAACACTTCCGTGTGAGGAAGGTCCTTCAGAGTTGTTGATTTGTTTTCAGTCTATTCAACAAGCATCTGTGCAAGTGTTGCACAGCTTTGATGGGTAAGCACCCCCCTCAGCGCGGCGACATTGGTATTGTCGTTTCCATAGCTTTAACGGCATGGCGCAGCATCAAAGTTTCTATTCAAAAGAGAAAGTCTCTGGTTACATTTGTAACCCGGTTCCCTAAGAAGGAATGAGGAATTGCGTCCTTCACACAACAGAATCTGATGGCATGCTTTTCAGGCATCATTTATAGTCTTGTTGTCTCGCTACGTAGCGACCACAAGCCAGCTAATAAAGAATTGGTGTGTTTACACACATGCTTCAGACACCGGCTCACTGTAAGCATTCCCATTCGCTATGATGCTGCGTCTCGTTCCCTCTCAGGGAACCGGGTTACATATGTAACCGTACCATACACAGGGAAGAACTTCAAATGGTTTAACATAGCATTATATGTAATTTTATTGTACAAATGTAGTTTTACTATAAAATTTTGTCAAACTATAAAATTACCTTATAATTTACGGTGGGAAAAAATTTACAGTGTTTTTTTTTGTTGTTTAAAGTAGATTAGTATATTAACTTTATATTAGTTATCAGCTTTCCCGTAATATCTGAAACAACAGAATGTCAACCAGAATATTTCAGTATATTTTTAGGGGTATATATGCGAAGAATGAAATCCCTGATTGAAAGAGATGATGGTGTAACTAAGTATGTACTTCACACAAAATGATTCCAAGAGGTGCAGATTGACTGAACTTGTAATACTGTAATACCAATTGCAGTGATTGTTATCTGACAGTTGTTTTTTCTCAATTGTCTTGCCCTTAATGTTCATAACACTGGCCACAGGTATGACAGAAGCTAAAGGTCACTTCTTTTTGCCACAATGCAATTCACCTTGCCCTTGAGTGGGATGTTGTGTTCAGCCAAGCTCATGCCTACAGAGTTTATCCTTGAGCGATCACTGTCCCTCATCGATCACTGAGATTACACGATTGAACGTGAACAGAATGTCTCTTTCAAAAGCCAGAGAACATTGGATATGAACAGCTTGTGGCTCGACAAATTGCTCTAATGCTTTACCCCCGCCTGCAAATATGAGTTTTATGATTGAACCGGGAGACACTAAACGAAATCTGTCTTCTGATTTTATTTGACAGGAAAAATTCTCCCTTTATCTTCAACCTCACCAAAAACTTTCCTCAAAGCTTATTAGAACAGAACTTTCATCTCTGTCAAAAATTCCTGATTGAAAAAAAATGGTGAAGACTACTATCATAATAAAACAAAAGCATAACAGGTCCATTATCTCAGAACTGTTCATGACTGAAAGCATCAATCTTTCATCACCATTATCTCAAGTGCATTTCTTGTTTCAGTCGATAGAAAACACTAAGCTTGTCTGAATCTACAACTACTAGCCATTTTAATATGAAGGAAGACTGACAAGATAAAGCTGTGTAAGCAATCTTATTGGGTATCAAAGCTTTAGAGGAAACATTTTAATTAAGTTGTTGGTGTTAAATGACTTAAACCGATCTTCTGTCTTTCCCTCTGTTGAGATACGGAAGTGTTTTTGTAGGGTTTGGTGAAACCTAAGAATTGACTCTCTTTTAATTTCTAAGTTGGAATTTGAATTGTATTGGCCAATGCAGTATAGTATCCATCCATCCATCCATCGTTCGTCATAAACGAGACGTACTGTATACAGGTGAGAGTTATATATAAACACCTCCATTTAATACATCTCTTGAAGGACAACCTGTCTTCTCTGTCAATCTTATAGAGACCCATTGGTTTATGGGTTGCCTCTTGGAAGATGTCCTCATTTTCCCCAGGCTTAGAAAGAGAATAATTTAATCTTTGCGTATGTCAATATAGACTCTGGGATGGCTAAGCTGTATTGAACTGAATGTGAAGCTCTCAACCAATATAATACAACATTCATGAAATCGATCCATCACTCTTTCTAACAGCTCAAAACCCACAATGCCCAGCCAAAAGTACAGTGGCAGTTCTTTTGGCTGCATGTACAGATGGTTCCATTATTCCAGATTTGCACAAAACTTTTCTTGTCGATAAAAAACGATTGTGAAATGACGGCGTTTGCATTAATCAATGTTGTGCCACTAAAACATCATTTTTTCCTCTCGCGAAAACTCATTCTGAAAATCATGGCAACGGATGTTGGTAGGTTTATGTAAATTGCAGCCACCACACTAGCTGTAATTTTTTTAATCGAAGGAGGCGTATGCATGTTATCCAAGCATTAATGGCAAGGAAAGCCCCTTATACTTGGCAGCGGCCACGTATGAGGTGTTTCTGGGTGTTTCTCCCTCATATCTGCTTTGAGGTTTTGATAAATTGTGACATTTCTTTGTTGTTTAGAATCCAGTATTCCTGTAATTATTTCGTCTTCTGTCTAAACATCTTTAAAGAATTATCATGTGACATTTACGTAAGCCAAGTGACTTGTACTGTAAATGCGAAAAAAACTGTTTCCATTGCAATTTTGCTAAATATTCCTTTTTCAAATTGCCTGAAAAACCACCTCTTGCGAGCATAAAAACGTTTGTGCAATATATGGGAGTTTTTGCACATTTTCAATTCGCAATTTCAACTTGCGTAATTTGAAGGGTAATGGAAACACAGCTAATGACACTTTGACACATGCAGTCATGAAATCTGTGACTCTCATGCTACACTAACTGAAAAACATCTATAATGAAAAATAAACTTAATTCAGTATATATACTCTCTGAAAACAAGTCTCATTTTTGTATGCAGTTCTGCTTCTAAAGTTAATTTATCTTTCATTTTTGTATTCATTTTGCTTAATATTTGAACTCACAACTATCTACAATAATAAATGTACTTGATGTATTCTCTAAAAATACATCTAAATAAATTATGCAATTTAGATTTTTAAGAAAAAAAAAAGTATGCAGTGTAAGTCATCTCTCTCTCTCTCTCTCTCTCTCTCTCTCTCTCTCTCTCTCTCTCTCTGATGATAAGGTGGTTATTCATCAGTCGTCATCTGAAGAGGCAAAGAATTTCTGTCAGCTCATTCTCAGGTTTTGAGAAGAACGAGATTCAATTTTCTTTGGCCTTCACTGAAGGTTGACAGATTTTCTGTTGGTCTCACTGTTGACACACTCTCAGGTACAAAAGCTGTCACTGGGACAGTACCCTTCAAAAGGGTTCTAATATGTACCATTTAGGTACTAATATGTACACGTTTGGTACCAATATGTACCTTTGAGGGACTTAAATGCACTCTTTAGGTACAAAGGTGTACCTTTTGAAAAGGTGACAGCTTTTGTACCTTTTTTCTGAGAGTGCATAAAGTCTTATGTTGAGTGTAAAGATAAAACTGTCAAAATTCACATGATTATTCCAGCTGAAAGAGTGGGCCACTGATGCTCAAAATGGTACAATTAGTGAGGCGTCACCTGGGTCGCTTTACTCTCTTTCTCTTCATGTCAGTCATTGTGTCTGCAGCACTATAAGATAGTGTAAGCTGAACGCAGAAGTGGCTCTCACATTAAGAAGCAACGTCGAGAGATCCTCAACCTAAAGAACCAGGCAGCCTCTACAGAGCCGTGGGGGTGACGTCAGCTAGAGGCGATAAGACCACCTATTCTAGCCGTGATGACAAAAGTAAATCAGTTTCAGCAGACACACTATGCCCTGACACACAGGATGGAATGACACTGGCAAAATGTCAAAGACCGCATGTTTTTTTTATGTCATTTTTTTTGGAAGAAGATGATTTTTAGGGATAATGTATTCTTGCAGATAATATAATATTAATGAAATAAAAGGCCACTTAACTGTACTGTTAAGTATACTTTCATTCATGTTTACTAAACACACTTTTAAAAATGCACTTTGTAGTTTTCAAATTAAAAGTTTTATATTAAAGTGCATTGTGTTTAAATAATCTTTTGTCATGCTTTAAAGTATTATTGACTATATAATTTTAACTGTTTTGTGCTACTTGATATTTCATTTAAAGTACATTTTAGTACTTTATTATAGTAATTATGAAATTACATATAATGATGTACTTAAGTCCTACTTAAGTGGGTCAAAACATCACTCTAAAGTTCAGCTAACTACATTTAACTCTTTCCCGCCAACGTTTAAAACAAAAACGTTTTTTTTTTTATCATTTTCACAAAAGTTTCATGGTCCCCAGAATATTTTGTTGTATGAATATTTGAACATGCAATATATCAGAAAAAAGAACAGACTCTTTGCTTTTAAACAAACAAACAAAACAATTATAATAAAGTTTTATTCTAGTTTCATGCATTAATTTTTAACACTTGAATGTGGCTAAGTTCCATAAAAAAAGCAACATTTTGAGCAAAAAGCTGAGAAAACCATGTTTTTGTCAAAGACTACATCTGGATTATATTCAGAACGATAATCAAAACATAGATGGAGTAGATTGAGTCCATCAACACCCCTAATGCTTGCACAGTCCTATAGCTCGTCCTGAATCCACATTTCATTTAGTTTTGAAAGCAGTTTTGATTTATATGCTGTTTAATGTTGATGATCGCGTTATTTTACATATGCATATGATAACACATGATATCGCTTGTTTCTGCGTCTTCTTCGCACGTGTTTTGATCAGAATATTCAATACTCTTTCAGAAGATGCGTCATAGCGCCCCCTATCGTAAAACAGTGAAAACACGGAAAGCCGCAAATTTTCGTCAATGGCGGGGAAGCGTTTTTTTCACAAATGGCGAAAATTTTCATTAATGGCAGGGGAAAAAGTGAATCTCACTATAAGAACCAATGTCTTTGCTGCTGACCTTCGATGATCCAATCAGCAATACGAATAAGCAAACCTGACTTTAGTTAAACATCACATTTGTGTTTCTTTTCTTTTTTTTCACATAAGAGTGTGTCCTATTCTTCTGCGATCCAGAATGGCAGCACAGCTGAGAGGTTTGTTTGAGCTGCGCCCTCTACTGTACAAACGTGAATTTGCATTTCCTGCACCTTATTCATTTCACTTTGGTGTGAAAGGGCCTTTACATTTGCCAAAAATGTCGCGTTTGGGAGTGTATGGATAAACATTAAAGTGAGTGGTGGTTGACCGAGTTTTTAACCACTGAAAGGAGAAGACAGCTGATACAATTTAGATATATTATATTATATTACATTTAATAATATAATTATAATAATATAAATTGTGAAATGACTTTCATAACATTGCTGAAATTAATACTTATTTCACACAATATTAACATAAAATAATTGGACAATTGATAAAAAAAAATAAAAAAAAGATTGGTGGAAATAATGCAACACGGAGCAAGAAACCTATAATATGCTTTCTATTAAGGGCTAGCAGACAAATCCACTAAATGCATCATTAGTCCAGAGCATGAGGCACATGGTGTCGGGGAAACAAAGCAATTCATCACGTTTCTCAGGTTTAATCTTTCTGGGGTAAATATTTCTCAGTTTTCAGCTGATTAGTATTCTTTCGCCAATTACTTTAATCCAATGAGTAGAGCAGCTAATTAAGCAGACGGAAGGGTTAGATTAAAGACAGAATGTTGAGAAGCCATACAGCGCTAACAATTAAGACTATAAGCCCCACACTGAGAACTAGCTAGTCCAACACAAGAGAAAACTAAAAGGAAATGCATGTTTTTGCCGCAGCTTAAATTTGTTCCACTCTCACAGGAAGTAGTTACACCAATGCTTCTCATTAATGGAAAACATAATACAACCAAACAAACATGTTAAGCGATTTGTGCTGTGTGTAAACTTACCGTTATTGCTGTTGTCATCTACCAGAACGATCTCTTTGAGCAGGTGGAGGGGGGTTCGGTTCATGGCCGAATGGATGGAGCGTAGGATGACAGAGAGCGCCTCATTCACAAAGATGAAGACTATACTAACCTGCGGGAGGTTGGACGGGTAAGACATGTTTTTGCACCTGCGGGAACAGATGAAACAAAAATGTTAATATGTGAAGGCATTTCCAAGAACAGGGAACGATTGGTGTCATGTTGGTTTTTAAAACACAAATCCCATGGAAGATTTGTTTAATAAAGCATTACTAAAATGAACCAAGCTAGTTTTAAATACATCAAATGTATTTTTGGCCAGTCTCGCCTTAGAGGTCTTTGACTTTCTCAAATATATCCAACAATTAAAATGATTTATAATCACAATTTTGAAAATCTATTATTAAATAATCTAATTAATTTGATCATGCCTATTCCTGTTTTACCAAGTTATTTTAACTGGGGGTAGCATGATCAATAATTTTAATCATATTAATAATATTCCTTTATTTTATGGGAAATATAAGTTTATCAATAAGTACAATCCAGTATTTTGGTCCCAACTTACCCATTTTTAATATGTATACTTCTTAAAGGGATAGTTCACCCAAAAAAATTTAATAACCCCATGATTTACTCACGACTCAAGCCATCCTAGGTGTATATGACATTCTTCTTTCAGACGAATACAATCGGAGTTATATAAAAAAATGTCCTGGCTAATCCAAGCTTTATAATGGGAGTGAATGGCTGGTGAAAATTTTAAGCACAAAAAAGCACATCCATCCATTATAAAAATATTCCACGCGGCTCCGGGGGGTTAATAAAGGCTTTCTGAAGCGAAGCGATTGGTTTTTGTAAGAAAAATACATTATTTATAAATTTATAATCTAAATTAACTAACTATTTCTAATTCGCGACTGGTACGTTTTGTTTTGCTCTTTCCTCTGAGCTTCCGCATTCGTCAATACGTCGTGCGTCGGGTCAGTGGTTTGTCTTCCACTGCAAATCGATGCGTACGGCATTTTCCTTACACAAACTTATGGTTTAACTTCAGAAAGCCTTTATTAACCCCCTGGAGCCATATGGATTACTTTTATAATGGATGGATGCACTTTTTTGGGCATAAAATTTACACCAGCCGTTCAATCCCGTTTTTTTCACACCTAGGATGGCTTGAGGGTGAGTATTTCATTTCTGTTCATTTAAAAATTATTGCTAGAAAATAACAAAATCACACAAATCAGCGTTTGAAACTGTATTTAGACATGTCCCAAATTTTAGTGACAGAGTCTCAGAACTGCAAACCTTATACAAAATGTATTTAAAAATAAATACAACAGCCCATATAATATTTAGTTTGACCTCCTGAGGTTTACAATCAGCATTTTATTTCTTTGCTGACCACTTGTTTAAAAATGACTATGTTTAAGAGTTTCAGGCCCTATTCTGTTTCCTTTACGTGGAAAACGCAGTGAAATACAAATGAAAAAGTCAAAAGGCAAATAGAAAAACAAGACCTTTTTGGTAAATATAGAAAGTCTTTTACAATAATAGGCAATGTTTTGATGTTTTTGGCAGACTGGAGTTTATAACAAGTGGGTTTTCAACGTTTTCAGACCCAGGTACTCAATAGCAATTTGGCGCCACGGAGAGAAAAGAACAGATGTGATCAGATGTGAAGGAGTTCTTTATGTTGCTGCCAGCAAGACACATCCAGTAATTACAGGCTATGGAGTAATTATGTTTTTCTACACACACCTCTTTCAAAGCCTGTCAAAATAGAGTCGGTTGGTGTAAACTGTATGTTGCCATGCTTTCAACACATAACAGACTGAAGAAAAAAAATTATATGTATAATACACAAAGTAGTGGCAAAAAGTTATGTCCAGCCTAGGAAATCTGACACCTTTTATTTAAATAAATATTATTAAAAATATAGATTTTGTAAGCATATTGCGTAGCTGTATCACGTACAGGCTTAGACACAATGACGAGAGAGAGATGGATCAGTTTAAACAGGTGAGATTAGCAGGAATGCAGTCAAATTCAGAGGTAAGATGATCAATATACTGTAGAGGGAAGTGCAGCACTGGTAGTCTTGATAGTAATGTTGACCGTGTCCTACAGGTTTACAGATCTCGACACACACACACAAGGGAGGAGACGAGGAATGACTGGATGACAGGACCGCGGTTACAACTGTAGTAGAGAATCACATGACGTTCTAGCAGGTAATTAGCAAGGTAAGTGAGTCTGTTGAATAAGACGAGGCCAGAGAAAGTCTGAGGTTGTGTGTGTGTGCTACTTATAGTGCTGGTGATGAGGGCAGGTGTGTGTCAGGTGTGTGGGAGGGAGAGCCTGGCTTGATCGTGACAAGTTGTGCTTGGGATCTGTTGTTTTATTTGTGATAATGCAATGAAACGTGCCAAATTGCGCGGACATAATTGTTCACCAGGCTGTCATACAAAGAAATTATGCACACAGGCAAAAACAAGAGAGAACCAAATAAATATTAATAACTGCTGTAGTCAATGTATGTTGTTTTTTTTCCTGTGAGTTTTTTGTTTTTCTATGCATTTGTATGTATAGTAAACTTAACCAAGTTTTGTGCTTTGTTTTTCCTTCATATATGAAATATAAAAAAAAGAAAGAAATATTTTCCTCATATTTTGACCGTTTAATCGCCCTTGTAGCAAACAAATATCCCCTCCGGACATCAGCACTGTCTCTGTATGTGAACTGTACATGAAAAAAAAAACTGAAAAAAAAAAACTTAATAATAATATATTATTAATAATAATTTTCTTATCTATTGGCAATTGTTTTTAAGCATTAACATCATTTTATTAAAGTTTTCCAGTAAATATTTGCAGGACATCTGCTGACTGCAACTATAGATTTGTTGTGCTCAACAATCACATTGGTTTGCACAGGCATTCGCTGCGATAGTGAGTAAAGGCCTTGTTCGTTTGGACTTGGTTTCTGGAGTTCACAACAGCTTTCTAAAGCAAACTTTCTGGAAAAGTTTGCTCTGATTAGAAAACACCTTCGAACTACATCTGGTCCATGGCAATGATGTAATAGGTGGGTGTGGCTCTGAGGCTCCGCCTTCTATAACATGGAAATCTTCTCCGGTTCATTTCTTCTGTTCAGTCCGTCGAGGTCAGACGTCCACGAGTGAAAACATAAACAATGGAGAACTGCTTTATAGTAGAAATTGAAGTGTAATTCTAATAGAAAGAAACACTGGCCCTGTTTTTTCATGTTCAACACTGTAAAGCTGTTTGATTTAAAGCTAACTATTGTATAAAGTGCTATAAAAATAAACGTGATGTGACTTTACTTTACTGGAGTACTGAATTGCAGAGCTGGTTCAAACATCCAAGTGGCTATGATCCGATGCTTTCTTAACTGCTGTTTTCTCACTGTCATTTTAGTTGTGTTTTTATTTTGTTATTAAGAGGAAAGCGCGCAGCACATAATTACATATTTATCTAAACGCTGCTCTCAGCCGTGTGGGCGGCGTTGGGATGCTCGCCAACAGTATGTCGCTGCAAAAGTATTTCGCCTAAACAAAGAACGAAAAAGAACTTCAAGACAGACAGGTAGTCTTAAGTCTTGACTGCAATACACTCACCCATTAGGCCTGTAGTCTGGGATGGGTCTGTCCATGGAGAGGCGGTCACTGAGATAACCGTTGTAGCCGTAATACTGAAACATCTTGAGGGCCACTCGACGGCTCTCTGGTCCCAGATCCTGGCCCCAGTGGTTGAACAAGGATGAGTCTGCAAAAGATCGATCTTCTTGATTGTCATCTCCTTTCAGCGGGGACTCTGTGAGGGTCAGACAGAGAGATGGTTGGCATTCCCCTGATAGTCAAACATGTCAGAGTCTATAAAAGGAAAATAACACTGAGTCCATTTACATGCACAGTCTTACACCGATTGTGCTCAACAAACTGTCAACGTGTTTCAATGCCTTCACTGGTGGTTAAACCCTTTATGGAAAAAAGAAGTGTGCTTAGTTATATTGAACTATTAAAATCATAAATGTAACATTTAAAAAAAACTGTACAAATAATATAACATTAATGAACTAAAAGGCCATTTAAGTGTATTTAAAGAGATTGCACTTTCATGGCTGTTTCTTAACACGCTTAAGTACATTTTTAAATAGTGCATGTTTTAATAATGTCAAATTAAAAGTTTTATTTAAGGTACACTTATTTTGATGTGTTGATTACTAAAGCACATGTAAAGTACTTGGTTATAATTTGAAATGTAGTGTGTTATTCAGTATTCAGTTTTAAAAGTATGCTAAAGTGCACTTTTTCTTTTTGAAAGAAAATTCAAAATCCATTCAACACACACAGATTTTTGCCCATTACTCTGTTTTCTTTTAACTTTGATGTAAACACAAGTGCTGGGGGATTCTTTCATTCTACCATCTTTCTAAACTGGAGGTTGAGATTGGTTCAAACCAGTGAATTAGTGTCTAACAATCACATCAGTTGGTTTTGTTGTTTTCATTGTGTATGTGTTCGTGTTTCTTTCTAGTTATCTCCCCCATGCTACTGATGGCTGGTTCGTGGCTTCAGGGGCATAACTTACACACCTCTCTCTTTCTATCGTTCTCAATTTTTCTAGGTTTTATTTGGTGATATAATAAATATTTATTTTTAATTTGACCCAGCTTGTTTTCAACTCTGTATATACAGGGCATGACATTGTTAATGATCACTGAAGTCTCAAAATTTAACTAATCTGGACAGTCGTACTACTTTGTTGTGCTTTAAAAAAACAAAACAAAAAAAAATATATATTAGGGATGCACCGATATGAAAATTTTGTCTGATACCGATAACCAATAATTATTTATATTCGAAAGCCGATAACCGATACTTGATCATATTTCAAGCAATTCAAAACCATCATGGCAAACAGTGTGCATCTGAAGTGTCTCAGCTGTAGGAAATAATCCATTATTTATCAGCTGTAATATATCGGCCAAATTTTCTTATCGGGCCAATAAAGATAACATTAAACTCAATTTCATTGTGGGCTCAGATTTTTGTAAAGCACTGTATACATGTATAGCTTCATTGACACATTGAAGGTAATAATTACAAAGTGCCAATCAGAAGTAACCATCCCTAGAGTATAATAGAATAACTGCTGCAAAAGAACAATGATTTGCAAACCTGAAAGACAAAATAATCGACATGAAAATGAAAACAAAATCTCAGGAGAACATTATATTGAGGGAAAACAATGTTCCACAAAAACAATATCCTTACATAGCGCTCCCATTGTGTATTTGCTTATCAATGTCACTTTGATTGACCTTTGTGTTTGACTGTCAGTTTCTATGACTCTAGCAGCACTAACCACACACTAACATGCAACAGTTTATAGATATAAAATAGAAATCAGAGCTGCATAAATACCAATATTTCATTTACACCAACTATATTAAAAACAAATAATTACACATTTAACTGCCACTATTATTCTATTTTAAAAGTTCCTAATTTGTTTTGGAGATCTCCTACCATAGATTTACATTCATCCAAGGTAAGATTTTTTTTTTTTTTACCTCATAATATACATTGTACATCAGGGTGTGACGAGACACTTAACTCACAAGACGAGACGAGACACGAGATTGGCTTCACGAGAACGAGAAGAGACGATATTTTTGCACAATATTTTATAGAAATCCTCAATGGCAAAATTCATGACAGGAAAAATAGTCTGCAGGTGCATTTTAAAATGTTTTAACTAATAATCTTGTAATGACTTTCATTTCAGCTCTACTTTGAGTATGAATTATCAAATGCATTGAAATACAACAATATACAAGCACTGTAAAAGGTTTTGCCACAAACTCAACTGACTGGCTTCTCTCGTGTATGATTTCACATGAGTTTCTTCAGACCTTACTGTACATGAATTATGAGCTTCCAGAACTTCTGATTGAGGCTGTGTGTGACCTCCTAATGGAACTCCTTTCCACAAATTGAACATAGAAATAAAAACAGTATAAATAACAGAAAACTAAAAAGTCTTATTAAGTGCAAACAATAAGTGCAAGTGCAACCATAATCAAAGAACTGTAGTGCACAGACTCTTTATTATTCTTGTGAAGTTATAGGGTTAAGGCGGTGAGTTCGGAAAAGGCCGGGAAGAGAGAAACGAGCGAGTGAGTTAGGCTGGTGCGTTTGTGTACAGTTGTTTGCGTTCTGATTAAAAGTTCAGAAATGGAGGCTCCCTTGTCTGTCGTTCCAGCCCGTTCTCATCCCAAGGCGTCATATACTGACGCTTTTGACATTTCATCTACATCCAACGCACATGGCACCCTTTAGCGTCAATATGAGACGCAGATAGATATGGGCCAGAAGGTGCCTCCTAGCGGTCTAACCCTAACCCTACCCCAGACCTAAACCTACCCATAACCGAACAAAGCTATCTGCGTCTCATATTGACGCTAAAGGGTGCCATGTGCGTTGGATGTAGACGAAATGTCAAAAGCGTCAGTATATGACGCCCTAGGATGAGAATGCGTTGGTCGTTCTTCAGACCTTAGAGTGCTGGATGAGCAGAGCAGACGTTTACAATACTTTACAATGGTACTTATTTTATAAAAACAGCAAAACAACAGTGGAGGTGGCATATTATATGCTAATATCACCCTCACGCTCTCCATCATGGCGATATCACAAGACAGCTTTTCACTCGACGAGAAATCTCGTCACATTTAGATCTCGTGGCACGAGGTCTCGTCACATCCCTACTCATTACTCAAAGAGAAGTTCTAATGAAGATTCAGTCTCTCTGAACCCATACTTTGTGCAAGCCTACTCTGCTCTGATTGGTCAGACACCTTGGTCTGTTGTGACTGGTCTACTCTACTCTGATTGGTCAGATGGGCCAGTCTGTTGTGATTGGTCTACTCTGCTCTGATTGGTCAGATGACCCAGTCTGTTGTGGTTGGTCTACTCTACTCTGATTGGTCAGATGGCCCAGTCTGTTGTGACTGGTTTACTCTGCTCTGATTGGTCAGATGGCCCAGTCTGTTGTGACTGGTTTACTCTGCTCTGATTGGTCAGACGGGCCAGTCTGTTGTGCTTGGTCTACTCTGCTCTGATTGGTCAGATGACCCAGTCTGTTGTGATTGGTCTACTCTGCTCTGATTGGTCAGATTGTCCAGTCTGTTGTGATTGGTCTACTCTGCTCTGATTAGTCAGATGACCCAGTCTGTTGTGACTGGTTTACTCTGCTCTGATTGGTCAGATGGCCCAGTCTGTTGTGATTGGTCTACTCTGCTCTGAATTCAGCGCGTGTCGAAAACAAAACCTCCATTACCATATCTGAATTTCAACTCCAGAGGCTTCCTTAGCACTTGTACATTGATACGAACAGCAATGATAGCGTTGGGTTTTCCGTATCAATTTCGAACCGCTTCCTTTAGAAATGCAATCAAAGTGGATTCACAGTGCAGAAAACATCGTCTTCTCTACATGTCGACAAGACCAACCAAACTCTTCCAGGCCTCAGCTACAGCTACAGTCTTTGAGGGGCGGACAATCATAGGCTGGCATTATGCAAAATTGCTACATTGTTACATAGGTATGTAACAGGAAGTGAGACTCATTTCAGGCCGTTTAGGAGATAATAATTTTATTTGTCGTGCACTATTCACAACAACTACAACGATAACTATATTATCGCTCTCCATCGATGCATGATAACGTTCCATTTATGATAAGCGTGCTGCAGTTTTGTCGCCTGCCGCTTTAAATGCTCGAGCTCTTGAAGGAGGATGGATTCTGATTGGCTGTCAATGTTTTTATCATTCATCAACTGGGAAAAAAAAAAAATTCTCAAAGTAATTCCAACGATGTTGTTTCTCTGTGCCAGTATCATTATACTTGTGGTGTGGAATCTGCTATTCTTTTACATTTAGAATGATTTTTAGAACTATATCTTTATCTTTATTGTCATAGTTATCATCCTTGGTGTGAATGACCTTTATATTCACACAGGCCTCTTATAACAACTCAAGTCCCTATCTCAAATAATGTTCACACTCCTCCTTAAAAACAGCCCTTCTACAATATTCCAGGCTGTGGGAACTGATCGCAAGAGGATAGATTGAATGGGGAAGTGGCATTGTTGGGAGCAACAGCATTGCAACCTGGACCTGTGTGAAATCATGACTACAGAGTCCCCAGTCAGAAAACTGATACTGAAGGGGTCAGTCTGGATCACTGACGGAATCAAATACGGCTCTGTTGGATACACCCACCCAAACGGCAGCTCTGAATAAACACTGGAGCCGTGCTGCTAGCACGCCACAGACTGCAGCGTGTTTTAAGCACTAGTGCAGGAATGTGATTTATTGGACCCTGTGCACAAACACGCAGCATCTGACTGCTGAGATGGAATATCAATATTCTGTATTCCTGCTTGCTGATTGAAAATGAATTCTGTTTCATGTATTTCACTTTTGCCAATTTTCCATATTAAGGCCTTTTGATATAATTCTCTTAAGACATTATAAAAGGGATCTCAAAATCAATCTCAAATGACCTGGGTATGCAAGGCAGTGGGTGTTCTCAACAAATACAAGATGAAGTTTTACAACCATGAATTTAACTATATGCAGCTATTGGTGGAGTTATAGTTGTTGATACGTGGACAGGCCTTTTTCAAACATAACAAATGCAGAAAATGAAAAATTATTTGTATTTCTATCCTGGGGGCCAAAGGTTTAAGACCCCTGAGAGATACCAGTTCCACAATCCTATTACCCTTGTGAAAAAGAAGATGACTTTATCATACTTGAGTACTTGGTTTCAGTTTATTTTAATTGTCCCTTTAACACAGTAAAGAGAAAGTTACAGTCACAGTAAAGTTACCGAGCACATTACAGAAATAATACTTAAAAATAACACACATTAGTGCAAACTGAATGTAATGTTATCAGACACTTAACTGCATGTTATTTCCAATTAAATGAAAATAGTTTAATAGTTTAAATCTAAATAAAATGTGATTATTTGAACTTAAGAGTGATTTTTGACCCATTTAAGGTGCAGTAAGCGAATTCTGAGAAACGCTGTTGATATTTGAAATCAGCACAAACAAACACACCCCTCCCTTCATTGCTCCACCCATAAAATGCACAAACACTCAATGCAAGAGTGGATGTGTCTTTATGTCAGCCATCTCTCTTTCTAAAGTCTTCACATCTCCCTCTTGCTCATTCTCTCTCTCCATGGATGGACACGCCCCCTACTGCTGATTGGCTATGGCTGATGGTGCTAGGTTCGATTCACTTTCAACAGCATTTCTCAGAAATCACTTACTGCACCTTAAAGTAGGACTTATGTACATCTTTATATGTAATTGAATAATTATATTGCCTTTGGAATATGATTAGAGTGTACTGCTGAATGTAATGACAAGTATTTTTGATAAACAAAAATATACTTTAATGTAATTTCTATTTAAAATTGTATGTCAAGTATTTAAATATATTAAACACATTTGAAATTGAACTTGAAATTAAGCACATTCAAAAATACCTAGTAATATATCACTACAGATAGAATTATAACCAAGATCTTCACATGTGCTTTAGTATATTAGTCAACATAAAATAAGTGTATACTTCTTTAAAGCATGACAAGATTATTGAAACAATGATTTGAAATGTACATCAAAGTAGCCTACACTTTTTAAGTGAAAGTGTATGAAAGTGTCCTCCAAGTACACTATTATTATTATATTATTATTTTAAATAAACTTTTAAGATTTGAAGTGCACTAAGTGTTCATTCAAATACAAAAGTGCACTTCTTTTTAACAAGAGATAACTGCTTTGTAAGACACCGTGTGCTTGTCAACAGATCAGGGCTGTGTTTCCCAAAAGCATCGTGTGCCGAAGTTGATTGTAGAACAATCGCCACAAATGGTGTCTACGATCAACTTGGCTCGCAATGCTTTTGGGAAGCGCAGCCCAGATTGGGAAATCAATTCAGGAATAACAAAGGAGTACAATATACATCAATAAATGGCTCGCATTTAGGTGACACATAGCTAATTTATCTGAGCTCTCAAACTGGATGGTAACATCTGCTGCTGTAATGTGCTGGCTAATAAAATGCGCAACTGTCATTTGGCAAATGTATGATTTGGCTATTTATGCATTATTCTCTCAGCAGAGTAATTGCTTTGACAACCAAAATAATAGATGACAGGCCTTGTTCTGAGAAATATGCTACGTGCCATGAAACCAGAAGCAGCATGAACACAATGCCTTGTTAAAATGCTTTTCACCTGGATTGCAAATTTATTTTGGCAGTGTTTGGTGTACAAGATGGACTAAACGTAGAAATGGTCATTTTAAATGCAGTCTTTGCACACCGAGCGTGAAACAAAAAAGCATTTTTGTTAGGCAGCTTTAATGAAAGATACAAGCCATATTAAAGTAACATTTATATAGATAATATTTCATGACATTATAGCATGTTTAGCCAATGCCTAAGCACAAAATTCACTATTTGTCCCTGCCTTTCATGTCACAATGCTCATGACCAATCACACATTTGAATAAAATGTGATTTTATGATTTATTATTATTTGAATGATAATTTGGAATGGTGCTAAAATAGTCAAATAAACTATAAATGTACAAATGTATGATATTGCCACATCAAATCATGTTGCCCAGAGCCTTTTTCGAAAGTTGCAAGAACCTGCCAAAATGAAGAAAAAAAAAACTTCATCAATTACTCACCCTCGTTGTGTCTCCTCAGAAGGCTTGGATTAAACTGTTTATAGAATTTTTTTTTTGTTTTGTTTTTTTTCAATCTCTATGAATGTTTTAAAGCATTATATTTAGAGGTGAACACACTTTCAATGGGGGGACGGAAACCCCTCAGATTTCATTCAAAACATGAAGATGAACAAAAGTCTTATGGTTTTATAGGTAATGATGAAATAATTTTATTTTTGAGTGAACTATCCCTTTAAAGGCCCACTGAAGTGTCTTGAAACGAGCAGCATTATTCAATGTGTTTACATAATTTCCACTGAAACAGGAAGACAGGGCGGCCCGTATTGAACAGCTCCTCCTCTTTTTTAGAATAGCCAATAGCCTTTCATTTATGTCACAGCTCAGCCAGAGCCATTGAGCTCAGTAAAGCCGCAGTTTCCTCCTAATCTCTAACCGTTTCTCCTCTAATCTCCTCCATATCGCTTTAAAATACAGCATTCTTTGCAGAATTCAAATGGGTCCGATACGTTCTCTGGTCTGACTCGTGTATATGATCCGCTCTGTGCTATCGTGTCTCTGGACTGGAGCTGCGGTGGTTCGCGTGACACTAACATGAAACCAGACTTCAATGGAATGCATATTTACACTCTCTGAATAGTCTCTGAATTTCCCTATCCCCTATATAGTGCACTATGTGCCATTCACCAAAGAAAATAGTAAATGTGTGAACAAGTGACTAATTTCAGCCACAGCTTCAGAGTCTCTTTATAATGTACGGGGCAAGGCTTCAGAATCTACACTGAAAAAAAAAACAATAAGTAAAATGTACTTAATTTTTCTTTGGCAAGTTTTTTGCACACATATTTTTTAAGTAAATTTCACATATGGAATTAAGTCAACTCTACTTAACTAAGTTAAGTAAAGTTAACAAAGAAATATGTAATTTTAACTTGCCCAGTAAAAGGTTGAGTAATGTCTGTTTAGTTGAAGTTTCCTTTGCAATACATTTCACTCAAACAATATAACATTGAATTAAACCACATTTTTAAAATATATGCTTTACTTAGAAACATCTAACTAAATAATACAATAGATATTGTGTGAGACTCCATATCTACACATCAGAAGTAGCGGCACCGAAACACAGAGACCTCAATACTTGCTACACAATATACAATGACGGTAACATTTGATGGATTGTTTTTGTGTATGAATGAGCCATTTTTGAGTGCCATTTCACAAAATGTCAAGTTACTAATCCTAACAACAAAAGCAATGATTAAACAGTGTAAATACAGCTGGAAAACAGTGAAAAAATCAACCTCATTAATTATTCAAGGCCCAGTGCATGATGGGAACATCAGTAACAGAAAAGTTGAGTCATTTTACTTAATTTTATAACATTGATATTTACACTTTAATTTCTACACGCTTGAATTGAGTACCAATATAGAATTTACTTTTTTAATTCTTGCCTGAACAAACTTTTTCCATGTAGAAATTACATTGGGTTTTTCTGTAGAATTTACTTCACCACAAAATCATTTTTATCAGTGATAGAGAGCATTTGATTGGACAGAAAATCTGATTAGTAGCTGAAGTGCAGAGCGATGTCATCAAAATCATGGATTCATATTGGCGGAAGTTAGAGTGAATGCTTATATCTTCTAAATGTCATTGTTTTTGGAGCACATGAGATTATAGATAACAGCAAGACTAACAAACATTTTTTGATGGGGACATTAAATGAGAATATTTTAATAATGACACGATCATAAGCATACACATCCCCATTATATGTGCCTGAGGGTCAGTGATGTGACAGTATGTCTGGCTATTAATTAGAAACCACGCTGGTACGGTCAGGGGTGGCTTTTGTAGACTTCGTAACCTAGGCAACATCTAGTGGCTCAGTCTGCTCAGCATGTTGTCCCAACGGCTCTTTGTTGATAGAGGAATTCAGTCCGCAAGCATGCAGGCCAGCTATCAGAGCCTTTCTACTCAACAAAAGAGACATAGGGCTTCAAGTAATAGAAGTCCTTTCACAGATATTAAACGCAGCTCTGAGAAATGGTAGAATTTCATAAGCAGTCTGAGAATGACCCTACATCAGTGTGTGCTGGGCACATCACAGCAAGTACACATGAAAAGGTCAGGAGTTCTGCCGCAGCCATTATGCTGCATGACAGCGATGAATTCTTGAGGATAAAATCAACGTTAAATGGCTTTCACATCCCATTTCACTTCATAATGTAATGAAAATGGATCTTTTACTCTGGGGGAAAAATAAGTTGGACAGGCTGTAGGTCAAGTTATGTGCTCGTTATTTGCTTTTATCGCCGCTTCATTGATTACATTAACGTTATGTTGTTAAATGACTGCATTCACTGCTGGGCATTTATTCTGCAGGCTAAAATCAACCTACACTACTAGTCAAAAGTTTGGGAATTATTAAGATGCTTTTATGTTTTTGAAACAAGTCTCACCAAGGATGAATTTATTTGATCAAAATACAGAAAAAACAGTACTATAGTGAAATATTATTACAATTCCAAATGACTTTTTTCTCTTTTAACATATTTTAAACGAGTGGTTGATTATGATTTCACTTTTCTAACTTTAGTTAGTGTGTAATGTTGCTGTTTGAGCATAAACAACATCTGCAAAGTTACAATGCTCAAAGTTCAAAGCAAAGGGAGATATTTGCTTTTAAAGAAATGGCTTTTTAAGGACTACAACAAACGGCTGGTAGAGACTACACGACATTCCTCCAGGGTTAGTGACATCACCAACCCTAAAATTTACATAAACCCCGCCCCCCGGAACACGATTTATAGATTATCAAGACAGAATATGCTAATAAATGAGTGGAAGATAACTGCACATAAGCTACATAAATTCATCAACTAACCATTTAGAAATGTCCTGTTGCATTCTACATGTTGTCACTTCTTGAGTCTCTCCATCATTGTCTGAACATAAAAGGGTAAAAGTGTTTGAAATTTTCAGTGCATGTCTGTGTGAGGTAAAAGGACACAAGCTGTTGAAGCTCCGTACGGGACTTGCTACTACACACACGACGCTGCTGTGAGCAAGTAAGACATGCTGCTACTGTACAATATAGTGTACATGAATTACACGTAGGAGATCTATACAGGTGGAGCTGGGGAAGGTGGAGGGTTTCTGAAAGTGTGCTGTTAATGCTAACCAGTATTTGAAGGTTGAGCAGCGAGCTCATTGGCTACTGATACAGCAGGAGCCAATGAGCTATGGCCTATAGAGAATGATGTGATTGCAAGCAGTTTGAGTTAATGACCAAACAGCCTGTGCCATCTAGAACTTTGTATTTCAGTATATTCTTCAAACACAAAAGTGTAAAAATAATTATTATAATAATAAATAAAAAAAACACCCATATCTTGACATATACTTGCACTGTGATGTAAAATTAGTCATTCTCTATTAATTGTCTTTGTTTTGTATTTAGTATTTCAAGACACTTTATATAAAGAGGCTCAAAAACTACTAGTACAGTTATATAAGATGTTGGTCATGCCATCCACCTCCCAGAACGCACATCCTTGATCCTCAGATAAACAGAGCCCAGCCCTTCCTGAAGAAAGCGGGAACAGGCACTGAACGAGGCCCAGAGGAAGCCAACGAAATGAATGTGACTTCCTGAATCAGAGTATGGAAACAATAAGAACCGTTTCACACATGGAGGAAGAAAGTGTGTGAGACATAAAACAAAAAAGGACAAAGAAAAAAAATACGAAATTTATATTTATAGATAATGTAGATCAAGGATAATTGCTGCAGGATGAAATTACACCACAGTGAAGGACCAGTTCATATCCGAGCTCCTGTGACTGCTCTGCGGTGTCAATCACATTTCCACACTGATGGCTTCTCTTGTTCTAGCAGGTTGTTAAGCCCCGGTGGCTCTAAACACATGCTCTCTGTGAAGTACATTATCAAACACGGTCAGGTGGGCTGAAACAAGATGAACTTCTACAAAAGGCCTCCTGCATAAAGAGACATGTCTGATGAATGGGGGGTGCCTTCACACAAAAAAATGTGCTCACAAAAGAAGAATTCATTATTTTAAAAAATCCTATTCCACACCTAAATATAATAAATGTGTGTGTGTGCACTTTACTGCAGGTAAACAAGAAACAATATCTTTTGATCAATATACAATAACTTTTTTAAAATGTATTTGCATAATGACTTCAGTTTGGACATGACTTGATTTTAACCGGAATATATTTAATAATAAAAAATATCGCTCTAAAAAATATATATATACTGATTATTGCCTGACAGATTTAATTTAGTGGTGATCAATATTGATATTGTATGTATTACAGTCAATATTGGATATTTGATTGTGCGTTTATTTTCCGTTTACATTTACATTAACTTCGCACCACCTACATAACACTCACCTACATAACAAAGATTAAAGTTAATCTTTAAAAAAACACTAATAGTTTATTAATATTGCTAAATGCACTCTAAACTGTAATCTAATCTAATCTGTAAAACATTTTCAAAATTATGTTGAGAAGCCTAAATTCACTTTTAAAATCAACCATTTTGTGAATGATCTGATTATCATATGGCCCAGAATTTTCATATCAGTGCGTTCCTATTAATTGTTACTTTCTCCTCTCATATGCATCAGTGGACAGTATAAATGTATCACTGTGAGGCATTAAATTAACAGTGGGAAAAATGTATATACGGTGACTTCCAAGTCTTCAATCCAAGTCATCTCAAATGCAAAAAGTGTCCCAATACTCTGAATTCACCCTAGCTAGAGAATGAACATTTGTCCCGGTGCATGGCCTCTTCCTGCGAATGTTTTCACACTGGAAACACAGAAGCAGACAGCGGGATGTTACAGACAGGTGCAGGACAGTTTAGCTGAAAGAGGTGTCAGGGTGTAGGGAACACAGCGGCTGGTGTAGTCGTTCTGCAGGAACATGTGACCAACTTCATGTAACCAATAATAAGCACACACAAAGCATGCTGCCAGATCACTTCCCACACAGGCGTATTAATAACATCTGCTGTGCAGGGAGCGTTTTATACTGAGCTGCGAAAACAAAGGCATTCGTCAATGTTCCAACACGTTCATCATACCTGGTTCACAAACAAGAATGAGAGGAATGCAAGCCCACCCCCAACGCTCTCTCTCACTCTATCCACTTTTCCAAATGTCCTTCCCTCACTCTTTTCCAGTGAAAGGAAAGAAAAGGACGTGATGTTTACATGCGCTCTCGATAGCCTCTCTTCCGTTCAATGACACATAAAATGAATGCTTATACAATGTTCAGGATAATGCCGAAAGAGCTATTCTGTACTGTAATATCAATGAATAATGTACAAACTATAGTCTAACATAACCAGATCTATATAGTCTATAGTCTCAAATATACTTTATAATCGAACTATCATAATAGTGTCATTTCAATAACCTCAACAGTCCATTGTGCTGCTTGACGTTGGAACTTGGTATTTGTTATAATATAATTGTAATTCTTTATCGTATATAAACACTGGTTCGTTACACAAATTGTTTTATCGTGTATTGAACCATTTCTGCTAATAAAGCGAATGTCTAGCACATTCGCAGAAAAGAGTTTATTTCTGCATTGAAAAATAAGATGGATGATATCTTACATAATATTCATAACGCCTTCTTTATTATTTCGCTATTAGTACATGACCTGTGTGCATCTTAGAGCTACATTTTAGTTATGCATATTTCACAGATCAGCCATAAACATGGATCCATATTGCACATCTGTCACAACAAGTCCACTTAAGGAAAAGAAAATGCAGCAGTTTTGCAGGAGTTCGGTAAAGTCCTGGAGTGGTTTTAGTGTTTAGGGGCTTTTACACCCAATGGCCTTTAACCCCACTGTACCCTATAGAATGGCATGTGTGAGGGGCTAAATCTTATCCATAGAAACTATTTTGTAGAGAAAAAAATTGGTCAAATTTTAATAGTAGATTTACCAAAATTATTTAAAGATTTTCTAATCTTTACCAAAAACAAGTCAAAAATGGCACAAAGACAACTATTTTAAATAAACCTACGGCAAGAACCACACAAAACCATTATAATAATAATCATATCGCCACTGTCGGGCAGAACACTTTTTCAGGAAATTTTATAAATATTTAAACACTGTGTTGTCAAAGTTGATAATGTGGTTTTATATATGGTCAGACACTAGCATGTGTCTTATATTCATAATATTTCACCAAAATCAAGCTCAAATGGAGTTACAAGGTCTGAGGCAGTAATACGTTTTCATCAACTAACAGGTTATAAAGTTTACAGTATCTACAGTATGTGGTCACTTTTTTCCTGTAATTTGGCCAAAATCTCATGTTCTAAAAGATGAAGTGTTTTGCACAGACTATTTAAGACAGTCTTGGCTTTGACTCGACAACACATGCTAGACTCTTCTCCGCTCCTTAAATACTTTAGCCTTTATATAGTGTTTCTTGAGTAAAGACAACAGTTCATTTTTCCACTTCGATGCTTATGATTCATTAAATTATAAATAATTGCAATCATCAATGTAATAAAACACTTAGACTAAATCTGTGATGGCAACAAAAACAAAAACAGGTAAAAACATTTGCTATTAATGGATTTTTCTCATTAAATGCGAAATACAAGACTGACTGCACTTGATAACTTCTTTAACAAGGCCATTGTGTGCAGCGGGTATTAGGAAAAAACATAAATTTAGTCAAATTGTGTGTCGCAGCATGTAAATACTGTTTCAAAATAATGAGCAGTAACAATCCTCAACTGAGCAGCCAGTAAACTAATACAGTAAGACTCCACTCAGGATCATTACTTATCATTTCTAAATAAGGGTTTTCTGCATGCCTACACACATATACATGACAGCGCACGCTATGTAACAGTTAAGAGGCAATTAGCATGTTGTAAGGACTGAGGGTGTGCATTCATTTACTCAGAGGCCAAGCACTGGGAGACTGTGTACTAGGGCAATCTTTAAAGGAACCGTTCATCCAACATGTAATTCTGTTATTTAATCACCATAATGTTGTTGAAACATTTTTTCTTTTTATAAAAAACAAAAGGAGAAATTAGTTTCTGCCTCTTCTCGCAATTTCACTTTTTATCACAATACAATTGTGATTCTATAACTTACAATGTGACTATATCGAAGACTTTATCTGAGACTTCAATATCAGAGACTTTAATTCGCAATTGCGACTTCATAACACAATTTTATATCTTACAATTGTGAATTTGTCGAAATTTGTCTTTACATCTTACAATGTCTTTTTTTACACTGAGGAAAAACGGGCTTCCATCATACACAGATATTGTCGGTAACGCTTTACAATAAGGTCTCATTTGTTAACA
Source organism: Rutilus rutilus (assembly GCF_951802725.1). Taxonomy (NCBI): domain Eukaryota; kingdom Metazoa; phylum Chordata; class Actinopteri; order Cypriniformes; family Leuciscidae; genus Rutilus; species Rutilus rutilus. Next base: position 54,486,579 of record NC_140211.1, on the reverse strand, counting down.
TTATTTAATGTGCTAACTAGCATAAACTAACAATGAGCAATATATTTTTTACAGTATTTATGAATCTTAAAAATCCAGCTGTTCATTGATTGTTAATGTTAGTTCACTGCATTTACTAATGTTCAAAAATTCTTTTGATTTTAACAACGTATTAGTAAATGTTGAAATTAAAGATTAATAAATGCTGAAGTATTTTTTATGTTAACTAAATTTGTTAACTAATGAAACCTTATTGTAAAGTGTTACCATATATTCCATTCAAACACAGATTAGTGAACACAAGCTCCAAAAGACAAAAAAGGTAACCTTTAAAGAACCATAAAAGCAGCGTGTGCATTATATTCCAAGTCTTCTGAAACCCTATGATAGCTTTGTGTGAGGAACAGAAAGAAAATGAACCCATTTTTCACCGAAAAAGGCTCCTTCTAAATGCGACGTGCCAGTTAGAAAATGCATAACGAAGAATGGCATTTGAGATCTGAAGCAATCTCAGATTTTCAGTGATAAATCAGCACGATTTTACCTTGTTACTCACATGAAGCTATCGTATGACTCCAAATATAGTCGTATAGACTATTTATAATGTTCATTTGTCCTCTTCAGAGCTTGACAAGCCCTGGTCACTATGAACTATGAATGCCATTATACTGAAAAGAGCATGAAGAATCTTCATGAAGAAAAAAAAATCCTCTTTTGTGTTCCACAGAAAAAAAATAGCAGCATTTGGAGTTTGGAGCAATGTAAAGGTGAGTAAATAATGACATACAAGTCTAATCTTTTGCAGAAGACATTTCTCTCATTGGAAGCCAGAACGTGGTTGGAGAGTGTGTCGCTTGTGCGCATTCCAGAAAGAGGAAATCAGAAGGAATTTAGTTGTAACGCTCCATTTTTCCTCATTAAAAGAACAAAAATGAGTGCCTTCAAAGGTAAGAACTCATAATGCAATTCCGTTGCTTTCTATATTTGGGCCGGTTCATTCTCTCCAGCTCAGAACACAAGGAGCAAAGCACAGGGCGGATGTGGGTGGTCTTCAAGGTCTATTTTCCCTCTGTCCAAAGGCAAAACACCCACTTCAAATCAGATTTTGTTCTAGTACTCAGTGTTACAGTTTTTCCTCAGCATGGACAATTGTTTTCCAAAGATCTTTTAAAAGCCGAGTTCCCTTTGAATGCTGTGATCGCCTAAAGCGCGTGTGAGGGGCAAACTCTGGGAGATGCTTAAAAGGTTGCCGCTTTCTTTCTTCCCAGTGCATGCATTTTCCTTTAGGGCTTTGTCTTTGTAAGCAGGGCCAAAGATATGGTCACTTTATGACGGAGAGACCGTAAGAAACCAATCAAAATTTCCTAGCAGTGCCCTGGAGGGAAACTTCCTTCTCTTTCCGCACTGTTTTGCTGACAAGACATCACACTGACACCGGCTCATCTCATTAGCTCAGAGAGATGCCTTTCAGAGAGAAAATCTCTCATCTCATCTGCATGGACAAAACCTGACAAACATGATTATAATGCTATTAAACCCATTCATTAAAACAGATCAAATGAGGCAGATCAAAGGAATGATATAAAACAGCATATTTTACTGCACTTGCCTTGCCTGATGTTTATTAAATAATTTAATATTTATGAGATGTAATAAAACGTCATTCCATGGATTCAAAAAAAGCTGGAGAAACTGTAACACGGCCATATTTTACAAAGTCTTGATTTAGTTTTTGGGGTGTATTAGAACAGGTTTTCAATCTTTTTTTCATTATTTGTCACGTTTTACATTGTTGCAGCACCTCTCTTCCTAGTCTGTCAGAAACGCTCTGAGGTGTGTGTCCAGTAGAATGGCACAACTGTTTCATGAAACCGTACTGTCACAAATTTGTCATTCAACCATGTTGGTATATGATGTCACGCAGGTTGTGGTTTTAATGAATCCGTCTGAGATCAAATTAATGCCAGATTTTTGCTGTAAGTTACGGACATTGCAGCTGGGGACTAATTCAAATTTTTCTCAATTTTGCTTTATTTCCAGATTCAATCATAGGCTCGTTCTTACGTAGGCTACTAAAGAACGTTCGCACATGCGCACTCTTCAAAAATCTCTTGACAATCTGACGTAAATGACATTATAAAAATATAAAAAATCAGGAATCTCCACACATCTTACACAAACTTTACATTTGAGTTTGCAGTTTCGGGCAGGTGTTCAAGATGTTGAGTTAAATATGAGTGAAAATAACAAACATCCTAAAAATGCATTCCCAAAGGAGAGCTAACTTATATACAGTGCCCTCCACAATTATTGAACCCCCTGGTAAATATGATCAAAATTGGCTGTAAAAAATAAATCTGCATCGATTATCCTTGTGATCTTTCATTCAAAAAATGTGAAAAATTCTAACCTTTCATTGAAGTAAAAGAATTGAAAGTGGGGGGAAATCACATTATGAAATAAATGTTTTTCTCCAAAACACGTTGGCCACAATTATTGAAACCCTTTTATTAAATACTTTTTGCAATCTCCTTTTGCCAAGATAACAGCTCTGAGTCTTCTTCTATAATGCCTGATGAGTTTGGAGAATAACTGACAAGAGATCAGAGATCATTCCTCCATACAGAATCTCTCCAGATCTTTCAGATTCCCAGATCCATGTTGGTGCTTCTCCTCTTCAGTTCAGCCCACTCATCAGGTCAGGGGACTGAGACGGTCATGGCAGAAGCTTCATTTTGTGCTCCACAACAAATTTTTGTTTTGATTTTGATGTTTGTTTTGGACTATTGTCCTGATGGAAGATCCAACCACGGCATATTATAAGATTTCTAGCAGAAGGCGTCAGGTTTTGATTTTTTATCTGTTGATATTTGATAGAATCCACAATGCCATGTATCTGAACAAGAAGTCCAGGACCTCCAGCAGAAAAATATGCCCACAACATTAAAGATCCAATGGTATATTAAATTGTACACATGGGGTACTTTTTATCATTGTGTTCACCAAACCCATCTAGTGTGTTTGCTGCCAAAAAGCTCTGTTTTAGTCTCATCTGACCACAGAACCCTGTGTTGTTTGAAGATCCAGTCGTGTCTGACAATTAAATTTGCTGGAATTTGTTTTTGGATGAGCGAGGAGGTTTTTTTTTAAAACCCTCCCAAACAACATGTGGGGATGTAGGGGTTGTTTGATAATTTTTTTTTTTAGGCTTTCTGACCCTAAGACTCAACTAATCTCTGCAATTCTCCATCTGTGATCCTTGGAGAGTCTTTGGCCAGTCAAACTCTCCTCCTCACCGTGCATTAAGACAGTATAGACACACGTCCTTTTCCTGGCAGATTCATAACATCTTTAGTTGGTTATAACTTCTTAATTATTGCCCTGATGGTCAAAATGGGGATTTTCAATTCTTTAGCTATTGTCTTACAGCCACTTTCTAGTTTGTGATGCTCAACAATCTTTTGCTACGCATCAGAACTATATTCTGTGGTTTTACTCATTGTGATGGATGATTAAGGGAATTTGGCCTTTGTGTTTCCACATATTTAAACTTCTGTGAAACACGAAGTCATAGCTGGACAGTTTCATGTTCCTAGTCACCCTGGTGTACTAAAAAAGGTAAATATTAATGGGAATATACTTCAGAGATATTTTACTCGTAAAAAATTCTAGGGGTTTCAATAATTGTGGCCAACATGTTTTGGAGAAAAACATTTATTTCATAATGTGATTTCCCCCCACTTTCAATTCTTTTACTTCAATGAAAGGTTAGAATTTTGCACATTTTTTGAATGAAAGATCACAAGGATAATCGATGCAGATTTATTTTTTACAGCCAATTTTGATCATATTTACCAGGGGGTTCAATAATTGTGGAGGGCACTGTATACATGTGGAAGATCAGTAACATTAACATGGGCTAATTAATATTCATGAACTCAGCCTTCGCCACAGCGCGTCCATCTTTGACCCCTCCACCGTCACAGCCACAGTCAGGCTCCGTTAAAATTAGAATGAAATATATTTGCAGAAGATTCACTTCGTTCTTGTGTTTTTCAACTGTAACATTTATAGGCATGGTTTATTCCAAACCTCAATTTTAATTGGGTACAAGTTAAAACTTCATCAGCTTATCAACTAATGAACCTTGTATGCCATTGAAAATTCAGTGTAAATTGGATGCAAAAATGACAAAAAAGTGTGAAAAGACCTCCAAAAAAATCTAAAAGTATGCTTAAAAAACAGCTTAAAACAGATTTTTTGCTCTTAGTTGATCTCCCAGCCAAGTCTGTTTTGCTGGTTTTAAAGAGAACTTGTCTGCTGATTGCTTGACTAACTAGTAACACTCAAACCTGACTAGTCCATTAGTATTTGTTTGTTTTTTTGGGTAGCACGTTACAGCAAGCTTCCATTTGTTATCATTAGCAAACTAACATTTAAAAGACCAATAAATACTGTAACAAATGTATTGCTTATTGTTAGTTTTAAAATGTTAAAGCACTAACTCATTTACATAACTTTTTTTTTCTTATATATTTGTAGTTTTGATGTTTTGATGCTTTCACTGGCATGCAAACATTTGTGCTCTGCTTTAACTGTTAGACAGTTTGCATGGTAAAACTCACTCAGAAAAGGTGCGTCTTCAAATCATCCCCTTTAAAGCATATTTGGCTGTTGCCTCTCTTGTTTTTTAAGTGTCCTGGCACGAGTGTTGCATAAAAATGTCAAGTTGAACAGAAGACACCTACATTCTAATCAATTTCATCTAGCTGTTTTCCGACCGCAAGAACACGCATTACGTAAACGGTCCCCAGAAACGTGTCCAATTGCCAACCTAATTACGCAGTGCTTCCTGACGACTGCAAACCACAGACTAGTTGATTTGAATATATTTTTGTTCATCCCTAGTGTCAACCTGTTGTACTGTACGTTGACATGCAGTGTCCTTCACGACTGAAAATCTTGATGGATGTGGAGAATGGGAACGCTCATCACAGAGCAGTTATTTCAACTTGTACTGCCTCCCATAAATAATTCACGAGCAGAGACCGTTTCAACCTTTATGAGGGAGAGAGCTGTTGAGATTCTGCAGGTCAGTCGGAGCTCAAGATGCAAGCGTCACATTTATGAAATAAGCCTCTCACTGTGCAATACACGCTTGGCCATGAATCACCTCAAATGCATTACATAAGACAGAGGAGACGGCAAGTCATTCTTTTGAACCTGCTTCTGTAGAAGGTGGCGGCAAAAACAGCTACTATCTTTATCTACTGATGGGTTTTGCCTCGTTTAGTCCTTGGAATCGAGCACTTATCAGCACTGATGTCACTTCGAAAGCCATTTCATTTAGATGAATTGCGCTGATTAACCTAATTTACCACAAGAATGAAAGATCCACTCAAATGTAATCTTAGAGCTTTCTTCTCCCCAAGTACAGGAACAAGGAGGCCCTCCGAAATAACCTTGAACAGGTATGAAGTTTGCAATCGTGTAAATCTAATTTCTCGACTTGAACCCTGAAAGGCTGTCTAAGTCTACCAAATGGATCTTGAAGCGAGTAGGACAATCAGAGCCCTTTAAATGAGCTTTCCATCCTCCCAATGTCACATTGAGCTAGCAGGAAACGCTCTGGTGGCTGTGGATGCTCCCCTGGGAGGGCCCATGAGCACTTCCATTTTCCCAGATGAATCCTCCTGCTTTCCTCAATGAGTTCGCTATCTGCACTCTGAGAGGCCATTAACTCTGTGGTCGGTGACGATGGGAGGACGAGTAGTTAAGGATGGGCATTACCTCATGCAGACCTCACTGAGCATGCTCGATGTGGCAGAACCTCATGATTTTCCTTGCTTGAGCAGTCTGGAGATGTCCACACACACCAAACCTCCACCATTACACAGCCCAGAGATTTAGCATCAGAAAACTGCAGCATGCATCTTAGCAAAAATAAGTGTGAGATGATAAAAATGGTTGAGGCCTGAAATTATGTAGGCTTGTTTTCAGCACAGAGTTCACAACAACAACATATATAAATTGTGAGCTATAAACTCAGAATAATGAGTTTGTATCATGCAATTCTGACTTTTTTTCTCAGAATTGTGAAATATAAACTCGCAATTGCAAGTTATAAAGTCTGAATTGTGAGCAAAATAGTCAGAGTTGCGAGTTAAGTCAGAATTGTGAGATGCAAACTCGCAATTGCCAGGAAAATCTCAGAATTGTGAGTTCATATCTCGCAATGCTGACTTTTTGTAAGATATTGTGAGATATAAACTTGCAATTGCAAGTTATAAAGTCCGAATTAAGATATAAACTCGCAATTCTGAGAAAAACTGTCAGAATTGTGGGATATGAACTCGCAATTGCGACGAAAAAAAGGCAGAATTGTGAAATTAAAAAGTCAACTTAAAAGTCAAATACAAACGTTAATAAGTGCTAATAAGTCTTTGATTTTTTTAATACATGGATGAATATATTAAATGAAAAAGTCAATACTGTATAAAGATGTGTGAAAAGACTGTAACAGTCAAATATATATTTAAAAAAAATAATGATTGGCCAACATTCTCGTCATCATCATTGGTATAAAAAATTTATGAAAATATGGATGTTGGTCAGAAATGGTGTCCATTCAACTGATGTCAAAAATCTTAGGGATAGTTCACCCAAAAATGGAAATTCTGTCATCAATTAGCTACTGTATGGTCTTCAGAACACAAATGAAGATATTTTTCAGTGATCGCTTTTTATGATGAATGGATCAAATTGAGGCCTGTATTCACATAAACATAAAGGGCACATCCAATATGGTAAACGCAAGTTCAAAGGTGCTTGCTTGATGTGCGAGACACATTGAAGTTTGTCCTCAAGTCACACCAGGACGTTTGAGCTTCTGCAAGAACCAGTGAGATTTCTTCTTGCATGTCAAGCAAGTACGATTGAGCTTTCATATACCATATTTGATCTCTTCAAAAGACTTGGATTAAGCAGAAGGCTGCACTAACTTTCTTATAAGACACATCATGAAGGAATAACTTGTGCATGCTGTTCTTTAGAAGAAGCAGATGAACTTAGGAACAATTTTCATGCACATGGATGTTGTAAAAATCATTCATAGACACATTATAATATATGTTCATAATTAGGATGAGTATACATGCTCTATTGCCCCTTTATTAGAGAAAAAAAAAAGCAAATCAGATAATGCCACAAACACAAAATGCTAAATGCAGTTTTCAAGGGACAGTTCTGAGAATCATGGAGAATGCAAACGTAGCACAATTCAGCCTTTAGTGTTCGATAAATAATCCTCCTATCCTCCTAAATAATCAATCTGCCAAGCACTTTCGACTTCCTTAAAAAGTTCTTACATTGCTTTTTGACAGTTTCACAGACACATGTAGTTTTTCTTCCAGCACATCACAAATGCTGATAGTGCTGATGGCATATCAGACACGGTGTCTATCAGCTCTACAGAGCAGAGCGCGAGTGTAGAAAAGATGAATGAAAACATTGGATTATGCTAGGATGACAGAAATATTCTACTAATATTCTTTTCTTCTTGGCACAGAAATGGAAGAGTCAATGTCTAAGGTTAGACCTGAAGTAAAAAAAAAAAATGCTTGATTCTGCAGAAAAAAACGTAAGTGCCTTAGATTTGACAAATTAAAATCGACATAGTGAGAGAGAGGATTGGAAGAACGTCAGTTTGCCATTGGCTAAGTGGATGGGAGTAAATACGTTTCAAAGAGTACTCAGTAAATTATTGCTTTTTAAAGTTTTACGCTTGCAGAAATATTTGTTTTTGTTGTATTTTCATGTGTGCTCTACAATGAGTTCGGAAGTATTTAGACATTAAATACATAAAAAGAAGTATCCCTTGAAGAATTTGTTTTTATGTGATATTTTTACTTTTTTTTAAATGATACATTTCCCAATTGGGTATTAATGAATGGATGGTAATCATGTATAAGTGCAGTCCCTTCACTAGCATGCATTTAATTTATATTTAAAGAATGGAAAACTGTAACAAAGATTTCTGTTATGTAATTTTTATTGTTGGACTTTGTTTAGAGGACAGTGCAGGAAACATTTGCACTGTAGTTAAAGCAGGCTTGATCCCGTCCTGCTTCTCCATCAGTGTGGATTCACCAAACCATGTAACACAGTTGTGATCACGGCCTTGCAAACCGTACAGCTTTCCAGGCACTGCCAACAAGTTACAAAACAGCCGCACACCTACAAAGCTCTGTGTTCTCTCAAGCTACTGCCTCACAGACCCAATACATTATGTTTCTATGAAAGAAATCCAGAGAGAATCATTTTAGTGCTTTGAAAAATAATGTGCCGTACACCCTGGAGCTATTCATTTAAGCAAGTCCTTCCCTTAACATTATTACCAGCTTGTTTTCACTCTGCTATCAGACTTGCTATATGCGCACAATGTGATTTAGCCAAGTAGGACATGTTCCTGAATCAAAATCATTACCTGTTCCTGCGACAACAATCATATTGAATAATTACAGCCCAACCGCTATTCCCAACCCTAATCTGCAGCCCTAAGTGTACACATAAGCCTTCTTCTAAAATATGGTCAACTGATATATTAGTGATGCTGTTGAATTGGCCAATATGTGGGATATTTTCGAACTCAGTTTTGCGAAAAACCATCTGGACGTGAACAAATGTGTAACCAACACACACAAAAAAATAATAATAATAATTCAAACCCTACCCTATACCAAGAAAATTTGTGCCCGGTTGTTAACTGAAAGTGACTTGCACTAACTATCTCAATGTACAGTATATCAGTGCCATTGTTTTTGTCTCAAGATACACACCAGGTTTTTTTTTTTTTTTTTGCCTAAGGCACTTTTACAAAAGCTGCTTAAATGTCCTAATTTAACAAAGGCCTAATCCTGGCTTAATCTAAACCCTGTCTGTGAAACCGGGTCATAGTTAATTAATTAATATTACTCAGTACTTAAATGTATAATTACACTGTAACACGGACACCTTAAAATAAAGGGTTAAACTTTATTTTAAGGTGTCATTGTTACAGTGTAATTATATGTACTTTCCATAGGGTTAGGGTAGGATTAGGATTTGGTTGTGAGGGATAGTGCATGTAATTATGCATAATTTACTGTTATTACTATGGTAAGTACATGTAACATAATTACAAGGACACTGTAAAATAAAGTGTTACCAAATAAGAACATTAATAAAAATGATGCAACCCAGGCTCATTAGAAAACCATTCCTGTGGCAACATTTCTGCAAAATGATATTAAATTGTGACGTGCACGTTTTGCGACAGTTTCAAAGTGACACATTAAAATCGACATAGTCCATTGAGTGGCGCTAAGATTGTGAATCTGCAATGATGTATTGGTAGGTTTTTTGCATTTTGCAAAAATGTTGCCACAGGTACGTTTTTCCAATGAGCCTGTTGTGCAATTATTGTCTCTTTTATCCAATTTAAATAAAATATATGTCAAATGTAACTCCACACACATCCAGTGAGATCTTCTTATGAAAAGCACACTGTATCAGCCCGAAGCAAACCTGTGTCCCTCTCAAATATTGTGTGAGACTGACAGCCGCTCATCTGAGATATGGTCCTCGCTGAATATACACCAGTATAGCAGACTACTTAAATAACATGCATATAAATATCAGTTGTCACTCTGTATCTCCCAATAATAGGTCTTAGTAAATGCTTAGTTTTATGATCAAAGCTCTATAGCATTTAATGTGTTGGGGCAAAATATATAATGCAATGCAATACAATGATGATTAAATAAATAAACGCTCCTCAAAAGCCTAATGTATCAGATTTAATACTTACATTTTAACAAGATTTTTCTTAAAATGGTGTCCAGTAAGTGTTCACCTAACAATATAAAATGTATTTAATACATTTACTCGTTACACTTTATTTTACAGTGCATGTACTTACAGTGTATAAGGTAACTACATAGGTTAAGGTAAGGGATAGGTTCAGGGTTAGTATCTAGTTATAACCCAGTTATTGTAATTGCTATAATAAGTAAGTTCAGGACCAACAAGGAAGTCTATCCAGAAATGTGTCATACTTGGTTAAATCACATTAAGCATGTCAGATCCAATTTTATTGTGCTTTATGTTGTAGTTCTACAGTAATGTTGCAATTATATTCAAGAAGTCCTAGAAATAAATTACAAACAAGCGGTACAGCAATGAGGCGGAGATTTGTGTGAGGTATACGTTGGTGATTCATGGCTTTGTTGAAGAAAAGAGGTGGCATCTTCTGAGTTCAGATGTAATTAAGCATGAAAGATGTATCACAGATGTCAGCCCTCCCTGTATAGATATGTCAGCTGTTTCTTCAAATTCGCTAGCACGAAAAATGAGCCCAATTTCTAAACAGAAACACAAACACTGCTATTATCCCCAATGCTAAAACTGTTTATTTTAGAGGCCTCCGTGTTTCAGCGGAGGAGCTGCGGTGCAAAAACAAACAGCATTTAAGCATCTTTTTGGTGAATACTTAATGTGCTCCACTCACAGCATCGGAAACATGAAGTGATGTCTATTTTTATGTTTAGATTTGCATTCTAAGGGCAGAGAGGGTTGTAGGAGGCGTCGATTCCACATGGACCTGCTGCCCGGCTTGACTTCTACTGCAGTGACCTTTTTGAGTCAAGCACGATTCAGAGTGTAAAGTAGAGCTATCGGCTATATGCAAAAGCAAAGTAAAGAGAAAGAAGGATGAAAAAAGAAGGCATTAAGCAAACTTAAAGATTGTGATGTGGGTGTATCGGTTTGCCTACAAGATGTTGTTGCATAAAACCATTTGTGCTGTGCAACAAAACCATTGAAAAAAAAGAGCAGTCTCGCTATCTGCCGTCCACATAGACAACCCTCATTAGAGATTTATTGGAAATGTTTTCCACGACACACTCACATGACATTCATAAGAAAATCTGTTAGGGTTTTGCCCTGGCAGCCTTGTCATCTTTGTTTCATGTTTCTATGTTTGTCTTGTGTTTGAGCACATGGCTCTGTCTTTGTTTGTGTTTGCCATGTGCTCCTCTTGTCCTGCCTCCTTGTTTCCCGTTACCACGGCCCCTTGTTTAGTCCACGTCTTGCCCTTGTTTCACTAATCGTGCTCACCTGATCCTCATGTGCTCTGGTCCCTTTATATTGTGCCTCTTTCCCTCATGTCTTTGCTGGTTCATTTTGTGCGTTGTCGGCATTCATTGTGTGCATGTGTTCTTGCTTCTTGTCAGTCAGTTTTGTGTTTGTTTTGATTTTTATCCAGTTCTTCTTTGTTCCTGATAGCAAGTTCTAGTCTTTATTTTGATTTAGTTCTTCCTCGGTTTTGATCTTTTTGTTTTTGATTATTAACTTATCTTTTATTTCTTTTCTCTTTAGTGCACTACAAGGTTGCTGTCTTGTTTTTTTTTTCTTTTGCTAATTTCAGTTATTTATATCTAGATCTTTTGTTTATTTATTTTGCTAGATCCTGTTATTTCAGTATTGTTTCTTCATTTTTCTCTAGTCTCATTATCAGTTTTATTTGGCTTTTATTACTTGTTGTCTTGGCCTGTTAGTCTTGTCTCGTGTAGCCATTGCATTGTCTCCATCTTTGGACGTCACGTCTTTGCTGTCTCATTTTCAACCTACCTGTTCTCCAGCTGTGCCCTCGGCCTGCCTGTTCTCCAGTTGTGTGCCCTGCCCTACTGTTTGGACTGTTCCTGCCTGTGTTTTGTCTTTGTCAATAAATATCACTCCCCGTTCATTCTGCGCCTGGGTCCTCCCTTCTCTGAATCCTGACAAAATCAACTCTTACAGCTGATTCTAATAGTTTGCTGTTATATGTTGCTAAGTTAACAATGAGTACAATGGATTAAATATAAATATGTTTGTAATCACTGTTTATCTGTCAATTTGGCATTGGTATTTTCTTAAAGTCCCCCTGTAGTCGATAATTGTATCCCTTAAAACTCATCTTTGATCACCAAAATTACATATTTAAAAATGTTTTCCTTAAAAAAAATATTCATGCCTTAAAATAGCTTGAATGTTAGTATACGTGAATATGCAAATTGTTTTGCTTTATTTGATGTTTGATTCATTGTGGATTCCCTACGTCATACTCCAGGGTTCCCTTATGCATTTGAAATGTACTCTTTAAAAATGGTGCTTATTGTAGACACACTAAAATATATCAATTGAAATGTATATTTATTTAAATGGAATTAAAATATATGGAATGTTAACTTGGTTATAGTGCCCAACAGAAGTTCATATGTCATACTATCAAACAATCTATGCTTTTAACCACATGTCGACAGCTGTAGTTCAAACCACACAAGTTTGCGAAGCTGTTTGCAATTTTTTTGTTGGAACTATGGTTTCGAGAAACACTAAATATTGGTAATGACAGAACTTGTAGCCCTATTTGGCTAACAATGCTTTTGGGGAACGCACCTCTGGCCAGGCTTTGGGCATTAGTTGGTCTGGTTGGAAAATCACCTATCCGGCTAAGCAAAAGCTTGGCCAGACTGTGAAACAACAAAACAACATCTGAAGAACAGTTTGGCCAGGCTGGGAGACCATCTTAAATCAACTAAGACCAGTAAACAAACTTAGTAACTTAGGTTGGGTTTTTTAACAGGAAATCGAGATATCTTATAAAGAAGCATGATTTCTAATGTTTGAAATAGTCTTTGTGTCAATAACAATGCTTAAAAATGTTGTCTAGATCACTTAAGTTTGGAACGCAGCCATGGTGAGAACCTAATATTCTGCAAACTGTGCCCCTTTTCACTCACTTCCCTTAGCTTTCTCAGTGTATTATAGAAAAGAGCTTGTATCAACCTCAACCCCTATTCAATGTAAATGTGACCTGTGTCAGTCAAGGAGGCTTATAGGGGAATTGATGGATCACCTGGATACCTGCCATTGGAGACAAATCCAGAGTATACTGAGGTGTAGGACAACTGGTTGCAAGTCACAGATTGGCAGCTACATTTTTCTTTCATTCATTTCTAGAGAGCATCAGTAGTGGGAAATTTATACTGACCATGCACTCACTTTCATGCACATTCATAATAATAAAAACGGATCAGACAACATGAATCTGTTGAAATTAAAATCTGAGATGCATGAGTTGTACTTTCAGCTGCTCTCAGAAAATAGCTCCAGAAAGACTCAGTAACAGTCGTGCAATATTTCACACTTATAAATGTGATTATGCAAACACGCTCACAATCCGAGTGGAACTGATGCAACTAAAGTGAAACGTTGTGGCTTCAAAAGGCTGTTTATCAGCTCCTCACTTAATAGTGTGGCACTTATAAATGTATTAAATAATTGCTTTTTGATAACATTTCATGCCAAGCCAGCTTCTGTCACTTAACTAGAATGGACATGATGGACAGATGCTCTGCAGTGCTGAATAACAGAGTGTTCTCATATTAAAACCACTTTAAAATCTGGAAAATAAAAGAAACAAAAGATTAAAGAGGAGGAAAAAAGAGGCATTCGCAGATCTTAAAAGTACTGTATTTTAGAATCAGCCATTAAAGGGATGGTTCGGAGTAAAATCAACCTAGGGTCCTTTGCACCATGACCTCGAGCCATCCCATACTCCGAACCATCCCTTTAATGAAACAACTAGTTTTAAGAAGATTTATTACAAATTAAACAAAAAGTTTTATGCAAATTGTTCATTTTTATGGTTTTTAGCTGTTCAGTATTACATGCTTCATCTCATTTTTTCATCGGCTTCATTTTTGTGCCTGCTGGGATGAGAGAGAATGAGACTGAAGAACAAAACGTTTTTCTTTTCTTTTTTTTACAGTGTAGGCGTATTTGAACTCAAAAGAATTCCTTCATCCAACTCAAGTTCTCGACTAAATCAAGGGATAACCTTAAAAAACCTACACTGTTTTCCAAAGAACTTGCAAAAATCAAGTTAATATATGGTTATTTTCAGCATTTTTTACTTGATCTATGAATCTTTTTATTTAAAACAGAAATGTCATTCAAGCTAAAATAACTAAAGCACATTTATCCCTGAAGCGCAAAGAGCCTCTAGATATCTAATCACAAACAGCTGTAATGAGGTTGGAAAACAGTCTATGAAGCAATTCCCGCTTGGACTCAAAACAGAGATGCTCAGAGAGATTGGCATCATTCTGTTTGGTGAATACACTTTGTGGAAAAGCTGATAAGACATCTCAAGCGATTATGTTGTATTCTCGGTAGGTAAACGTCCCCATGCCTAAAACGTTTATTTGTCTTTGTAGGCGCTTTGCTGAAAACTTTAAGATTTTAAGACATTAAGAGATACAGATGCTTCACTATGAAACTGTTATTATTCACAAAAATCATTCAATAGATTCTGAACATTCTACAAACTACACTACAATGTAGTCCATCTATCATATATTTAGATCATTCTCATTAAAGGGATAGTTCACTTTGAAATTAATTTTTGACATGTTTTAGCTTACCTCAAGGGCATCCAAGATGTATGTGTCTTTGTTTCCGCAGTAGTTTCAATTTTGATATTTTAAGGTCAAACCGTTCTTGTCTGTCAGTCATATAATGCATGTCGATGGTCACTGGCTCAAAACACAAGCACAGAGTCCAAATTAAAACAATTCCCCATCGTCCAAATGAAACAATTCCCCATCGTAAGTTCACATTGATGGCCTAAGACACGAAACGAGCGGTTTGTGTGAGAAAACGAACAGTATTTATATCGTTGTCATCTCTTGAAAACAGCACACGTCCAAATGATCTTACGGCGCGGGCGGGTATAGATATATACATAGATGTCGCCTTGGCTACTGCAGTTCATTGGAACGAAACCGTAGCCAAGCGACATCTAGTGTATATATCTATACCCGCCCGCTGGCGGGTATAGATGTATACACTAGATGTCGCCTTCGCTATTGCAGTTCATTGGAACGAAACCGTAGCCAAGGCGACATCTATGTATATATCTATACCCGCCCGCGCCGTCAGATCATTTGGACGTGTGCTGTTTTCAAGAGATAACAACGATATAAATACTGTTCGTTTTCTCACACAAACCGCTCGTTTCGTGTCTTAGGCCATCAATGTGTCCTTATGATGGGGAATTGTTTCATTTGGACGTAGGGAATTGTTTTAATTTGGACTCTGTGCTTGTGTTTTGAGCCAGTGACCATCGACATGCATTATATGACTGACAGACAAGAACGGTTTGACCTAAAAATATCAAAATTGAAACTACTGCGGAAACAAAGACACCTACATCTTGGATGCCCTTGAGGTAAGCTAAAACATATCAAAAATTAATTTCAAAGTGAACTGTCCCTTTAAATGAATGCTCACAGTACCCTCCTATTGTTTCATGAACTAAATCAAAGAGGACAGAAAGCATCATAAAATCTTGTAATGTGGGTTTTTGGAAATTACTACTTGAGTATATTTTCATGCTCCAGGATGTTCAACGCCTTCACTGTAATTTCAAAACAGGCAGTTGAATTGTCATCAAACAGTGTAAACCTGTGGGTGATCATCACGCCTATTTACAGCTTTCATAGTCTTTCCTGATGAGTCACAAGACAACCCTAATCTTCACTTTGATTTAAAGGCATAAGCAGCCAAACAGCCATAAAGTGACATGCTTCTGAGGAAATGGATGAACCAAAATAGTTTTAAAGGTTAAAGCACAAAAGCTGCACATGAAAAACTGCTTGAAAGGAATAATGCTAGGGTTTCTGTCAATAACAACTTCAATTTCCTTCTGTTCACACACAAAGTTACCGTATGGTACATATAGAGGACATGGTGCATTTGTTGTCATCTCTGACCTTGGCGCCCCAGATCCCCATTCAATTAATTTCATTTATTTATAAAGCACAAATAAACACAACAATAATTAACCATTGTGCTGTACAGAAGAGAAGTCCTAAGATCTCACAGATAAGGGAAGACAGTTCCATAATAGGACATATACACTCACCTATAGGATTATTAGGAACACCTGTTCAATTTCTCATTAATGCAATTATCTAATCAACCAATCACATGGCAGTTTCTTCAATGCATTTAGGGGTGTGGTGCTGGTCAAGACAATCTCCTGAACTCCAAACTGAATGTCAGAATGGGAAAGAAAGGTGATTTAAGCAATTTTGAGTGTGGCATGGTTGTTGGTGCCAGACGGGCCGGTCTGAGTATTTCACAATCTGCTCAGTTACTGGGATTTTCACGCACAACCATTTCTAGGGTTTACAAAGAATGGTGTGAAAAGGGAAAAACATCCAGTATGCGGCAGTCCTGTGGGCGAAAATGCCTTGTTGATGCTAGAGGTCAGAGGAGAATGGGCCGACTGATTCAAGCTGATAGAAGAGCAACTTTGACTGAAATAACCACTCGTTACAACCGAGGTATGCAGCAAAGCATTTGTGAAGCCACAACACGCACAACCTTGAGGCGGATGGGCTACAACAGCAGAAGACCCCACCGGGTACCACTCATCTCCACTACAAATAGGAAAAAGAGGCTACAATTTGCACGAGCTCACCAAAATTGGACAGTTGAAGACTGGAAAAATGTTGCCTGGTCTGATGAGTCTCGATTTCTGTTGAGACATTCAGATGGTAGAGTCAGAATTTGGCGTAAACAGAATGAGAACATGGATCCATCATGCCTTGTTACCACTGTGCAGGCTGGTGGTGGTGGTGTAATGGTGTGGGGGATGTTTTCTTGGCACACTTTAGGCAACTTAGTGCCAATTGGGCATCGTTTAAATGCCACGGCCTACCTGAGCATTGTTTCTGACCATGTCCATCCCTTTATGACCACCATGTACCCATCCTCTGATGGCTACTTCCAGCAGGATAATACACCATGTCACAAAGCTCGAATCATTTCAAATTGGTTTCTTGAACATGACAATGAGTTCACTGTACTAAAATGGCCCCCACAGTCACCAGATCTCAATCCAATAGAGCATCTTTGGGATGTGGTGGAACGGGAGCTTCGTGCCCTGGATGTGCATCCCACAAATCTCCATCAACTGCAAGATGCTATCCTATCAATATGGGCCAACATTTCTAAAGAATGCATTCAGCACCTTGTTGAATCAATGCCACATAGAATTAAGGCAGTTCTGAAGGCGAAAGGGGGTCAAACACAGTATTAGTATGGTGTTCCTAATAATCCTTTAGGTGAGTGTAGGTCTGGCATCAGAAATCACAGTCACCTCTCAACTTCAATCTTGATCTCGGATAGGACAGAGTCTTTCCTGTGGATCGCAAGCATCAGACCGGCTTATTCAAATTTAAAAGATCTGACAAATAAGAAAGCGCCAGACCATTTAGGGATTTAAAAGCAAGCAACAGTAATTTAAAATCCACTCTATAAAGCACTGACAACCAATTGTGATACATTCAAATCAGAGTAATGTGTTCACGTTTACGGACCCCAGTTAAAAATCTGGTGGCTGCATGTTGAACTATTTATAGCCGTGAGATAGAGGACTGGGAAATTCCAATATATAAGGAATTTCCAAACGAGATAAGACAAAAGCATGTATGACACTTTCAAGTTCTTTAGACAAAAGTTTTAAATGTAATAAGCTTGACTTACAGTATTAATATGTAGTAATATGTTGGTCAAATTTAAGGGAGGAATCAAAAATAACTCCCAAATTTTGGTTTGATGTAGGAATTTAAGTTGCCAAAAATAAAGTTAGCTTTTCCTTTACCCAGAGAGAGAGCCCAAAAGCAAATGCTTCCGACTTACTCTCATGTAAGTGTAAGAAATCCAAAGACATCCAAGATCTTATATCAGCTAAACATCCAAGCAAGGTTTCTAAACCTTTATTGTCAGGTCATGTTTTTAAAGGCAAATAGATTTGGGTGTCATCTGCATAAAAATGAAAAGACACTACATGCTTCCTAAAAAAATGAACCTAATGGAAGGATGCACAGAGAAAACATGGTAGGAGCCAAAATGGAGCCTTGAGGAACACCACAGGTAAGAGGGGATGGGGATGAAACAGAGCGTCCAATGACTACTGAAGTTTAAGTTACTAAGATAGGATTTAAACCAGCTAAGGGCACTTCCTCTGATGTCTACACTCAAAGGTCGACAGATAGCAAAAAGTAATTTAATAGAGCAGACTCAGTATGTTTACAATGAGCTGGAACAGACCCAGAGAAAAGGCTCTTGTTTACAATCGATAGGATCCATGTCCCAACACTATTGAATATCTGATTAAAAACTAACAATATCAAGAGAAGAAGGGGTAGGCTCCAACTAAGCAACTATATACAAGGCATAGTAATCAGCTCGAAAGAATTAAAACAATTGGTGGAAATCAGAAGGGAGGGATCATCAGTTGAAAGCGCTAATTGCTACTATTTTATCCACAAAGAATCTAAAAAATATATATAATTCACACAAAGTGGAAGATTCAGCAAGATTGCCTGTAGGATTAAAACAAATATTAAACAGAGTCCGACAGATCAATATATAAATAAAACAAAAGACAGACAGATGGCTGGATGGATGGATGGATGGTGAAAATCACTCATTACATATAAATCAATAGCTAAAAATAAAAAGATGAGACAATCTGATAATCAAGCATATCTGTATCAAGTGCATTCCTTCCCTTCCAGCTGCACAGCGGTGAATAACGCCACATGAGCCTGTGCAACAGACAGTGAGCTCATTCCACGCGTATGTCTCTTAAATTCAAAGAGTGACTGACTTCCTTTAGCTGTGCTTACTCAGAGATACTGCGCTCCGCTTGGCTCTGTTTTAATTAATGACTAATTACATCCCATTGCTTCTAATTAGAATCACAAATTCAAGAGTGCCGAGGACAGAAAGCGAGTCTGAATCACAGGCATCATCTGCCTCTCCTCTTTTTCTTTCTCATACAAAAAAATAAGGCACGGGCGGGAAAACGTGTTCCTTGATAATCTCCTTTTTGCTTGTTTAGACAATGCCAGAAGATAAACTCAGGACTAAAAATAAGACTAAATTATAAAAAGGGATATGATGGAATTAAAAATAATACATTTCTTTAAATGATAAAATAACAAAAGACATAAGCCACTCAAGGCCAAGGGTTATCATCATTTTTCTAGGTTGAGGTGGTTTTAGGCACTTTGAGTCATACTTAACAACACCCCTAAGCCGTAGTAAAGTCACGGTTACGCACAGTTGCTAATAGTGTTTATAAAATAGCCACAAGAGCAATATTTTAAAAGACTTTGGATTATTCAACCATTACTTCTGTATCACAACCTTTAGAAATCATTCAGATATGCTGATTTGGTGCTCATTTATACTCAATTATTAATAATAGTTATTATTATTATCAATTTTGAAAACAGCTTTTGCTGCTTAATGTTTTTGTGAAAATCATCTTTGATAAATAGAAAGTTCAAAAGAAAAGCATTTCTTTGAAATATATATCTTTTGTAATATTATAACTGCCATTTGTAATGCTTTTAATTAACTGAATGCATCCTTGCTGAATAAAAGTATTATTTTCTTAATTTCTTCTTCTTTTTAAAGTGTAACTGTTTACACAGAAATATTAATCAAGCAAAAACTCTTTTCAACATTGATAACAGTAAGCATCATGTGACACTGAAGAAAATTCAGCTTTTATCACAGGAAAAAAAATTACATTGTAAAATATATTCAGATAGAAAACAGTCATTTCAAATTGTAATAATATTTCACACACATAGGGCCAGATTTACTAACATTTAACGCCCCAAAATTTCTTAAACCAGACTTTAATTTGCGCTGCTCTTGGTCATTATGGAAACGATCCGGCTGCGTCTGTGTTCTTTAATTTCCATGTCGTCAGTAGATCACGCGCAGAACTTTATAGAAATGGATAGAAATGTTCCGTCATGGTTCCATTGAGGTGATCACTCAGAACATCTCTATATTGATTTGCAGTGACCCTTCCCTTTGAAGGGATGAGTGTGGATCCAAACCATGCCAGCCTGATGCTGCTAAATCCAACTTTAGTCATCTGGCTCAGTGCCATGAGAAGCAAAATATTTATAGTTATGATGTCTTTCCTCACAGCACTCTCAAAGGCAGGCAGGCGGTGACTGTGCTATATAGTGAAACATGACCTCAATTTGCTCCAGTGTGCCAACTGTTCCTCCTGCACCTTTAGGAGTTCAGATACAAATTCCTAAATAAGAAAATTTGCACTTGTGCATTTTTCGCAGTGTGGCGGACCCTGATATCAGCAGGTTACTTTCTCTATTAGAGATTCAGTCGACATTGCAAAATAAGGTTGACTACTGTGATACCATGTTTTGACTCCCCTTAAGCTTTCCAAGCATAACATCTATGAAGGTTTTGAACATGGATAAATATTTAATGAACTGTATTTTTTTTTTTTCTAGTCCATGCAAAAAAACTGCTGTTGTTAAATCTGGGTTAAACAGATATGCAAATCCACTTACTCAAGAACGCTATAATTAATGCAGATTTTTATTTTGTTTGCATCAAGGTATGTTTACCCTGTCCTATTTTTTGTAGTTAGGTCAAATAGTTTATTCCATGAAAATCAGATGCATGGCACAAAACAAGCAGGCATCCGCATTGTGCTGCTTTAATTCTAACCTATTCAAATCATCTCAGCATGAAAGCTTTTGAGATACTGTAGCATTAACTTCCATTGTGCATGAGTGTGCACTCAGAATGAAGAGCAGGCATATAGTGTGTTATTGTCTTTACAGAACTGAACCGAGAAGACAAGCAGCATTTGTCTTACACAATACAATCAAAACTAAACAGCATTACTGTTGTAGTTATGGCTACAGATGAAAAAAACAAAACAAAAAAAAACGTTTAACCCCTGAATGACCTGTTTTAAAAGGGTAACAGATCAGCCGAATAAAATGCCAGGTTTGATTTTTTTTACTGCAAAGCTCAAGGGAACGAACAGAGGAAATGAAGCGAGCAATTCTATTCATGAAGTCTTAATGTGTCGCTCTAACACCCAATTACAGCCAAGCGTGGCTTCTGATTATATTAGATATAAAGTACTGGCTATTTGGTTGTTGTTTTTTCATTCTGTTAGCAACCTTCTCTGATTTTAATTTTCATTATCGTGGACTTTTAGTTTGCTTTGTATCATATCCTACTGTCTTTGTTCTAGTTTCTCTTTAGTTATATGGCAATTCATCAGATCATCACACCTGTTAGACTTTAAGTTCGTTTTCAGTGTGTACTTAAGTTCCTTGTTTCCTCAGTTCAGCGTTGGTTGTTGTTTGTGTATTACGCACACTGTTACTTTGTCCTGGATTATCCTGTTGAATTTTCATCTTTGGGTACCTTCCATTTTAAAGGTTCCTAATGTTGTTTTGGAGTTTCCAACAAGAGGTTTACATGTATCTAAGGTAAAAAAAAAAACACTTTAATTTTCTCATAATATACATTGCACATCACCACTTTTCTCACAGTGACTGAAACAGCTTGATAAGAGAGCGTCCTCTGCTCTGATTGGTCAGATGGCCCAGTCTGTTGTGATCGGTCTACTATTTACCGCGCGTGTCGGAAAGGAAACAGCCATTATCATATCTGAATTTCAGCTCTGAATCTTCCTCAGCACCTGTGATACGAACAGTAACGTTGGCATCGGTTTTACCATTTCAATTCCAATGCTAGTCCTCATCCTTTGGAAATGCATGCAAAGTAGATTCACAGCACTGAAAACAGCGACTTCTCGACATGTCAACGCCACAAACCAAGGCCTCAGCTACAGTGTTTGAGGGAGGGTCAAATTATATGTTGTTCGCGGGCAGCCAGTGAAGACCAGCTGAGCAAATGTTATGCACATTTTTCCCAAACCTAGCTATATTACACACTGCATGAAAAGCAAAATACACTTTAAAGTGTCTTAGTTACAGTGTAATTATTCTTTTAAGTTCTCAGTAGTATCAATTAACAACATGTACTTACTATAGGGTAAGGGTTTGGTTTAGGTTAGTTGCATGTAATTATGCATAATTTACTGTTGTTGTTATTATTATAGCAAGTACATGTGTAACAAAGTCACTTTTACTTAAGAGTATACTTAACAATGTTGCTAAATTATTCATATTTTTAAAGATCAGTTTCATTGTGAGTGAGCATTAAATTACCACTAAATGTAATATACATGTAAAAATAGGAGAAATGAGCAGCACAATTAAAATATACAGTATCGACCAATACGGATCGATTTCAAGAGCTACTGCAACTACTTGCTAGTTGAAATTGAGTTTTAGAATATGTTGCTGTCTATGCATCTGAATTTAACAAGGCCAGATTTAGCATATGGGTATTTGGGCACCATACAGGGTTGAATAAATATTTTCAAATAGCATTAGATACGGCATAATGGCCAAAGTCATCGCCTGCTGAGGCACAATGCCTGCTGGGTCCACCAAACCAACACTGCACAGTGACCAGAGGTTTCGCAGACGGGGTGTCCAGAGGAACAGCGACACTTTATTACACTGAATAAGCCTATGGTACTTCATCATGCTAAGTTACAGAACATTGACTTACAGAGAGACTACAGTATAGAACTTAGTTACTACCCAACTACTTTTTTTCAAGTGCTAAGTGAGTTAAAACACTATAAATGCATGTCGTATGTGAGCTGTACTGATTAATAGCCTGTCTTTCTGGATCAGGGGCTTTGCCGTGTCTTTGTTTAACAGAGCTCATTGTGATTATCACAGGATAAACCCTCCAGCAAGGCCATAAATCAGCCCTGCCGAGGCTCCTCGCGCACACAGCCATCTGTCAGTCAAAAGGCCAGATGAGGGCAACTTGAAAAATTTCGAGTCTCTTCCGAGGTGTGCCAAGTACAGCATCTCTGCTGTGTTTCCATGCCTTTCTGTTGAGGTAATTAACCCCAACCCGCTGCTTATTAGAGGAGACTCACAGGGAGCGGAGGATGAGAGGAAATGAGAAATCACAGCTTCTTGAAAGAGCAAACGCAGTCCTTGGAGACGGTGTCATCCGATTGACTCTTCGCAGATCACCCAGCCTTCAAACCAAATATTCCATAACATATATTCCTTCTGACTACATCACAGTTAGGTAACGTTCATAAATAGGTCATACAGCTCAGCATTTCTCACCTATGCCACTAAAATATAATAAACAATAGAGAAAAATCAGTTTGCAGTCAACACACCCTTCAACACACTTTTACATTAACCTCAATAATAATACTGACTGCACATCATTACCATAACATCATAACTTCACAAATGAGTTCCAATGCGACCTGCAGCTTTTCTGCTGGCGCTCGTGTCCGTTACATTTCTGTTGTAACAAGGCTTTTTTAATGAGCAAAATGTAAAAATAATAGTGTGTTCCCTCAAATTTAAAAAGTTATATTTTAAAAACATGTTTCTGATAACCAAACAAACTAACCTAGCCGACAAACATATTCATAGTCTAAGAGAGACTTGAATTAATAACTATTTTCATCAATTTCTTACTATTTACTGCTTTGAAGTGGGAGTTTTTAAAGTGGTAATACCATAACTAACTTCTAGAATAGCTAGACAAATTCTGTCCATTGTGTTCATACAGTGTGCGCACTTGAAATCAGAACGGATGAACCGGAAAAATGAAACAATGAATAAAGAATAAACAATGGAGAGAATTCCTCATCTAGCCAACAAACTGTCTGAACAAGTGGACTAAAGTTCAATAGCCAAGTACAAATATGCAAGGAATGTTTCGGTAACACTTTACAAAAGGTCTCATTTGTTTACATTAGTAAATGGATTAACTAACATGAACTAACAATGAGCAATACATTTGTTACAATACTTATTAAATAAAATGTAATTACGTATTAGTAAACATTGAAATTAACATTATTAATAAATGCTGTAGAATTATTGTTTTTTTCTTGAAAATCCAGTTTTCACAATACGTCACATTATCGAATTTCATGTTGACTTCAACATTACCGTTAAAAAGTGAATAGAGTGTTTGTCATAATCAATAGCAGGATCCTATTCCACAGCAGCACTTTCTATTCCTGCTTCTTCTTCTTCTGCAGAATTGCATCCTTCAGCTCCCATGAAATGCTGTTTTCTTGATTTGTTTAAATGTGGCGCAGTACTTTGCATAAAAGCTAAATGCAAATGGTATGAGAGCAGATAAACAGAATGTAATGAGCTGAGAATTTGTCCGCTTCACTTCGCTCCTCTACACAATGTAACTACACAATTGAAAGAGGGACTAAGTGATTCTGTTGTTGTTTCTCTTTGGCTTTCAGCAGAAAATCCACTACAGCGCTAAAGAGCTGCTGTGCAGAAGCGTGCTGCATTTTCATCAACTTGAGGATGACAGGGAGATCAGGCAGGCCATCCTCCAGGCTGTTTGTACCAGGTGGTGGAGCCACAGCTGGCATGTACCTCTTCCACATAAATCATTCATTCTGGAAAACACTTGTATGTTACAGAGAGAGAAGCGATGTAAAGTCTGGGACCATGAAGTTTAGAGCAACCTTTGTCGGCACTGTATTGTAAGATACAGATTTGGCGCTTAAAAGTGGACTAAAGTCATCCTTCCCTTTGGAAGATGAATGCAGATAAAGCAATATTCTGGTAAAGTTAAGCTCTATCAACAGCATTTGTAGTATAATGTTAATTACCACTCATCTCTAATTTTCTCTGAGGCAATGAGGCACTTACAATGGAAGTCAATGGTGCCAAATGTTAAGCAGAAATGTGAAGCGTTAAAATGTTTCTCACATTAAAGGGGTCATGTTTTTATTTTTATTTTAATATGTTCCTTGAGGTTCACTGTTAATACAAATTCACAAAATAACAAATACAGTCTGACTCTCTGTCAGAAATGATCAGTTTTTAAAGGTTGTTGGTAAACGGCCACTGTTATGCTTGGCTAGCATCATTGCGTAGGAAACATTATGAACGCCCGCTCGCTATCGCATGTGCATGGGTAAGTGTTTTGAAAACATTATCATATAAAACCGTCCTTTACTGACAAAGCATTATGAAATCATTTGCGTACGGTTTGTGATGCAGCTGCTGTCAGATCCAATACAATTGGCTTCATTAGGGTGGTCCTTATTTTTAAAGTCTCCAATTGTCATGCTCTTAACCCTTTAAATTGTTCCTTTATATAAGAAAATACAGCATGCCAATTTTTATGGCAGTAACATAATTATTACTGGTAGCTCAATAGCTTTAAACTTTCTGAGATTTTGATGATTTTCGTAAAAACAGATCATTTGAATTGGTGTTGTACCTGGCTAGTAAAATTCCAAAAAGAATCTCCATAAAAGCATCTAATGCACCATATATTCCTAAATATGTATTTTAGATACATATCTCAGTTTACTGATTGTAGAAACTAAATCCAAATGAATCCATCCATGACCCGGTTTAGCAGATTTACCTTTCCTGGTGGAATCAATACATATTTCTATTGATGATCACCTTGGTTATTGTTTGGGTTTAGAGCACATTTTTTGGTTTAAAAAATTACATTACGTTCCTTGAAATTGAACCGGAACTTTGGCCGAATCAAGCAGATTATCAGGAGGCACAGGCAACCATACATGCAATGAAAGTAGCCGAGAGAGGAGTGGCTCTGATTCAAGAATACAATGGCTATCTCACACACTCTGAAGAACAATTGCAGTTTCTCCTTCATGTGGTGGAAGATCACCGACGGATCTATCCAGACTGAAAAAGTCAACACTAAAGTTGAAAACTTTGTGCTTTTTTTGAGATTGTTGTCATTGTTGTCATGTCAGTGTTGATCTGATTTCAATAAAATGTAGTTCATTTGCAGCAACTTTTAATATTACTTGCATATCACAATAACGCCGCACAGCTTAACATAGGCAATCTTCCACATGATTGAGCTACCTCTAAATCTCTTTTTTTTGTCAACATTTTTGCATATTTCTAATTTTGAAGTTAAAAGGAACAGTTTAAGAGGTTAAGACACTAACATTTTCCAAAAAAAAAAAAAACGGACTTGATAAGGACCACCCTAGGCTTCATCTGCCATCAAAAGTTTCTGATGTGATGTGATGCAACGCTCACAGTCAGGCAAATGTCATTCGTTAAGCAAATGAACGCCAGTGGTGCGTCAATATCTTGCTCTGGACCAATTCATAAACAGATGTTTTTGCCTGTGTGATGTCACAAATCCCACAATATCAAAATGAACCATTTTTGGAGCTTGATTGAAACTTGCAGGATGTTTTAATGGTACAAAGGCTTCTTATATGTCTAAAGCTCAAGGCTAATTTGATTTCTCTTGTCATAACCCCTTTAAATCTTTTGTGAAAACGTGTGCATTGTCTGAGCTGTAAAGTTGTTCTGGCCATTTTTACAGCCTTTTTAGGGGTTTAGGCGTTGCGTTGTCACAACAAAGAAGTTGTAAAAGTGGATATGGCTTTACATAGAAAACATCAGTAAGTGATTTAAGTATAGTTCTGTTTAAGTTGCTCAAACAGTAGAGCATGGTGCTAGCAACGGCAAGGTCATATAAAGGTTTGATTCCCAGGAAAAGCTGATCAATTGTCTGGTAAAAGCATTAGTGTAAAGGTACATTTGTTTACATGTTTACGTATAGGGGAAAACTATTGCAACCGGGCATGAAAAAGAAGTTGCGAAGTTGTGATAGTCTTTTCTTCCCTATTGTCATGTATATCTGAGTGAAACAGCTTTTCAAACAAAAAATAAACGCAGGGCAGGAATTGATTTTGTCCATGGGGAATATAGTGCTGAAGGGATGATGTCAAAACACAGAAGAATAATTCGCCAGTGGTTCATTCAAAATATTCCTATGCTTTTATAATGGGGTTATTCAGTTTATGAGTGAAATAAGATCTGTGGTAAGTATAACTTGACGATACTTTGACACTTTTTATAGTTTACACCTGGTATTAAGGCGCGTTTTGGTCGATCGGATCACAAGTAGACGAGGGAGACACATTCCCGTTCACACCTGGTGTTTTAATCCGACTCTTTTGTCCACTTTCAACCACTTCTGTCCTGATTTCTTCGAGGGGAGGGTCTATGGGTGGGTAAATGTGGGGGCTTTTTCAGCTCTTTCGATCTAATGGACAAAATAAGCTCAAGCAATTTGCATATGTACGCGACCGGAGACGACAGAAAACACATGGAGAGACGGAGAGAAGACGGTCTTTTGTGGCATTCGACGACATGAGCGTTTACACTACGAAAGCAATCCGGTCGAATGTGTGTGTTTTTCACTACCTCTGAAAGTAGTCGAAAGTGGACAAGCTCAAAACGTTTTAGACCCTGTTTACACCTAGTATTAAAGGGGTGGTTGATTATGATTTCACTTTTCTAACTTTAGTTAGTGTGTAATGTTGCTGTTTGAGCATAAACAACATCTGCAAAGTTACAATGCTCAAAGTTCAAAACAAATGGAGATATTTGCTTTTAAAGAAATCGCTTTTTAAGGACTACAACAAACGGCTGGTAGAGACTACACAACATTCCTCCCGGGTTAGTGACATCACCAACCCTAAAATTAACATAAACCCCGCCCCCGGAACACGATTTATAGATTATGAAGACAGAATATGCTAATCAATGACTAGAAGATAATTACACATAAGCTACATAAATTCACCAACTAACCATTCAGAAATGTCCTGTTGCTTCTACATGTTGTCACTTCTTCTTGAGTCTCTCCATCATTGTCTGAATCCGGTTTGAACATAAAAGCCTAAAAGTTTTTGAAATGTTCAGTGCATGTTGAAGCTCCGCCCTCTGTGCTGGGAGCAGCAGCTCATTTGCATTTAAAGAAAATTAAAGGAATTGTATTACATGTTAACCCATTCACTTCCATTATAAAAAATCATTACTAAACTGAAAACGTCAACAATGCAACAAAACATCAAGTGTTGAAACCCAAAAATGCTCACTAATGCTCTTCTCCAAGCCCATTCCTGAAGCCCACAGCCGTTGCCAAACAGCTCAACGTGTCTGCGGCTGTAGCTCGGGAATGTTTGCTCTAGTTCTCATCTGTAGCTGCCTCTCAGCTCAGCGAGGTTTGTTTGCACCCTTGAGCGCTACACTGCCTGTCAGCAACCCATATCAACAGTTAGTAAGTACGACATAATCATCTCTCTAACAATGAAGTGTGTCTTTTATAACAAAGCACAAAAGGATGCCATTAATAAAATTATATAGCAGACTTTCTTGAACAACACAAGATTTCTATTCATAAGATATTCAGTGAAGCAGACAAATCATGCTGTGCATGTTGTAGACTAATAAACCAGAAACAGAACAGCAAATTGCTTGTGTTCTCTCAGATCTGCAACAAATTAGCACTTTCCGAAGTAGCTGAAAACGAATCCGGAATAAAGCTTGCGCAACAGTGAGAAACTACAAATGCTTTATTGTTTATTTGGCAGATGCTTTACGGGGAAGGTGGGTTAGGCTGTATTGCAAGAGGAAGAATCCACCATTTGCTTTTGCACGAATATGATCAAGATCAAGCAATATATTCACAAACGACCAAATGTTGACCTCAAACATGTAATTGAAGTATCCTACACTTTTAAAAGTAAAGGTTCCAAAAGGAGGCCAAAGAACCTTTTGGTGAAAAGTTAGTGAAAAAATAGTTTTCTTAGTGTGAAGAATATTTAAATAATTCGAAGAACCTTTTTCCACTATAAAGAACGTATAAAGTGCAATGCATAGGTTCCGTTGAGGACCTCATTGAACCCTAAATGCCAATTAAGAATGCTTATTTAAAATAGTGTGTCAAATAAATAAATGCATTCATGATAAAAAAAAAAGAAATTGTGTGTGCTGAGAAAAGCTGAAAAATCTAAACTATCTGTTCAGACAGAAGCAATCAGTCACTTTTCATAATTAATGTTCAGCCAGTGCCAAGTTCATTAAACAAGAGTCTCTGAAGAGAGAAGGAGAGGAGTTTGCAATCATCAGTGGTCTTTGTGAAGCTGCCAGATCACGAGTGGAGGTCACACCTGCATAAAAGTGCCATTAAAGAGGAGGCAAGGTGCAATCAACCTGATTTGAACAGGACAGGACAAATGTTCAATTGATATTCAGGTCATGATGATGAAATTCCATAGATTCTTCTGTTTATCAGGAAGAAACTCTCCACAATGGGATTCTATTTCAGAGCAACCCTCTCTCCAGGTCATGTCTGTCCACAGTACAGACAAATATTTACTATGGTAACCACAGTGTCTAACAAAATACTTATTTTACAGTTACAGTTACAAGAACAAAACATGTATGTTTATAAACTTGTCATATAATATTTGTCATTGTATAGAATTTATTTTTGAAGTGACAGTGCCTGCTAATACAGCATTACCAAAGAATTTTGAGGAAATTATGGCTACTAAGGAAAATTTTTCAAAGACCAAATGCTACTGAACAAAAAACCTGAACAAAACGTCCCTGAAAGCTTCAGTTGTTTTAGTACAATGAATGCAATACATATCACAGGTAACTGTGGTTACCATGATACGTCTTTGTAAGGGCGAAAATTCAGTTGAATGTTCAATGAAAGGTTTATATATATATATATATATATATATAGCCTTAACATAAGTTACATAATATCATTTTTGCTGAATTGATGGTCCTCAGCTGTATTCCATTTTCTCATAGGAAAATAATTCATAAAAGGGATATAAGATATGATATAGTGCTTAATAGTGTGAAAATACTTTTAAATCTATGAGCATTTTGGCCAGTCTCACATCAGAAATCTTTGATTATTTATAACAGTTCTATAGCTTGGTTGAAAACAAATAAACAATCTGATTTTCTCAGTTTTTACACAAACTGAAGTGTTGACTGCATTAATCGAGCTCAACTATTACCCTATTATTGTTAACACATAAAAACTGTTCTTTAATGTATTATTTATTTATTTGGTCCAAAACTAGTTAGCCCGTGCTGTGAGACAGATCTAGGTTGCATTTACAAATTTGTATTTTATTTATTTTATTCTAATATTTATCTAAACACCCCTTCCAATCACCATTTGCTTAATAAAAAAAAAAAAAAAAAACTGTTTAAGATCCTCTAATAGTGGAAAGTGGCATTTAACTTATTTTTGGCACGTATTTTTGCTGAATTTGTGGTTGCATGTCAGCTGTATTTGTCATTGTGAACATTTTTAGACGTCACATTTTTATGCACAATTATTAACCACACATTCGTCTTACCTTGTATATGCTGATTAACTACATTCTCCAGTCGATCCAGTCGCTCTATAATCCGCAGAGTTTCTCCTTTCCTGTCGCCTTCCAACTTTTTGGCTGGGACAGGCATCGGCACTTTGATGTACACATTAGCGATGTAATTAGTCACCCATCCGACGTACAAAAGACACACTATGTTGGTCATGCCACTTAGTATCACACATGTAGACACCAAAGTTTTGGTTCTCCTGGTGCAAGCCATTCCGACATCCCTCCATATAGAGTCCGAGATACAGCGGACAAGTGCGCCTGTCCTCAACTCTGTATGCGCTCCGATGGAGAATCACGCGCTAGTTCGGTCCTCGCGACTGACGCAAACACTACAGCACGTGCTGCATTCTGCCACAGATTCCAACGACTTGAAATGTGCAACTATCGTCTTGTTCCAACACGACTCGCCGCGTCCTCCATCCGCAGCGGTATAGAAAGGAGAGTGAAGGTGCGCCAGTGTGTGTGTGATTTGATCCTGAGCCTGTTGACCAATGAGATGAGCTGTAATCTATGGGACCAATTGCACAATGATCCAGTAACAGTAAGGAGGTGCTTTATGAAGACAGAAACATAAAAATTTTATGAAACATTTGATAATATGGTTCCACTATGTGTAACATTTAAATGAATCATTTCACACAAATCCTTTTGTGTAGCTACATGTTTTTACTTTTTACATTGTAAAAAGTAATGTTTTATTTTTTTTTATTTTTTTTATGCCTGCATGTAATTATAGTTGCAATTAATTTCGGTAATTACATCTAGAATTAAGCTCTTGACCCTTCCCTTACACATTAAAGGAATAGTGGTAACACTTTATTTTGCAGTGTCCTTGTTACAAATATTACATGAACTCACCATAGCATTAACAGTAAATCATGCATAATTACATGCAACTAACCCAGACCCTAATCCTACCCTCTCCCTATAGTAAGTACATGTAGTTAATCAATATTACTCAGTACTTAAACATATAATTATACTGTAACAATGACACCTTAAAATAAAGTGTACCCGGAATAGTTCACTCAAAAATGAAAATTCTTTGTTACACTTTATTTTAAGGTGTCTTTGTTACATTGTAATTATGCATTTAAGTGCTGAGTAATTCTAATTAACTTAATGTACCTATAGGGTTAGGATTAGGGTTTGGTTTAGGGTTAGTTGCATGTAATTATGCATCATTTTATAATTTTTACTACTACATGTAACATGTCACAAGGACACTGTAAAATTTTAAAGAGTTACCAAAATCCCTGAGTTTTCCCTGTCTTGTGTTCGTCGTCGTTAATGGTAATCGTGTGGTATGCTTCTGTGTTATTTTCGGTGCATATTCTTGGTCGTTTATTCTGCTTTTTACATCTTCTTTGGAATCTTCTGCTTCTTACTTCTTCTTCTTTCTTCTCCAGCAGGTGGCGACAAGTGTATGATGAGTAAGTCACTGAATCATTCACTCCTCATTGGTTCATTCATTTTAGTTTCATTATTGTTCAGGAACGAAACACTAGGGATGGCATAATAATTTGATTTGCACAATAGATGACAAACTTTGATCAAATTGCAAGTGTCCATGTTTTAGGTTGTAACAACAGCAGTCTTTATGCTTGACATTTATTTACACAGTTTAAGAACAAGCTGTTTATTTCTTGTAGACTTTATTGTAGCTGATAAATATAGGAATATTATATCAACACTTGAGACACATATCACAAAATAATACTGAATTCAGATCCTGAAAAAAAAAAAAAGCAAGTGTTACTTAGATAAAAACATTGTACAACAGAGGGAACATAATCATATAACAAACAGGATTTTGGCACTTAGAAGTGTTGGGTTGAAGGAAACCATTATTTGTACAAGAAGCCAAGCTAAGGTTCATAGTGCACACTTGTAAGCAACAATATATGTAATTGTCTGTGTAGAAGCCAGTAGCATTAGCCCTATATCTTCAGATTGTGCCCATATTTATGGATACAATTTGCCAAATTATTTAGATTTTAGAATTACATTTTCCATGCTTCCATTCTTGTTTTGTTGGAATCATTTAATAATAATAAAATGTAAGTAAAATAATAATGTACATGTGTGTGTATGTGTATGTGGCCAAAGGAAAAAAAAGTGCAGGATGAATAAAGGAATAAAGATCCCTCATAAGCCTGTGTTTTATGTCCACCCCATGGGTACAGTCTCAGGAAACTCACAAAGAAGCAATATGGATTTTATCTCATTATATAAATCCCATAGATACATATGAGCAAATTATGTTTGATTCTACTGGGACATGAATAGTGGTGCTCGTGCCACGAATAGCTTCAGATGAATGAGATACCATCAAAAATCATAGTCAATGCAACATTTACAATATCACTGTAAGCAACAACAAAAAAATAGCAACAACAAGAAATGTATGGAGAATTGATTTACATAAGCCATAAGTTTCATGTTGCATATATACACTGCAAATCCACTTTTGTGGTGCTACCCAAGCTTCACAGCAGTATGTGAATGTTGCTTTTACAATTAATGTTATAATCTGAGTGTTTCACAGAGGACCTGCTGCGGCTCAGGATCTCTTCTCTATAAATCAATTAGTAAAACATGATTCCTCGTAAAAAAAAAAAAAAAAAGTAGATAGATACTGAAAGTAAATTGGAAGAGCTATGCAAATTTGACTTTTTGGTTTAAAACTGCCGAAAGCTCTAAAAATGATTAAGATCATGATCATGTTTAATCACACTCACTTAAAATTCACAGCAGGACATGTCTTAAAAATCCAATCATAGTCTACTTAAAGGTATCTTGGTGAATACAATTATAGCTATATTATATATGACAAAAACAATTAAATAAATTACAGGTTGTCCCAAAGTTAGCCATTGGTGATTGAGAGTTAGCTTACATGAAGATGCAGTTTTTTCCTTCTTCTTTCTTTATGTTTTAATCTTTGGATGGCTACAAAATGGCAGCATATGGTCAAACCTAAGTAGTGAAGATATTTATATTTCACCCTGATGTTCACTTAAATGTAATATTGTGATAAAATAAATCTGAGATGAGTTTCTGTAACGAGTATGTGAGTAAGTATGGAGTATAGAGTATGAAGTAGGTGCTGGTGCTGGTGCACAACAGCTCATCTTTCACCATCAGCCCCTCAGAGGGTGACGTTGTCACCAGTCCCACTCCAGGACCCCCAGAGACCAGCCATCCACCATCTGCAAGCGATCAACAGAGATGTTGCATGTGCCCACCGCAGACCGTGGGGACCGGCCTGCCGCGATGGACAAGCCTGAACTGAGGAAGAGGTTGCAACGGACCCCATTTCACAGCATGTGCCTGTGTCAGCTTTGAGGATAGCCCTGCCCACACTCCCATTGCTGTGAGTGAGTTGAGCCTGGCCAGTGGATATCTGAGGATATGTGGAGGAACTTAGAGACCTTTTTGAGGAGGATTTGATAAACTGGTTTGGAGAGGTGAAACCCTATTCCCCCCAAATCTCCAGCACCCCCTGTATCTCCAATATGCCCGCCCAACCTCCCTCTCCCACCTCCTCATACAACCAGGTCCTCAGCCCCACCTTCACTGATGTCCATCAACCCCTCTGCATCTCCAACATGCAGCAGGGATCTGCCAAGTGTCTTCAGGCCACCAGCTCCACCTAGCCTAGACGATCCCTTGGCTACGCCACCAGCCTCTGGGCCCATCGCCCCACCTCGGCCTGTCGACACTTCGGTTCAACTTGGCTCCTCGGCCACATGGCTCCAGCCACATAGCTCCCTTGTTCCTTTGACTCCACCTTGGTTGGACATCGTCCTGCCTGTGCCTTCGGCTCCGCCTTGTTCTCGGCCCCACTGCCTCCGCCTCTGTCCTCTGGTCATCCGGCTCCACCTCGGACACTCGTTACCACGGCTCCACCTCTGTCTCCAGTGCCATCGGTCTCGCCGGGGTCTCCAACATCTGAGGCATCATCTCTGTCGGTCGTCCCCAGGGTGTCATCTACCATTAAGTCCCATTAAGTCCAATTTGTCACCATGGCTCCTCCCGCCTTCAACTCCACCCTGGGGCATTGTCCTGGCTGGCCTTTTGACCACCTGGGTTCTGTCCTGTGACCTAGTTTTCCTCAGTCGGTTTAATCAGTTATCCTATTCACCTGTGCCTTGTCAATCACCTCGTTAATAATCTTGTTTGCTCGGTGTACTTAAGCCTTCAGTTCTCCCTCTGTGTTTGTTCATCTTTGTCAATGGTAACACGTGTGTGAAGTACGGACAAGTTAGTTATTTATTAGTAATAGTCATTACCATAATATAGTAGCTAAATATAATGGTAATGACAGCGAATTACATTTTCTAAAGAAAAGTGAGTGGTGCTTGCACAAGGTGCCACAACAATACTTTTTTCAGTGTGGTTACTAGGGTGTTCAGGTAGTTGCTATGCTGTTAAATGTAAGAATATGCACTCTGTGTGACACTTATAATGTTGCAGTCTGATTCAGAATGGCACTGATCTCCCCCTTCTTTGTGTTGAAGCTGATATGTGACACTGCAGCAGTATAAATGTGTGTTGGCGTTTTCCCCACCGCAGGGGAACAAGCATCAGGCCTTGTCTACAGCCTTGAAGTGGGTGGCGCAAAAGATTGATGCCAGTAAATGTGCTGTGATGTACAGAATACTCCTGAAATATAAGTACCAAGCCCTAAAGGGGGTCAGAGACTCATCAGTGCTTCACCAGTCAGTGCCACCAGTGCCCTCCACTTACATGCTTGGTAACTCAACATGTCAGTTCTGTGCTCTTTCATGTGTATGAGAAATTCAAGTGTGAAAATGAAGCAAGCTAAATAGTACATTCATTTTGGTCATGCTAAACTACAGTATTTACCCACTGCTTATAAAACCCACTCTAAATACAGCACTTTTAGAAAACTACAGACCGGCATCCCTTCTTCCATTCATTGCAAAACTACTTGAACGAGTCGTGTTCCACCAAGTCTCTATACAGAACAACCTCATGGACAAGAACCAGTCTGGTTTTTAATAGCAGCCACTCAACTGAGACTCGGTTATTGAAGCTCTAAGACTGGCAAGAGCAGCTTCCAAATCCTTAGTACTCATCTTGCTGGATCTGTCTGCTGCTTTTGACACAGTTAACTACCAGTTTCTCCAGTCAACTCTTATGACAAAGGGCATCTTAGGAACCGCACTCCAGTTGTTCAAGTCTTACCTCTCAGCTACAGTAGGTCCTTCAGAGAGTCTTGGAGGGGTGAGGTGTCTTTGTCACAACATCTAGCCACTGGAGTGCCCCTGGGCTCATTGCTTAGACCGCTTCTCTTCTCCATCCACATGTTATCACTAGGATCTGTCATTCAGAAACATGGTCTTTCCTATCACTGCTGTGCCAATGACACAAAACACTACCTCTCATTCCAGCCAGACGATCAGACAGTAGCTGCTCGCATCTCAGCCTGCCTGACAGACATTTCTTGCTAAATGAAGGACCACCACTATCAACTCAACCTTGCAAAGACAGAACTGCTTGTGGTCTCAGCCAACCCAACACTTCCTCACCCATTCAGCTAGGTTCATCAACCGTAACTCCATCCAGGACAGCCAGGAACCTTGGAGTTGTGATTGATGAGCAGTTAAACTTCACAGACCACATTGCTAGAACTGCCCGGTCCTGCAGATTTGCCTTATACAACATTAGGAAGATCAGGCCCTTCCTAGCTGAGCATGCTACACAACTCCTTGTCCAAGCACTTGTTCTATCCTGACTGGACTATTGTAATGCTCTTTTGGCAGGCCTGTATACTGTATACTTAAGCATGTATACTGTCAAACCTCTGCAACTGATCCAGAATGCTGCAGCAAGAGTTGTCTTTTACAAACCGAAGAGAACGCACGTCACACCTCTCTTCATGAACTTGCACTGTCAAAAACTGCCAATTGCCGCTCGCAAAAAATTCAAGGCACTGATGTTTGCCTACAGAACAACAATTGGCTCTGCATCACTAAAACTAAACTCACTACTGCAGACTTATGTGATCTCCAGAAGGTTGCATTCTGCAAGTGAACGGTGCCTTATGGTGCCATCCTAAAGAGGCACACAATCACTTTCACAGACCTTTAACTGGACTGTTCCCTGCTGATGTCCTGCCTAAACCAACCCAAGCTAGGTCTTTTCATTTTCAAGAAATGGCCAAAGATGCATATTTTTCATCAACTCTTGAACCATTAATACTAACACTTTCTATTCTATTTCTGTTATATTGATGTTTTTTTTATTTTATTTTTTTATTCCTATGTTTACTGTGCTAGACTACCTGAGACTTGTCACAGTACTTACATATTGTTGCCATACTGTTGGTTTGATTACTTCTATTGTTCTCATTTGTCGCTTTGGATAAAAGCGTCTGCTAAATTATTAAATGTAATGTATTTACAGTTAGGAATATACATCGGCCACTTAGTTATTAGACAAAAACATTCAGATGAGGCTGAGTTTGTCAAATAGTTTAGAGTACTTTTATCAGACATGTTGTGAGTTTAGCATACTGTTACTGAAGGTCATGCCCTTGGCTGAATTCTGTTGTATTATTCATTCCCTTAAAAAATATGATTTTAAATAATATTCAAATAGCCAAATAGGATTAAACTCATGTCTGTCACAGAGGAATCAAGCTGCTACTGTAGATGATGTGAAGTTTTGTCATTTACTCATCCTCATGTATTTCCAAATTTGTATGTTTTTCTTTCATCTGCACAACATAAAAGAAGATATTGGAAGACTCTTTTGGTTGTTTTTTTTTTCATTCTATAGGAGTCAATGGAGATTATCAGGTAGCAAAAATTACATAAATAATAAATAATCCATTCAACTCAGTTTTCTTCTTAGCAACCCAATCACTTTGAATGATGGACAATTGTGTAGTGGAATTGAAATTCTCAAAAGAAAGTGGAATTGAAATTCTCAAAAGAAATAAAAACATCAACCAACTCATGTATGGTCGTGCCGTACTGTCTTGTAGGTTTAGTTTGAATCTTACTTTGAGACTATTAAAAAAGGATGGCTAAGTATGGATAATTATTCTATATAGTAATAATATGGATAGTAAGAAATTCGGACATACTGCATCCGCCATGTTGTTACTGTCATGTAACCATCATCAGTTGTGTCGTTTCACTGCCATTCACAACTCCTCTCCTGTGGCTTCATGGGACAGAATGTCCAACGAATGCATTGTGTCCCAAATTATGTACTGTATGTGTCAAGCTCTGGCTTTTCGTGCACAATTTCCCCGCTTGAAATGATCCGCTATCCAAACAATGTCTCCAATTGCAACGTTCCTATGCATGGTATGCCACTTGGTCCTTAAGAATAAATTAGGACCCGCAAGCTGGCTCCACTGTCTCCAGAATGTATCCACCACTGACTGCATTGCTTGGAGGCATTTGAATGGGTAACTGGAAAAGTCGAATGTTTTGACATCACCACTTTGAGATGCTCACCCCAGCAGTAGTGCATTCGGAGTTACATACTGGATGCAGTCTTCCTGGGTTTGCGCTCTGGCATCGATAGGCCGTTCGTTAGCGAGAGTAGCTGCCATTTGAAGGGCTGTTTGGAATTCACTGTAAGTCAGCGTAGACTCGCCTCCACAGCTTTGGAGCATCCTCTTGACAATACGCACTGCAGTCTCCGCAGCTCCATTCCTATGTGGAGAATCGGCTGGATGGATTTTCCACATCTACTCTGTCCCATTTTGAGCGTCCATTTCCTCTAGAGCAGCCTTGTCGATGCCCTCTAGGAATTTGTACAGCTCCTGAAAACCGGTCTTGCTCCAATAAAATTGGTGCCGGGATCTGAATAGATCTTAGGATAGCCCCTAACTGCAGTGAATCTTTGAAAGGCCATTAAGAAACTTTCGGTAGATTGGGTGTTAGCCAGTTCTGTGTGGATTGCTCTGCTCGACATACAGCAAAAGACAATCCCCCAGACCTTCATCAAAGCTCTTTTCTTAACGTCAACTTTCACAAAGTAGGGTCCAAAGAGATCTTCTGCTGTAAACTCGAAGGGTGCTGCAGGCTGCGATCTCTCTGGTGGTAAATCACCCATCACTTGCTGACATTTCTTTGCTTTGGTCTTCCTACACTGAACGCAGCTGTCGACAACCTTTTGGGCTATTCTTCTGCCCCTGATGACTCAAGCCTTCCTCCTCATCCTAAGTAAAGTTTCCGCCAATCCTCAGTGGCTTTCTCTGTGAGATTCTTGGGCTAGCAGTGTGGACACCCAGGCATTATAGGGAAGGATCAGAATGCTAACTTGATCTTCTTTAAAGGCCTGCACTCTCCCACCACAAACCAATAGCCCAGAGTCTGGATACTTATAGACTACCAGTCTGTCTCTGGTGGTGTTTGGAAAGGTCATACCTTCTTGCACAGCAAGGAAAATGTCTTGCAGGGCATCTACTCTTTCTCTCACCAAGATGGTTCCTGCTGAAGAGACTGCCTGCCACTTTGGGTTATTTAGGGTCTGATTCCTACCAAGGAACTTTTTTACTGCTCTCCAAACCCACGCTACTGTTTTAACTAGTCTGGTTAGATCACTGAACTGCTTCATATTAATTAAGTTTTGGACAGCTGATCCTGCAGGTGGTCTCTTGGGTTCAATTTGGACTTGGATGACATCCTCATTTTGTCTTGATACTTCAGCTGGTTCCTGCTGTTTTGCTTTAGACCTCGTCAGTTCAGCTGCGAACGCCTTCTTTTGAAGCTTACTGATGCTTTCTCGGGCGTCAGCTGCTAGATTGATTGGCCATTCTACTGGTAAGCTCAGGAACTTTGGCCCATTTTGCCACTCTGAATTTTCATCAAGATCTTGAGGATTAGCCCCCCTAGTGATTACATAGGCTATGTTTTGTGGACCTGGAATCCACCACCTTTCTTGTGGCTTGGTAATTCCTTGGATCTCTCCAATTCTATTAGCGAAAAATGTCTTATAACCATAGCTTTCGAGCTGTATAGCACCAATAACTGTTTGGCTATCAACCAAGTGAAACTAGCCTGGGTGCCAGCCCGAACCCCGCCCACAATATTTTTTGGTCGGGAAGTTCGGTCTGGACTCGCTCCGTTGAGGAGCTATTATGCCCGAACAAAAATTGTTCGGACCAATCAAATTGTCAGGGCAGGCTTTATACGATGATGGACAGATGAGCAATGCAACGTAATCGTCCACGTCACCAAAGAGCGCTTGATTTGAATTAGTTTACAACAAAGACGACTGCTGCTGGAGAATTGAGATTTCACGAGTTCACATTTACAAATAAGTCAGATAGAATAAATGCGTTTATAAGATTTCACACAAATAAGTCGATAGAATAAATGCGTATATGACGTGCTGTCCGAGGAGAGGGCTGTGGGCTCGGTAGCCATGCTCCCCCGTATTCCTGGTTGTGAGAGAACAAGACAAGAGTGAGGATTCGGGGTGGTGGAGGGATGCTGAAAAACTGTCAAGGAGTGTTAGGTAAGTTTACAGAGTGAATATGCTTCCTCATGCTGATAGATAGGGTAACGTTAGACATGGTATTGTTTGATGACAAGTTTATATTGGATTGATTATTTGTACGTGCTCCTCCCGAACTTTGTTTATGAAACATCATGTGTAGATTCCGCCATCGCGTCTGTTATATCGACAGCGCATTCATTTTAAAAGAGGAACAGAGAGCCGCGACATTTTGTTGGTTGAAAATATGAATGAAGAACATGCGTCATTTACTCCGTTGCTCTGATTGGTATTAGGTCTATCCAATTGAGTGCAGAGTTTTTTTTTTCCTGGTTTGGTTGAGACACGCCCCATAATCAAATCTCTATGGAAAAGTATCAGACTCACATTCTGACTAGAATTGAGTATGACGACGTCAGGCTAAAGTGAAACCACTTACCAACTCAAATTCAGCTATGCTGCTCAAAGTACTTCCACAGCAGTGAGGCAAACACTGCTCCGCACATCTCCGCTTTGACAGCGTCTCCTTTGTGGTCTAACAGAGTTATTTTGGCTTTGGACTCCACAAGCTTGGTAACTGAGCCGTTATCAGAGTTCAATCTGAGGTACATTTATTTTGACCAAGTCTCAATTTCTTTTTTCTCTTCGAGAAATTGATTGACGTCATCACACGGAGCTTGTCTTCTTTCACATCATAGCCCAGGCCAAGTGCTTTGTTGTCATCATGCTGCATTTGGTTTGGTAAAACCATGAACCTTTTTTTGGTTCCTAGGGGCTCATTCTCTGACTCACCGCTCCCACTTTGACCTGAGAAGACTTATGGCTTGAGAAGAAATCCTCCTCCTGTTAAGAGCGCACTCCACATTTCCCACAATGGACCTCAGTTGGTGAAGGTCATTGTGGGACGGGAGAATGTCGTCAACATAGCTGTCTTGATGGAGCACTCTGCGCTCTTCCTCAAGGAGAGCAAAGGATGGCAAATTGGCGGTTTCACGCATTGCCAGCTATGCGATGCAGCCTGCTGGTTTGTCGCCAATGTTGACTCTTGTGACCTCTTATTCCTCCAGTTCCTCATCTTCAAAGTCTCGCCAAAGGAACCTGTGCATATGCATTTCACAGTACTCCAACCAAATGGAATTGTACATCATCTTGATGTCTCCTAATGCAGCGTACACTCCACTCCTGAATCTCAGCAGGACAGCACATATCTGATGAAGAAAGTCTGGGCCCTTTACTGACAAATCGTTCATGCTGACACCTCTGAATCTTTGGCTGCTGTTCCAAACAAGCCTCACTGGCATTGTGACTGAGTGAGGGTTAGGAGCAATAAGATGGCTTACGCACCACACAGGACCACTCCAGTTAGCTATTGTTTCTTCGGATAACATTACTGCAGCCCCTCTGTAAAGCATGTCCTGCACTTGAGCGCTATAGGCAGCCTTCCATTCAGGTTCATTGGCTAGCTGTTTCTCCATCCTCAAGAACGTTGCCTCAACCACACCTCTGTTGTTTGGCAAGGAAGCTGGTCCTCCAACCAAGGATATTTTGCGTGCCAATGCGGCTCTTTGCTGTGGTTGTCCTCCGTGACTTAAGTGAGGCCCTCTCTTACTATTTCGAGTTCCCTTTCCTCAGCAAGAGTCATTTCTTTTCCACCTGGTTGGCAATTTCCACAGCGGCAACCACTGCATTTAGGCTCACATGCTGCACCAATGGAATCCCACTTCCACCACTCCAGAAAGTCTCGGCTGCTGGTCAGAGTGCTTGATTCATGAAACCTAGCTAATGACTTGTTTGGTGGATGGTACTCTGTTATTTCCTCATATCCACAGCTGTCATTGTCATCGAACTTGCAAAATGCGTTTTGTATTTGTGGGCCGATACAGCTACCTCTTCGTAGAGCTCGGAGTGAGTTCCTCCAACCGTCTTTCCCAGCGGGCCGTCCCACAGCACAAGGTCTCAGACCACTCGGACCCTCTGTAGGGCTAGTTGTCCTTCTCGATGGCTTATAAGCAGTTCGACCACTTTAGGCCTCGCAAGTTCGATGAGAGGAACGTCTGGAAATAAATTCGGCAGTCGTTCAGGTGGTATTGTTTTGTGAATTTCGGCAATGCTTTCTAATCCATAGCAGGCCAACTCCTGAAAGTGCCCTGAAGAGTTTTTACTCTGATTTTTAGAAGATATCGCTTGGTCTTTATGCCAACTTTCATCCCTCCGACTCTATGGATGACAAGAGTAATTCTTTCACTGCTTAGATTCAGACGGTTTGCAACACTGTGTGTTATGTAATTTGTGTCTGATGCTAAGTCAATTAATGTCCCAATTTTCTGTCCAGCATTAGGTGTCACATTGAGAAGCATCATGATTACGGGAAGTTCTAGCAACGTATCTTCTGCTTGCAAACTTAGCTGTTCTTTTGTCACATTGAATGCTCTTGCTGCAGTGTTTGAGAACACACTTGGGCATTATGTCCTAAGTCTGGTTGAAGTCTACAGAGGAAGTCCTCCTGATCTTTAGTGTAGCCCTTCCTGCCCCTGTCTCTGTCGGGATAAAGCTTGCTCTTTCTCTGATTAGCGCAGCTTTCCTTTCTTTTAGCATTTGGGCATAAATAAAAGTGATGCTCAGGAACACTCTCTTCTTCGCAGTCTTGGTTTTTGCATAGATAGCTGGGTTTGCAGAATGGAATTTTTCCATTTCCAAATTTTTGAGGAAAGCTAACAGATTATCAAACCGGTTGTCTGGTGTGACAGAGCTCTGCTGGTCAGAGACGTGGACAAGCCATTCCTTCTTGAGAGACTCAGGAAGTTTTCCTTCAATTGACTTCGTCACTAGCGGATTTTTAATAGTGCCAGTATTTCCAAGGTCACTCAAATCTCCAAGTGCCTTTTCTACTGCTTTTCTAAAGAATTCAACTATTTTCCGTTGCTGGTGACTTCTGATAGCAGGAATTTTTTGCAAGTCCTCCACTATTTCAATTGCAATAGCTGTCACGTTTCCATAGCAGTTTTCCAAGACACGGAAAATGTCATCTGCTGTGTTATAAGCGGTTAGGCAGAGATCTCTTACAATCCTCTCATCGAGATTGTCTAACACCTGAATCTTTTTAACCTCCTTGGAACCGGTAGGCTCACCCTGCTTCTGAAGTGCTTCCCAGTCTCTCTACCACCTATGAAATTCACATTTGTTACCAGTGAACTTTGGGAGGGCTGTGGGCTTTAAAGCTACACTGTGTAACTTTTTAAGTTCATTCTTAGCAAAAAACACTTTGTTCTATCAAAAGTATATGTGCTCATTCATGTGTAATTACTTCCACCAACTAATAAAGTATTCTCGTAAGCGTAAAATCTGCCATTTATAATACATACGAGCGAGTCACTCGAATGGCGGCAGCCATGTTGCGACTCCATCTTGAAAAAACATTCGCCAAAGAGGGACATACCTGGAAATTCAAGCTTCGCCTTCCGCGTTTTACACTCCGTGACGAATGCGAGGGGGAGATTACTCGCGACTGCCGGCAGATTTGAAAGATTGCTGAAGATGGAGGATCACGCCTATTTTCGAGGACATGTAGCAGAGTCACCAAGGAAGCAAAAGAGAGAATTAAAACGTCAACGCGACAGGAAAATCAGCAAGACCAAAGTCAATATTGGAGTAACTTTTCCCAGATGGAAAGAGCTCATGAGGAGCAAAGATTTTAAAACGGACGCCGATTTTAAAACGGACGCGACTGTCAGGCTCTGTTTTTTTGTGCACAATTTCCCCGCTTGAAATGGACAGACACATCATCAACGATCATCAAGGGTAACATCATCAAGGGTAACGTTAGACATGGTATTGTTTGATGACAAGTTTATATTGGATTGATTATTTGTACGTGCTCCTCCCGAACTTTGTTTATGAAACATCATGTGTAGATTCCGCCATCGCGTCTGTTATATCGACAGCGCATTCATTTTAAAAGAGGAACAGAGAGCCGCGACATTTTGTTGGTTGAAAATATGAATGAAGAACATGCGTCATTTACTCCGTTGCTCTGATTGGTATTAGGTCTATCCAATTGAGTGCAGAGTTTTTTTTTTCCTGGTTTGGTTGAGACACGCCCCATAATCAAATCTCTATGGAAAAGTATCAGACTCACATTCTGACTAGAATTGAGTATGACGACGTCAGGCTAAAGTGAAACCACTTACCAACTCAAATTCAGCTATGCTGCTCAAAGTACTTCCACAGCAGTGAGGCAAACACTGCTCCGCACATCTCCGCTTTGACAGCGTCTCCTTTGTGGTCTAACAGAGTTATTTTGGCTTTGGACTCCACAAGCTTGGTAACTGAGCCGTTATCAGAGTTCAATCTGAGGTACATTTATTTTGACCAAGTCTCAATTTCTTTTTTCTCTTCGAGAAATTGATTGACGTCATCACACGGAGCTTGTCTTCTTTCACATCATAGCCCAGGCCAAGTGCTTTGTTGTCATCATGCTGCATTTGGTTTGGTAAAACCATGAACCTTTTTTTGGTTCCTAGGGGCTCATTCTCTGACTCACCGCTCCCACTTTGACCTGAGAAGACTTATGGCTTGAGAAGAAATCCTCCTCCTGTTAAGAGCGCACTCCACATTTCCCACAATGGACCTCAGTTGGTGAAGGTCATTGTGGGACGGGAGAATGTCGTCAACATAGCTGTCTTGATGGAGCACTCTGCGCTCTTCCTCAAGGAGAGCAAAGGATGGCAAATTGGCGGTTTCACGCATTGCCAGCTATGCGATGCAGCCTGCTGGTTTGTCGCCAATGTTGACTCTTGTGACCTCTTATTCCTCCAGTTCCTCATCTTCAAAGTCTCGCCAAAGGAACCTGTGCATATGCATTTCACAGTACTCCAACCAAATGGAATTGTACATCATCTTGATGTCTCCTAATGCAGCGTACACTCCACTCCTGAATCTCAGCAGGACAGCACATATCTGATGAAGAAAGTCTGGGCCCTTTACTGACAAATCGTTCATGCTGACACCTCTGAATCTTTGGCTGCTGTTCCAAA
Organism: Rutilus rutilus; assembly: GCF_951802725.1. Taxonomy (NCBI): domain Eukaryota; kingdom Metazoa; phylum Chordata; class Actinopteri; order Cypriniformes; family Leuciscidae; genus Rutilus; species Rutilus rutilus. Next base: position 54,441,774 of record NC_140211.1, on the reverse strand, counting down.
CAAGCCTCACTGGCATTGTGACTGAGTGAGGGTTAGGAGCAATAAGATGGCTTACGCACCACACAGGACCACTCCAGTTAGCTATTGTTTCTTCGGATAACATTACTGCAGCCCCTCTGTAAAGCATGTCCTGCACTTGAGCGCTATAGGCAGCCTTCCATTCAGGTTCATTGGCTAGCTGTTTCTCCATCCTCAAGAACGTTGCCTCAACCACACCTCTGTTGTTTGGCAAGGAAGCTGGTCCTCCAACCAAGGATATTTTGCGTGCCAATGCGGCTCTTTGCTGTGGTTGTCCTCCGTGACTTAAGTGAGGCCCTCTCTTACTATTTCGAGTTCCCTTTCCTCAGCAAGAGTCATTTCTTTTCCACCTGGTTGGCAATTTCCACAGCGGCAACCACTGCATTTAGGCTCACATGCTGCACCAATGGAATCCCACTTCCACCACTCCAGAAAGTCTCGGCTGCTGGTCAGAGTGCTTGATTCATGAAACCTAGCTAATGACTTGTTTGGTGGATGGTACTCTGTTATTTCCTCATATCCACAGCTGTCATTGTCATCGAACTTGCAAAATGCGTTTTGTATTTGTGGGCCGATACAGCTACCTCTTCGTAGAGCTCGGAGTGAGTTCCTCCAACCGTCTTTCCCAGCGGGCCGTCCCACAGCACAAGGTCTCAGACCACTCGGACCCTCTGTAGGGCTAGTTGTCCTTCTCGATGGCTTATAAGCAGTTCGACCACTTTAGGCCTCGCAAGTTCGATGAGAGGAACGTCTGGAAATAAATTCGGCAGTCGTTCAGGTGGTATTGTTTTGTGAATTTCGGCAATGCTTTCTAATCCATAGCAGGCCAACTCCTGAAAGTGCCCTGAAGAGTTTTTACTCTGATTTTTAGAAGATATCGCTTGGTCTTTATGCCAACTTTCATCCCTCCGACTCTATGGATGACAAGAGTAATTCTTTCACTGCTTAGATTCAGACGGTTTGCAACACTGTGTGTTATGTAATTTGTGTCTGATGCTAAGTCAATTAATGTCCCAATTTTCTGTCCAGCATTAGGTGTCACATTGAGAAGCATCATGATTACGGGAAGTTCTAGCAACGTATCTTCTGCTTGCAAACTTAGCTGTTCTTTTGTCACATTGAATGCTCTTGCTGCAGTGTTTGAGAACACACTTGGGCATTATGTCCTAAGTCTGGTTGAAGTCTACAGAGGAAGTCCTCCTGATCTTTAGTGTAGCCCTTCCTGCCCCTGTCTCTGTCGGGATAAAGCTTGCTCTTTCTCTGATTAGCGCAGCTTTCCTTTCTTTTAGCATTTGGGCATAAATAAAAGTGATGCTCAGGAACACTCTCTTCTTCGCAGTCTTGGTTTTTGCATAGATAGCTGGGTTTGCAGAATGGAATTTTTCCATTTCCAAATTTTTGAGGAAAGCTAACAGATTATCAAACCGGTTGTCTGGTGTGACAGAGCTCTGCTGGTCAGAGACGTGGACAAGCCATTCCTTCTTGAGAGACTCAGGAAGTTTTCCTTCAATTGACTTCGTCACTAGCGGATTTTTAATAGTGCCAGTATTTCCAAGGTCACTCAAATCTCCAAGTGCCTTTTCTACTGCTTTTCTAAAGAATTCAACTATTTTCCGTTGCTGGTGACTTCTGATAGCAGGAATTTTTTGCAAGTCCTCCACTATTTCAATTGCAATAGCTGTCACGTTTCCATAGCAGTTTTCCAAGACACGGAAAATGTCATCTGCTGTGTTATAAGCGGTTAGGCAGAGATCTCTTACAATCCTCTCATCGAGATTGTCTAACACCTGAATCTTTTTAACCTCCTTGGAACCGGTAGGCTCACCCTGCTTCTGAAGTGCTTCCCAGTCTCTCTACCACCTATGAAATTCACATTTGTTACCAGTGAACTTTGGGAGGGCTGTGGGCTTTAAAGCTACACTGTGTAACTTTTTAAGTTCATTCTTAGCAAAAAACACTTTGTTCTATCAAAAGTATATGTGCTCATTCATGTGTAATTACTTCCACCAACTAATAAAGTATTCTCGTAAGCGTAAAATCTGCCATTTATAATACATACGAGCGAGTCACTCGAATGGCGGCAGCCATGTTGCGCCTCCATCTTGAAAAAACATTCGCCAAAGAGGGACATACCTGGAAATTCAAGCTTCGCCTTCCGCGTTTTACACTCCGTGACGAATGCGAGGGGGAGATTACTCGCGACTGCCGGCAGATTTGAAAGATTGCTGAAGATGGAGGATCACGCCTATTTTCGAGGACATGTAGCAGAGTCACCAAGGAAGCAAAAGAGAGAATTAAAACGTCAACGCGACAGGAAAATCAGCAAGACCAAAGTCAATATTGGAGTAACTTTTCCCAGATGGAAAGAGCTCATGAGGAGCAAAGATTTTAAAACGGACGCCGATTTTAAAACGGACGCGACTGTCAGGCTCTGTTTTTTTGTGCACAATTTCCCCGCTTGAAATGGACAGACACATCATCAACGAAGGCCTTAACTGGATTCCACTCTTCTTTTTACTGTTCAAATAGGCAGACAGAAGAAAGGGGAAAACCCTTTAACAGAAATAAAAATATAACCCGCAACATACACAATCCAGAAAATTAACCTTAAAAGGAACACTCCACCGTTTTTTCATATTAAACTATGTTATTCCCTTAACTAAGATGAGTTGATACATACCTCTCTCGTCTCAGTGCGTGCACTCAATCGCTCTGGCGTGGCGACACTTTGATAGCACTTAGCTTAGCCCAGTTCATTCATTAGGGACCAAACAGAGATGAAGTTAGAAGCGACCAAACACCAGTTAGTAACTACAGTTACACGAGTAGTTACACGACCAAGTATGGTGACACAAAATAAAACGTGGTGCTTTTCTAAGCGGGTAAAAAGGATAACTATAATGTATAGCGGAATAGCACTTGGGAGCACTTCGACTCGGCGCAGTAAAAAGTCATGTTGGTTCTAATGACAGAAGTGAGAGGGAGAGGGGGAGAGGATTTTTCAGGCGTGACTTTTTACTGCGTCGAGTCGAAGTGCTCCCAAGTGCTATTCCGCCTATCCTGATATTCCTGCAATCAAAGTGTCGCCGCGCGCCAGAGCGATTGAGTGCACGCACTGAGACGAGAGATATGTATCAACTCGTCTTAGTTAAGGGAATAACATAGTTTAATATGAAAAAACGGTGGAGTGTTCCTTTAACACTTTATCACAATGTGTGTATATGAAATCACATCACGTTATTTTAACGATCAGCTTAATCACACGTGATCTTCAGAAATAATATTTTATCCTAACTCTCTCCCGCGATTAAATCGAAAAAAAAACAAACGTACACAAATCAATACACCAGTAACTTAATAACATTAATATTTGCTACACAGTACTAAATTTAGCTTAAAATAGTCAGGAAATGAGCAGTTACAGAAAGTACGTCACGGAATCAAGCGTAACTCCCAATGGATCCTATTGAAATGACTGGATCTCACCTGTGAAATCTTTGCATTTTCACAGCAGTACAGTAGACTTTCTTTGTAAATGCATATACACATTTCATGTTTTATCTTGTATTAAACCCAGAACATTCATTTTATCCAGTATAGGAGATCCAAATAGTAGCTATTCTAAATGCTTGTTATTGGTTATTCCTTATTGACAACGACTTGAAACATGAGCATGATGAACCCATTTTACCAAACATTACACCACAACCTTATTTAAGGTCAGATAGGATCACTTGTCATTCCTATTATCTACTATATTTCCCTTTGTTTAATTTAACTCCAAGCATATTATCTGTTTTCACAGTGCTAGCTTCCTGTCCCCACAAGCTCCTGTAAGGCAGAAATTGAAACTCGAGCACAATGTGCAGCGGAGGGTTTCCCCTGCGAGTCGAGCAATTCTAATCTCATTTGAGAGACACTGGGAGGTTTATGGGCCCTTCTTCATCATAACCCTCACACAAAGGTAACAGCAGCGAGGCCAGAAATGTGATGAATGCCAGAGTAAAATGAAAAAGGTGGAGCTACAAAGGGAAAAAGAAGAGACATAAAAAGAAAGAGTTGCCCCAGCAGGCTGGTTAAGTTCTCTGTGCGGAATTAAATAAGCCTAATTATGACAAATCTTCTCTCTGCCACTGTGCTTAAGAATTATGAGGATATGTATTTATAGCATGACTGGCCTCTTACCATCTTTCTCTCCAGGGTGCCCACAATCCCTCATCATACCAACCTCACTGAATTAAAGGGATAGACCACCTAAATACTGTATGTAAGTTGTATCATTACTTACTTATCCTCATATTGTACCAAACCCTCATGATTTTTTTTCTTCCATGACCCCATTTATTTTGTGGAAAGCAAAAGTTCTTTTTGACTTTTCAATTTATTTATAATAAATAAAGGACAATAAAGGCCACATTTACAGTACATGTGTCATGAAACAGAAGGATTCACAAAGGTAAAGTAATCAACAGGTTTATTTGCAGAAGTATGTGATCGCTACGATGGAAGCAGGTGAGTAACTGATGAATATAGTGTTCAGGATGAATATAGTGTTCAGGATGGATATCTGGATGAGTAATGGTCTTATCTGTTGCAGGTTCAGAAATGGAGATCGAGGCAGTTGACTGAAGACGGATGAAGGAAGCAGATGACTGAAGACAAATCGTTCTGGTAGGTGCAGGTGCCGTGCAGGTGCCGTGCAGGGGCCGTGCAGGGGCCATGCAGGGGCCGTGCAGGGGCCGTGCAGGGGCCGTGCAGGGGCATGTTTTTTGAGGGAACAACAAGACCAGACAATGGTGAACTGCAGTGGAAAGAGTTATAGTGCTGGGTGATGATCAGTGAAGATTGGTGACAGGTGACAGTGATTACTACTCTGGTGACTGGGAACGAGTGGGTGGAGTGTAGAGGTCTGGTGCTGTCGATGTTGTTGACTCTGTGAAAACATGGTTCAAGTGACACAATTCAGATTTTTGTCCTCCCATGTGGAACAGATTGGATATGACCCATGAATATGTAAGCAGGAAAAAAGCACATGGATTCTGATATTCTCAGATCGGTTTCAGGCTTATTCATAAGTGGAAATAAATCTGATATGAATTGGATAAGTGCATTTGTATCTGCCCTGTAATCAGACCGATCGGATATTCCCCTGTCAATGCGAGTCGTACGACATTGAAAAAGTGACATGACGATGATGTCAACTCAGGTGGACACAAACCACAGCGATTACAGCAGTGATCATTGATCATTAAGAGACCAATGTGTTGCTGAATTTTAAAGATGGTGCAGTCAGTACTTCTACCTTGGATTGTTTCGCCAAGTGTTGGTAAAACGCAGGTATCACATATGGGTCACTTTTAGAAATAGATGTAAGCTGGATGTCAAAAAATCAGATATAGGTAACAAATCGGAATTGGGCATCAAGACTTGCAGTGTAAATGAGGCCAAAGAGACTACATGGAATATTAGCAACCTGACTATGTGTAAGTTTTTACGAAACGTGAAATTAGTAGTAAGTAGTGACGTACATTTTGGTCTGTTCCAGACATAAAGCTACAGCTTCAAAATACTTAAAATATATAGGGCCCTATTTTACCGATCTGAAACACAAGTATCAAACGCGAAACGCAAGTAACTTTGTGGGCGGATCTCGGGATAAATGACTCTGGGTTGGTCTGAAGTAGCTACATTACTCATACAGTAGGTGTGGTTTGGGCGTAACGTGCAATAAACCAATCAGATTCACATTCCCTTTAAAAGCAGGCGCGCTTGTTCTATGGCGGCTTGCTATTATAACGGCGGATTTGCCAGGTGCATGCCAGGAGCGGTTCACAGCCGAGGAGACCGTCGTTCTCGTCAGGGCTGTAAAAAAGACAGAGAAGTGACATTGTATGGGGATGGGAGAAACCCACCCAAATTAGCTTTGGTTAAACAGGCGTATAATAATTTGGGTAAATGTGTAAGCTAGATTTATGCCTATTTTTTCACATCTTCATGGACACCACAATGATTTCCCTCGTGTGGTAATATTTTTCCTTGTAATTATGTATGGTTTGCAAAAATGGGAACTGCTGCCTGCGTCTGTGTGTAGATGAGATAAGCAAAGTGTATGCACGTTGTGCACACGCTACATTATGGCCAAGCATGCGCCCTTAAAATATCATCTGAATAATGCGCCACTGACTTTAGACTAGGTTTTTCCTGGTCTGTGGCAGAATTGTTTTCTGAAATGCCAAAATAGCACCAGGGAACGTTTGCGCCAGAACACGCCACCTCTTTTCGCTGAACCGCCCCCCGGGAGTGCAAGTTCATTCCCTAATTTACCAACGTGCGTCTGTGGAGGGAAAAGTCCGCTGTGCGCAGGTGCAAAATAGGAATGATACATGCATCGGTGTACAAAGTCAATTGCGCTGGGTGCAAGATAGGGCCCAAAGTGTACATAACTGTGATGATAGATTTGTGTCTATTGTATCCTAAAACAAACATGTTGTTTGTAAAGGTTTTCTTGTAGATCTACTGGTGAAGAATGCACTGCGGAAAAAAAATCACGTTAACCTAAAGAAATTATTTTATTCAAGTAAAAATATTAATTAAAACCCCTCTGAGTCAACATAAATACTTTAGGTTACACCAAACACTAGACGTCAGATAGAAACAGCTAAGTTACTTCTATTTACAGTGTGATACTAGCAGTGGCAAGGACATGGATTCAACACAAATGTTCCTTCACATTCAATATCAGTGCATTAAATGAATCATAATTTGTTGTTGTCCAGTGAATCCCAACCTTTTGACTCCAATGTCCTTCACTGTCCAATACAACATATGAAGGCACCCCTTTAAGCTGTGTGTCATTTTGAAGGCTACGTCCTCCGAAGGTTACATTTGTCGGCAGCATACGTCATACGTCACCAAGGATGCATCAGTACAATAAATGAATGAACCAAAATTCATTGAATTCCAGAAGTTTTGAGAAGGGGAGTACAAGTAGGGAAATGCTATGCTAATGCAGTTATGCTAATGCATGTCTGGCTTTTATTCCTATTCAGTCTCACCTATATTTGAGAAAATGAAAGAAACTTCTCCTTGAAACTGCAGTAGTTTGTACCAGCATATGTGTGTTTGCCTTCCTCATTGATATAAGTTTTATTCTGTTATATAAAAAAAGATTAACCTAAAGTCTTGTTATTGATTATAACTCACAGACATCAGTTACCTGGATATAACAAATCACTACAATAATGAAACTTTATATATGAACTAGTGACTTCAGTCCTTGGAGTGAAGAGAAAATCTACGGCCATGGTTGTCTGAAGAGAAATAAAGTGTCCAGCCCTCCTCTCAACGCGACCTCCACTTTCAGGAAGACAAATGTCCACCGGCCTTATCAGTCCATCCATCTCGATTTCTCTCTCAGCAGCGTGTGGGAGAATGACTCAGACTAGTTGATCGATGCAAGCCGGGTCAGTCCATTCCTCGCGGCAAGATGGCTCACCCGCTGCACCGGCTCACTGATTTACACTGTGGGGGAGGACACTGGGGGCACAGTAGGGATGTGGTGCCAAAAAACAGCAGTGTATTTTAAAAGGATTGTGTGTTTTATATAATGATACATGTATAACAGTTATTTTGAATATGGGTATTAGCAGATTTTATTAAATGAATGCATTTATTTAATGAAATCTGAAGCTGTTCTGGTTAATTTCGTACAACCTCAGGATGAGGCTTATATTTTTGTGATGAAGATATCTGTGGGGGGAAGCCAGTCATGACTGAATTTAATCATTCGGAGAGATTATTGCTTCTAGTGGCTGCAGAATGATTTAAAAATAATCAGTTTTTTGCTCAGGTGCACTTCAGTGAATATGTGAATGTCAAATTTTACATCACAAGGGGGAAAAGAGAAAGAAAAAACTACGCATTTTTGTATCTGTCTGCTTATGATTTTCCATGAGGACTTAAGACACATAGTTTTAAAACTTTATTTTAAAACTTAAAATATCCTAGTGCTTTATGATATCCAGAGCCTTACATTAAAGTCCTCCTTCAGTCAATAATGGTATCCCTTAAAACTCATCTTCGATCACCAAAATTACATATTTAAACGTTTTCTCCTTAAAATGGCTTGAATATAACTCTAGACCCTTGCCTCATTTTGTATATGCTGTTCAATGAATATTCAAATGAGCCCCGCCTCCACTCACTCACAGCAGCTCAGAGATCCACTCGTTGACGATCACACGTTGACCTGATTAGTTACAAGCTTTGTGACGTCAGAAACACCAGCGATTTCAAACTGCGTTTTTAAGACTTTCTTTGGTTCACTGCAGTTTTAAGGAGAAAATACTCTGCAATTGTTTTGACTTATGAATTTGCACATGGTTTGTCTTAAAGCATAAATATATTGCTCAAGTTAGCTAATTCTTTCTAAAAAAAAGTTTATTTAGTTATTTATTTATTTTGTTTACTGCTTTATCAGCAAGACATAACAAGTGATGATCCCTTGTAGACAGAAAATGAAATTGTGTCCAATGTCTTTTTCTGTCTCTCTCTTTTCTGGAAATGCTAGGCCAGATGGCCACTAATTTCTAATGCCTCATGGGTGTGTGTGAAAGAAGTATGTGTGCCACATGATCATTGTTATTTGATAAGCCCCAATATAATATTCTGGATGAGAGTGTTTTGAATGCTGGTTTAGTCTTTTTATATTAGCTTATAGTGTACTGTGCAGTTTTTCATAAAGGGTCACTGTATGTCAATTATGATGGATGTTGCAATCATAGCTTGGATCTGTCTGGATTTAGTCTGATTTAAGACATCATATATCACACAAAATATACTTTGATAAAAGCAATATCTGAAGGGTTTTATCCAGCCTACGCATATAACTGTCAGTTTTAAACTCATTTTCAATCAATATTACAAATACATAATTGGCAGGACTTTGCTCCACTTACGAAAATGACTAAAGTATCACGGTTGTATAATGTTTATATGTAGTATAATATAATATTCACGAGTTCACATGTTAATGAAATCTGATGTAATATTATAATGCGTATTTGGCTTGCTGTCCGGGGGGAGGGCTCCGAGCTCGGAATTCGGCCCGACCCCAGAGTACTCCCCCCTATGAATGTATAGATCATGGGTATCTATGAGCAGACCCATCTGAATGTGAGGTGATGGGGTGGTGGCGGGATGCTGAGAAATTTGTCATGAGACAGGAGGTAAGGGAAGGCTTTATTTATACTGGCTTCTTCTTGTGCTGATTGGATGATTACCTGAACATGCTCCTCCCGAACTTTGTTACATAAAACTATATATTGTCGAGTTCACGCGCATAGGTTTAGTACCTATGATCACGCGCGTGAACTCGACAATCGACTACTGTGGACTTCGACCGAAAACAGGATGTAAATACAGGTATGTGCGCTGGCTGAATAAACATCATTTTTTATATATTTCTTTCACATCTACTGCAGTCCGATTCACCCGCGTTCACTCCGAAGGAATCACTCACATGGCTGGTGCACTTGTAATGACACATCAAGGATGTTAAGAGGCTAAAAGCAGGTTTAAAACTTGCCCCATTGAAGTCAACAGGGTGCAAATTTTAAAAAGAGGATAACACGTTGTAGGCAACACCGATTTTTGTCGTTGTTCTCTGTATTGACAGCACTCCAAATGTACAAAAAAATTAGCTCAATGTTAAAATTGACCGGAGTTCTCCTTTAAGCATGATCGCAAGTTTAAATCTTGCTTGGTTCACAATTTCACATGCAGCTGAATTAATTGTAAAGTTTTATGAGGGATAGGAGAGGAGAATATTTTATTCCCTATAGTTTCAATCTAAAAAATAAAAAAAGCTCCAAATGCATGGCTTTTACAAGGCTAAATATTAGAAAATGTGTACAACTTGTACACACAAATTAAGTTATGATTTAATGAAAGAACTATGAAAATAGGGCCCCATTTTTGAATTCATGAGTTGATAAACATTACACAGCGTGCATGTCCTCTCTTGTCCAGTGAGAATAAATGCAAATGGGATTTTGATCTGGCCGCTGTCTCCCTTTCAGCTGGGATATCATAAGTATGTCTGTAACACTGATATGTTTATGGCTGTGCTCTAAGACCCATCAGAATAAACATGGTGATGGGATGGGCCACACCACAGTGAAGGGTGTATTACAGTTACCCCCCCTTAAATATTCAGTGAGAGGATGGCAGAGAGAGGGCAGACATAATGATGCATAGCCTATCTCATCCATCACAGTGACCTCATTTGTATTCTGAGTTATGTAAAGTGTACATGTACGGTATTTTATGTTTGGATAGATACGTTTGGATAGTATAATATCAATGTATTGAGCAACATGTGCAACAGGAATGTATATAACTTGTGAAACAATCTGTTACCTTTATTTGTCTTTATTTGTCAAACAGAACATCATATATCATCTCAAAAATGCTCTTCACTGACACTGTTGACTGTAAACAAGTACACTAACCTAAAAAAAGAAACAAAATTGTTTAAAACACCAAAAAAAGAGACACAGTTTTTTAGTGTGGTAGAAATTACAGAAGCTTGTTTAATCCGCTAAATAAAAAAATAAAGTAATTGTGTCTTTTTATCTCACAATTCTGACTTTTTGCTTATGAACTTTGAGATATATATTTGCAATTGCGAGTTATAAAGTCAGAATTGCGAGATTACTCTTTTTTTTAATCAGAATTGCGAGTTTATATCTCACAATTTGGACTTTAAAACTTGCAATTGCAAGCATATATCTCATAATTTAAAAAAAATCTGAATTGCGAGACAAAAAGACCTTTGTTTTACCTTTTTTATTATGTGGCGGAAACAAGCTTCCATATGAAAATAGTGTGGTAGCCATAATTAATTATTTTAAATGTGTATAATAAATATTAAAATGGTTTATGATTATTTCACCCCTTGTTTGGACTATAGTTAGACAGGTAATAATGTACATTTTTATATTTAATGTAAAATATTGTTTTAAAGGGGTCATATAATGGTACATGCACTTTTACAAGTTGATTGTACTGAAATGTGTGTTGGCAGTGCCTGTACACAATCCATCCAGTGTTTTTTTTTTAAATCTTCTTATATGTTTTCCCCCATCTCAAATCAAGCCGTTTGATTTTGTGACGTCACAAAATCGACGCCCCTCCCACGATTGTTGATTGACAGCAGCGTTTCAACACAGACCCGCCCTAAATCATAGTCCGCGTGTCATTGTTGATAGGCTGGAGCACTGTCTATGAGCAGAATGGCGTCTAAGCGATTGTGGTGTTCTGTTCTTGGGTGTAATAAGGAACACAGCAGTCACTTTGATGTTTCTAAATCCGAACCGCTGAAGACGCAGTGGCTGAGTTTGTTTTCGAAGGGAATATTCCCCACGATCAACGTCAATGCTTTCATGTTTGCGCGAATCATTTCACACAACAGACCTGCTTTACAAACGAGGGTCAGTATAAAGCTGGTTTTGCTAAGAAGCTGCTCCTGAAAAAAGGATCGGTACCAACTATTCGTGTTCCTGCTGCACCTCCAGAAGAAGAAGTGAGTGTAATGTTTTATTAACCTTTATATTAATATTTATATTAATCTTTGCAAATCGCTAGCACGCTTCACGATGAATGCGGCTAAGGTTTACACTCAGGGTACATTACGGCATGTTTTCTATGTACGACATTCTCAATATAATCCCACGTTTATAATGAACAACGCGTTATGGTTATTGTGTTATTGTGTTCCAAACGGTGTACGCACAGAACAGAGGGGCGGGGTGGGGTGAGCAAAGCACATTATCATTTAAAGACACATGCACTTAAACGGCGTGCTGAAAACAGAGCTGTTTTTGACCAGGTAAAATTAGTGTTTTCTTACAATACTAATGAGAATTTTTAATTAAATTATATTACAAACTTTTAATTTAGACCCTAAAGAATCATATTAGCTTGTACAAAAATGGCATTATATGACCCCTTTAATATATAATTAATATATAATTTGTGAAATACAAAACAATCATACTAATACAAAGAGAGCTTTTGAAAAGTGTCAAATACAAAAGTAAAGTGCAAAAATATAAATGAAAGGCTTTTAAAGTGTTTCCAAGACAGTTTTAAGGAAAAAAAGCTGAAATCTTTCATTTTTAATAAAAAAAAAAGCAACCCCTTGCACATAAAAGTGTCTAAAGTTGAAGAAATAGCTATTAACAAATCCTCCAACAGAAATTGCTGAAAAATTTGGTACCCTCACACAATCCCCTAAAGGAACTGTAATTTTTTTACCATTATAAGATCAAATCAGATAAATACATTAAAGAATATATGTGGAATAAATTGAATATTATTAATTCAATATTCTACAAGCCAACATCTCTGTTTTGGTTGCAGTCAATAAAATTATATTTTGTACGTATCACTCTATACGAAAACATACACATGGTAGAACCTCACTTTACATACACATGCTAATGTTGCTTTCATCTCTTTTTGCATTGTGTTTTAAAATAGATAGAGATGTCACACCTAATAGTATAGGAAGTATATAGACATGACAAGATCAATCCTTAATTGAGCCATCTGCGCATTATAGGAAACCCTCACGAGAGCCATCAGAGTTCGTGCTAAACATTTCATGCTAATGGCATCGTGGAGGATCACTGTCTGGAGGATCTTAGCAGAGCAGAAACAGATGCTGTGTCTACTCTGACTGTATGTTGTGGGATTACAGAACGGACATGAGGCAGACGTTACTAATTCATTTCAAATCCTCCCTAACACCTTTAAAGAGATTTGTGCGGCAGCCGTAAGGGCTAAGAAGGTTCATGAGTGTTTGGTGTTGGTCATTGGAGGACACACAGAGACATTGTAAAAAGCTGAAACTGAGCGGTGTGTTGACCGATCAAACAGGGAATGTTCTCAGAACATTGGATAACGGTCTGACAAGATTCTCTCCAAGTTATGAACGAACTTTTTTTTTTTTTTTAAACGTTAACAGTTATGTGGTATTTTCTCAAAACATTAGTGCACAAGCAATACTGAAACTTTTTCTGAAACGTTTAAGTTGGATGTTCATCAAATGTTTTTTAAATGTTACTTATATTCTGAAACATTCTAATAATGTTTGCAAAATGATAGAATAGAATGTTCCCATAACATTTTCATAACCAAGAAAACCAGCTGTGCGAGTAAACCTCACTCCCCTGGCCTCAAGAGGCGTGCTAGTGACCCGACGCTAAAGACTGCATTCTTTAGCGTCCTTGTTATCGTGCCCACCTGCCATTTCAGAAACATTGGTAAGTATCCTGCTTGGAGTGGAGATTTGACCAGTTTTAGTAGAACTGGAGGGTTTACATTGGTGCCGTGACCCAGATAGGGGTGAGGTTTAGTGGGTGAGTGTAACGGAGGCCAGCTAGTAAGAGCTGTGCTGGTAAACCTCACTCCCCTGGCTTTATAAGGAACGCATCTGACACTTGAGGCTGCGTCCTTGTCCTTGCGCATGTATCCAAAGCTGGAAACAGCAGTTCAAATCCTGCTCGGAGCAGTGCGAGTAAAATCGGGGTTACACTTTTTTTGTTAGCGGAGGAAATGTTTTCTGACCATTAAGATGTATTTGTTTGGTTCAGACTTGATTCAGTCAAAGTAAATCATATTTTTTATAATTATATATAATATTTTTGAAAACCTGAGGCAGTGTTTCTCAAGTTAGATTTTAGTTAGCATGGCTCTGTTAGTCCCTACTGTTGTATCTACACAATCTAGCAGCCAAAAGCTTAAAATATTTATAATATCAGCCAAAAGCTAATATTAGACACAATATTATATAAAAAAGATATATATTTTTAAATATTTTAGAGAAAATAATAGGAATTGGGAGTAGGTAGCATGCTCATCTAATTGTATCACAAGGAAATATAAAGGCCACTCATCTCACTCCTGTGACAATTCATCTGAAATCCTGTTATAGATTATCAACTTTATTAATTAAGTAGTCTAGGGAGGATTTGCTGAAGCTGAAGCTGAAGGCTTCCATCACGGAGAGCAACTCAAATCTGTTTACCTTCATCACACTGAGGGATTATATGTATATGTGAATTTGGCACATGCATAATAAAACATAATATTAAACGTAATTATAATAGCATAGATGCAAACCTTTGAGAACAAACAGATTATTTATGCATTGACTTTCTGCTGTCCATAGAGGATTCATTTGTATATTAAATAACGTATAAATTACTACAAATTAAATATACAAATATAATAATAAAATAAGATGCATGAAATGCATATTAAATAGGCTACACCAAAAATGTGAGTCAAATCTGTCTAAACCATATAAAATTGTCTATACAATTAAAAAGGGCTATATTTACAACAGTAGTCAAGCATAGCCTAAAAGCATGCCTGTTTTCTGGCATTTATGTAGGCATTTACATATTATGATGGATAAGAAGGATTTTGCTGTGAGCCCCCTTAATAATCAGCACACCTGTCGTACTGCTCTGTAACGTCTGTTTCTGTGGAAACCCAGACATTATCTTATGAGAAAATCACTGAGTCGTACATTAACATCCTCTTGTTACACTTCTTGGGAGATCACAAACAAACAGATGAGTTGATTGCAAGGATTTACAATAAATTATATGTCGGAAGGCAGATCCGTATGAAATAACTTCACGGTTGTGATGCCTCGACATGAATATTTGAGCAGAGTGATCTGTGATGTCACAGGAAATTTGATATGTTACAGGATTAATGAGATTCTGGAGATAGAGTTGTTGCCTGTATTGTTATGTAGCTCTAGAGTCAGACAACTATGTGCTCAAGGGAAATTATTATTATTTATTCTTGTTTCTTTTTCATGCAGTCTTCGATGTTGCCACTTATTCATAAGACTAAAAGCAATTGTGACTGGTTATTAAATTATATTTCACTGTGTAAAAGCTTGCCCTGAAGCATGTCAATATTATAGTTGCAGATTCCTTGTTACATCTGAAATTGGTTGTTTGTTATGTGTTTTAATGCATTGCACTTTCTAAAGGTATAACAATGAATAGATAAGTAATGTATGTATTATGATTGAGGTTACAATTATTCATGAGACCATGCAATGCATTATAAGGTGCCTATAAAGGCATAATTAATACATTTAAAAAACTTTTAGAATGCATTATAAATAGGATTTATAAATAAAGTTTTACCAATTTTTTTTTTTTAAATCATCATTGTAACGTTATATTTTTTAATTAATTTCTGGCAACTCTTCAATATTCAGTGTTGCCTTCATATTATACAGACTATAATATTTATCCATGATTTCCCCTATGAAGACGAGGATGTGAAAAGGCTGTATTTCAGTCATGACATAAAATGAAAAGTATGAAAACTTAAAGTGAATGAAATTCAATGGCATTTGCCCATGTAACAGTTTTTCAAAGAATACACGGTAATGCTTATCAACTATAAGACTGCTTGAAAGAAGAAGGGACAGTCAAAAATAGGTGAGTTGTGCAGCTCATTTAAAATTCCCTTGAGATTGAAAGCCCATCACGAACTTCTAGATATTATCAAGGCTTAGTCAGTAGCCTTGGCTATTCTTCAGGGTGAATTAATAAACTTCTGTGCTGAGTCACTGAGGGTTTGTGCTCAGTTCACCTTTTAAAGATTCAAATATTTTGAGACAACAACCACCTAAATCAATATTGTAACGTGATGCAAACTCAGAGGACCAGGGAGAGTATGATCTATAAGCAGTGAGTTTATTGAACAAAAGCAAAAAAAAGATCCACAAAACACTAGGGAAACAAGGAACACAATGAACAGAACTGAATGGCAATGAGACAGCCGTACATAACTGTGATAACATACACGTGCAGCGAAACCTGACAATGAATGCTGGAAACAGAGGGGTTTATATACACACAGGGTAATGAGACTAACAAGGAACATCTGGAAACAATCAGGCAACTAATCAATGGGAAAACTACAATGGGACTACAGGAAACCAAAAGTCAAACTTAAGGGCCCTAAACACCGGGACGAATATCGGCGCGCGTTATTCGCCAGCGTTTTTCAATGCGTTTTTTGTGTTCACACCCAAGCGATTTTCGCTGACGATGAGCCGAGTGAACATGCAAATTCATTCCCTGACATTAGATGGCGCTTAATGTAAAACAGAAACCACTCCATAACAATTCTCTTTTATCAAGATTTTTGTAGTCGCTGTCGCGTTTGTCATATAGTTCTTTATGTTCCGACACCAACGAGACCAGCAGCTCTACACTCATCTTGCCTTGCATCTTCCTCGTCTTATTTCTTCCCGGCAGTGTAGACGCTACTTGGTGTATATCTTCTTCGCCGTTACGTACGCGTGCACGGCAAGACCGTTTGTGTTTGAGCGCCCCCAAGTTGTGTTTTACTGTAACTTCAGAAGCTCCAGACACGTGAGCAAAAGCGCCAATCTCATTGGTCGGATCGTTTTTGACGCGGCGCGTCAAACCAAAAAAACGAACCCGAGGCGTTTTTTAAAAAATGACGCTTTTACGCGTGCCGTTTTTCGCGCCGGTGTGCACACTCATATTGGCGCCCTTTGTTTAGTCACGAGGCGTTAAACGTCGGCGAATATCGCGCGCGAAATTCGTCCCGGTGTGAACAGGCCTTTAGGCTACGTTTACATGACAACTTTGTCAAAACAATCCCAATCACACGGATCCGCGAAAATGACCAAAAACGCTGTATTAGCTGCCAGGCCAGTAGGTGGCGATGTCACTTTGTCATTATCGTTTTTGTAGTTTATACAGAGATGTGGCCAAGATATGGATGTGTTTTGATACTCACAGATGTAAACAGTCCAGAGTAAATGTGTTCAGTAATGTGTTCAGAGTAAATGTGTTCAGTAATGTGTTCAGAGTAAATGTGTTCAGTAATGTGTTCAGAGTAAATGTGTTCAGTAATGTGTTCAGTAATGTGTTCAGTAATGTGTTCAGAGTAATTGTGTTCAGTAATGTGTTCAGAGTAAATGTGTTCAGTAATGTGTTCAGAGTAAATGTGTTCAGAGTAAATGTGTTCAGTAATGTGTTCAGAGTAAATGTGTTCAGAGTAATTGTGTTCAGTAATGTGTTCAGAGTAAATGTGTTCAGTAATGTGTTCAGAGTAAATGTGTTCAAAAGTATCCATCTGTCTTCAGGTTATGGCTTTTTGTGAGAACTGGTTTTAAGACCACAATAGATTCCACTGTGACATGAGGAATGTAGAAATGTGTCAAAATTACTAGCTTTCCTGTAGCTCAAACAGTAGAGTGTTGACGCTTGCAACACCAAGGTCATGGGTTTCATTCCCTGGGAAAGCAAGAACTGATAAATGTGTACCTTTGGATAAAAGCATCTGCCAAATGCATAAATGTAAATTCAGTCATCATCTGTATGTTTCCATCCACTGATTTGTATGTGCATTTTGGGATATTACATAAAAAAAAAAACCGCTGGATGGAAATGCCAAAATATGCACAAATTCTAAAAATGCACATAAAAGCGTATGCACTCAATTGAGTCAGATGCACTTTTTATCCGATAAGAAAACATACGCATAAACTACAATGGAAACACATTTCTACCAGAAAGACTCGGGAGATAAAATGATATAACAAGTGTAAATTTATTAATAGCTCAGCAAGCATAATTTTATAAAGTCTTTGGCGTAGGCCCTGTCCTTAGCAAGCAATGCGAGGGTAACGGAATCTGCAAATCCCGCCTGAAGATGAAGGCAGGGGCGCAGCCGACCCCCTGGAGGTAAAGGAAGGGACCATCCTGGTGGTGGGGAGGAGGATGGATGGAAAGAACCATCTTGGAGGTGGTTGGGGAGGATGGAGGTAATTGGCGCCGTCAGTATCTGCGAACTCAGACAAATGTAAGTACCATTCTTTTATACTAAGAGTGTTAACACGTGATTGGTTAGAAGTGAGTTAATACATGACGCGCTGATTGAGTCTTCCTGGCAGAACTTAACGCTAAGCTTACATTTACTGAATAAATTTGTCGAAGTGCACCAAAAAAGACAAGGGACTTTGCGATGGGATGGCATAACTGGACTAAACATTGTTATCATCCTTGGTGTGAAAAGGCCTTTATAAACCATGAACCAAACCAGCTACAAGGTGAATCAAAACAAACTTTGATTTAAAAAAAAAATAAAAAAAATATTGGGATTCCTGCTGTTAAACATGAAGGTTATATAATGTGGGATGACAGCTTCAACAAAAATATATACCATTAATTAACAACCTTGTTGCTCATAGGCCTGTCTTTAAAGCTTTATAAGTTATCTTTCAAAGTCAATTCCTCTATGGAGAAAATTTATGTTTTTTTTCTTTCTTTTTTTTCTGGAAGACTGCTGCACTCTATGGCCCCAAAGGAGCCATTTTGAAGAATGCTGACACAGTTCACACATTCCATATAATGAAAGCATACAGTCACCACCAGCTAACAGAGAGACGGTCATAGCTTTGGAGGGTGAGTAAATAACGACAGAATTTTTGAGTAAACTACTGCTTTGATGAATTTGTGAAATTCCTGACAAGTCTCCAGTCTCTCAGTTCCAGATACTGTACCTCATGCTATAACTTTGACCTGTAAATGATCCTTCTGTTCATGCTGACTAATGTGTCTTTGTAACTGGATAATTTCCCGACCAAATAAAAAGACGAGAAAGACAGAACCCTGATCCCTCGGTAACCGGATCTCTGTTTAGCTTTTGCAGGCTAATGCGAATCAGATCAAAGGCAAAGGCTATCAAATAATGACTTAATGACTTAATAATGACTTCCTTAAGCTGGATGGAACAGTACACCGTGATGCTTTAAGATAATTTAATAGGATCTGAGTAGCAAAACCCAGGAGTAGCAGTAGTAGGTTACAGAAAAGAAAACCAAGTGGCAGATCCTACAGTTCTGACTCTCTATTCTTTAATAATGCAGTCCTACTCTTGGACACCTTTAATTATTAAGACCTGAAGAATGGCCTTCCAAAGGTTTGAATAGTGTTTTTTACTTTGCTATGTGATCAAAAGTAGGCTATTGCCATCACTAGCTATAGTTTGAATATAATGTTCGCATATGCACCAGGAAAATTTCCAGCCACATAATACGTGAACATGGGTGGTTGCTAATATTTTCAGTAACATTTTATTTCGATGGTCCACATTAGAAATTCTACTAGCTATAAGTAACTTTGCAATTACATATCAACTAACTCTCATTAAAGTATTAGTATAATGTCTCTGCTAACTCTTTATTTTGATGCTCCTCCAACATTCTACTGACTATAAGTAGCTTTGCAAATACATGTCCACTTGTTCTACTAACCAGAACCCTAACCTAACAGTCTACTAATACTCTACTAACAGTCTACTAACAGAGAGTTAGTTGACATGTACTTACAAAGTTACTTATAGTTAGTAGAAGTGGACTATTGAAATAAAGTATAACCAGATTTTCTAGCACATTGGTATATGATTTCTGAGTGTTTGTGTACTGGCCCAAGTCAAAGACTTAATAAATCCTCATCTTGAGCAAAATAAGCAAGCTGACATTCATCTTTTATTTATATTTTACGTCATTATGTGATTCACGTATTTTATTTTGTCAAGAGATTTAAAGTGACGTTTTTGGAAAGTGTGCATGTGTGTACTGAGCCTGTAATTGAATCTGGAAATAAAGCAAAATAACTAAGAAAAACGAGAGGATATCCATATCCCTCAGATGACATATTCATATTTTATAGCAAAAATCTGGCATTAATTCGATTTCAAACAGATTCATTAAAAGAAGGTATTACTCCACCACCTGCGTAACATCATTAACCAACTTGGTTAAATTACACATTTGCAACAGTACGGTTTCGGGAAATAGTCGTGACTAGCTAGTTGATTTCTTTAACGATGCATCGTACTATAGTAGTTAAGCAGCGAGATACATCATTGTACGGGGTAAATACAGCCCTGGTCGGTTAGAAAAGTAAAAAGAAACAAATGTACAGCAGGACAAGAATGAATGAATGAATGAATGAATGAATGAATACATTTACAAGTCGAACAATGTACAGTACGTCTGATCGGTTAGACAAGAATCATCATTTCATAGATATACAAGCATATAGCCTCGCATTGTTCAGTTTAATTTGGGATCCAAGTCAAAACCTGCAGAGGTGATGAAAGGATGAGAGCACATCTGATAAGCAGTGCAAACTGAGGTCACCAAACAATATAGCTCAGAAGAAAGTCATGATCCTCCTGGGGGAGAGGAAATTGAGTCCTAAATGAAGAAGACGTCTTTATGGCACTTGTGGTGTCACAAAGAGATGTCAAAGAGGCAGTTAGTATGAAATGGGTGAACAGAGCCACTCTAACGCACTAATTCAAAATTGATTTGAATCTGGGCATTTACACAACAAAGAATTTTGGTATTTTGATGTAGTCACGACTTCTGGGTACTTGAACAAAACCAGTTGAGAAATACTATGCAAAATGACCAGGGTTTAAGCCACTTGGTGTAATGAATTAATTAAAAAAGGATACATTTGTGTAAGAAAAATTTCAACTTTATGTCAGTGGATATATTTACAGGAACTTCAAGTAATTTCTCTTTTTGTGATTTCACTGACTTGACTAACTTGACCTTAAAGGTGTGATGAACTCCTCATTTTCTGTGACATTGTGTCACAGTTGGTAGATCCGCTGTCTCATTCTGGTCTTGTGTGTTTGTGTTTATGTGTGTGTCTCGTTTGCACTGATTGTTTCGTGTGGGCGTGACCGCTGATTATCATCATCAGCGGCAGCTGCAAACCATCCAGCCAACCTATTTAATGCCCTGTCTTTCGTTTTGTGTTTGTCAGATCGTTGTTTGAAGCTTCCCATGTTCGTGCCTGTTCCCGTATTCCTCGTGTTTCCTGTTTCACTGGATACCGGATCGCTTCACTCCCATTCTCACCGCTGGTTCGTCTTCTCCACTTCACTCACTTCAGGATCGCCCGTCTCAGTCCCTGCGTCACGCTCTCCTGCTGTCTGTGTTCCTGGTCTGACCCTCGGCTTGGAGAGATCATCTGGCTGCTCTGTGTTCTTCGTGTTTTCTTTCTGCCTATTCTGAGGTGCCCTGAGTGAACTACTGTTCAATAAACATTTATTGCACTTGCAATTGCTTCCGTTCTATTTATCATTACAGAACGATCTGACCAACTATGGAAGCAGCAAGCGCAACCTCGCTGACAGATTTCATCAACCGTAGCGTTTCCCGGATGGATCAGCAGCAGGAGAGCATTTCCAACACCGGACGCGCAGTTCAAACGCTCGTGACGCAGGTGTCCGAGCTCACCCAGCAGATCCAACAACTAAGCATTCCCGCTGCGCTGCCCACACCCGTTCCAGAGAGTTATGCCGGTGAGCCGAATTTCTATAGAGCATTCCTTACCAGATATTCGATTCATTTCCCGCTGCAGCCCAGAACGTTCGAGACGGAGGAGTCCAAAGTGGCCTTCGTTCTCACGCTACTTACTTACTTACTGTGTGCAGCCTTGTGGGGAACGGCGGTGTGGGAGAACCGGGACCAATGCTGTGCCTCGTTCCACGCACTAGCCACCGAAATGAGGAGGGTCTTTGATCGAGCTGTAGCCGGCAAGGAGGCTGCCAGAAGACTCGCAGATCTCAAACAGGGTGACTGTTCTGTTGCTGAATACTCCATTGAGTTCCGCACGCTGGCAGCAGAGTGCAAGTGGAACGAGGAGGCGCAGTGGGATATGTTCCTGCATGGGCTGGCCGACCGTGTTCTAAGAGAAATATACATGCTGGACCTACCTCCTAGACCCAACAGACTCATTGACTTGGCCCTACGGGTTGATGCCCGCATCGGTCGGCTGCAGCAACACGCTCGGCCCACTCGCACTCCCGGAGGCGCTGGGGTTCGAGGCAGCAGTGAGGAGTACACGGTCGGTCCCGCCGTCGATCACGAGCCCATGCAGGTGGGGAGAGCTCGGCTTTCCCGGGAGGAGAGAGAAAGGTGGAGGTCCCGTGGACTCTGCCTTTACTGTGGTGGCTCTGGACATTTTTTACACTCTTGCCCAGTAAAAGAGCAAGCCCGGTAGTAAGGTTGAGGCTACTAATGGGTGGGATCTCCGCCGGGAAGTCCTCACCGTCTACTCTACTTCCGGTAAGACTGAGATGGGCCAACAACACTTACACCTGTCAGGCACTTCTGGACTCCGGAGCTGAGGGTAATTTTATGAACCTACATCTTACCCACAAATTACACCAGTCGTCCTATCATGCCTCTCTCCCACCAGATCTCCGTCAGTGCTCTTAATGGTCAAGAACTCCCCAACATCTCACTTACTACTGGCCCCATAACCCTCCTCACCTCCGGCAATCACACTGAGACCATCCCCTTCCTCCTCATGGACTCCCCTGTTGCACCCATTGTTTTGGGCCACCCATGGCTGGTGGAGCATAATCCCCGTGTGGATTGGGGCTCGAACTCCATCGCCATGTGTAGCGACCAATGCCACGAGTCCTGTCTTGTGTCTGCTTGTCCGTCTGTGTCTGGTTATGTGTTTCAGGAGAAGGCAGCGGATCTGTCAAACGTGCCCGCGGAGTATCTGGACCTGAAGGAAGTGTTCAGTAAGTCTCGTGCTGCTTCTCTCCCTCCGCATTGTCCCTATGACTGTGCTATAGATTTACTGCCAGGTAAGTCTCCGTCTAAAGGCAAACTTTACTCTCTTTCTGTCCTTGAGAGGGAGGCCATGGAGAAATATATTTCTGATTATCTAGCAGCAGGGTTCATCCAACCTTCTTCTTCTCCTGTGGGGGCGGGGTTCTTTTTTGTTGGAAAGAAGGATGCTTCTCTGCGACCTTGCATTGATTACCGAGAGCTGAACAACATCACGGTGAAGAATACTTATCCCTTGCCGTTGATGTCTTCAGCTTTCGAGAGGTTGCAGGGAGCATCCATTTTCACAAAATTGGATTTACGTAACGCATATCATTTGGTTTGCATCAGGAAGGGGGATGAATGGAAAACCGCGTTCAACAGCCCCAGGGGGCATTTTGTATATTTGGTTATGCCGTTCGGTCTGTCCAACTCCCCAGCGGTTTTCCAGGCACTCGTCAATGACGTGTTGAGAGACATGGTAGATCAGTTCATATATGTTTACCTGGATGACATATTGATTTTTTCTTCATCTCTCCAGGAACATGTTCAACACGTCAGACGAATGCTTCAGAGGTTGCTAGAGAATGGGCTTTTTGTCAAGGTGGAGAAATGCGCTTTTCATGCACAGTCTGTTTCTTTCCTAGGCTACATCGTCTCTTCTTAGGGAGTGCGTATGGACCCTGACAAGGTTAAGGCTGTGATAGATTGGCCAAGTCCAGATTCCTGTAAGGACCTACGGCGGTTTCTGGGGTTCGCCAATTTCTATCGGCGTTTCATTCGCAACTTCAGCCAACTAGCCGCGCCTCTGACCGCCTTGACCTCCCCCAGAACGACGTTCAGGTGGTCCGATACAGCCGAGGCTGTATTTACCAACCTAAAGAGTCGCTTCGTTTCGGCTCCCATCTTAGTCGCCCCTGATCCCACACGTCAGTTCGTGGTAGAGGTCGACGCGTCAGAGGTGGGGGTAGGTGCAGTTCTTTCCCAACGCGCTTCCTCAGACAACAAGATGCACCCTTGCGCGTTTTTTCCCCATCGTTTATCACCTGCCGAACGTAACTATGACATTGGTAACAGAGAGTTGTTGGCCGTCAAGTTAGCGTTGGAGGAGTGGCGTAGAGCTTAGATTCTCTGCCCGAGCCCGAGCCCGGACTCGACCCGACCCGACCCGCGGGCCGGGCCGGGCCGATATTTCCCGCCACTGTCCTCGGGCCGGGTCGGGTCGGGCCCTTGATAAAGCACGTCACGTGTCATGCGCAGGCAGCGTCTCGTCCACTCGCACTCGCAGTCTCGCACGCGTGACGCATCACTCCTGCTGTGCGTGCTGTACTATTCTGTAGCTTAAGTGCTTGAAGAAGCAAAGAAAAAAATTAAAACAGGAGAATTAACTTTGAGCAAGTTTGGAGGAAAATCGGAGGTATGGCAACATTTCAAACTAGTTGTGGGGAGTGACAACATATGTGCCCACCGAATCGATTATTTGTTCCGGAGGGGTTACGGTCCGACGTTATTCAATGGGGTCATTGCTCCAACGTAGCTTGTCATCCAGGAGTAAACCGCACTAGCTGTTTAGTAAAGCAACGATTCTGGTGGCCATTAATGGCTCGCGATATTCACGATTTTGTTTTGGCTTGCTCAGTTTATGCCATTGGTAAGACGTCTAACCGACCTCCTGATGGGTTACTCCGACCTCTGTCTGTCCCTTCGAGACCCTGGTCCCACATTGCACTAGATTTTGTCACCGCCCTCCTGCCCTCTAATGGCATGACGGTTGTTTTAACCGTAGTGGACCGGTTCTCGAAGACGGCACATTTCATTCCCTTGCCCAAATTACCCTCAGCCAAGGAGACAGCGGTTACAGTAATTGATCACGTCTTTCGGTTACATGGCCTCCCGATGGACGTGGTTTCTGACAGGGGTTCCCAATTTGTGTCCAAATTTTGGCAAGAGTTTTGTAGGTTATTAGGAGCTACAGTCAGCTTGTCTTCGGGTATCATCCCCAGAGTAATGGTCAGACCGAGCGAGCCAACCAGGATTTGGAGAGAATGTTGCGATGTTTGGTATCCAAGAATCCTTCAGCCTGGAGTCAACAACTGTATAGTACGCACATAACTCGTTACCAGTGTCATCCACGGGCCTCTCTCCGTTTAAGTGTAGTTTAGGGTACCAGCCACCAATTTTTCCGAGTCTGGAGTCCGAAGTCGCAGTCCCCTCCGCTCACGCCTTCGTCCAGAGGTGTCACTGCACATGGACCAGAGCCCGTGAGACTCTACTCCAGGTGGGGGCGCGCACTAAGGTTAAGGCCGATCGCCACTGGTCAAGGCCTCCCGTATACGTTGTGGGTCAAAAAGTGTGGCTTTCTAACAAGAACATTCCGCTCCGTTCCGTTTCCAACAAGTTAGCTCCCAAATTTATTGGCCTGTTCCCTGTCACCAAGATTATTAGTCCGGTGACAGTCTGACTCAAACTTCCTCCGACTCAAACTTCCTCCAAACTTCCTCCTCTGGAATTCATCCCGCCTTTCCTGTGTCAAGGATCAAGCCTGTGTTTTACTCTCGCATTAACCCATCGACCCTGGTTCCCCCCCCCTGCCGCGACTCGTAGATGGGGAACCTACATATTCGGTAAATCGTATTCTGGACTCGAGACGGAGGGGACGCAGATTCCAGTACTTGGTGGACTGGGAAGGTTACGGTCCGGAGGAGAGGAGTTGGGTACCTGCTAGGGACATCCTGGATCACTCCCTTATCGATGATTACAATCGACAGGTAGGTTCGTCTGGGAATGCCAGGAGGCGTTCCTAGGGGGGAGGGTACTGTCACGGTTGGTAGATCCGCTGTCTCATTCTGGTCTTGTGTGTTTGTGTTTATGTGTGTGTCTCGTTTGCACTGATTGTTTCGTGTGGGCGTGACCGCTGATTATCATCATCAGCGGCAGCTGCAAACCATCCAGCCAACCTATTTAATGCCCTGTCTTTCGTCTTGTGTTTGTCAGATCATTGTTTGAAGCTTCCCGTGTTCGTGCCTGTTCCCGTATTCCTCGTGTTTCCTGTTTCACTGGATACCGGATCGCTTCACTCCCGTTCTCACCGCTGGTTCGTCTTCTCCACGTCACTCACTTCAGGATCGCCACGCTCTCCTGCTGTCTGTGTTCCTGGTCTGACCCTCGGCTTGGAGAGATCATCTGGCTGCTCTGTGTTCTTCGTGTTTTCTTTCTGCCTATTCTGAGGTGCCCTGAGTGAACTACTGTTCAATAAACATTTATTGCACTTGCTATTGCTTCCGTCCTATTTATCATTACACATTGTCACTTAAACCTAATTAGGCAAGTTGTACTTTTAATATTCCCCTAAATACCTTTTAGTATATTGTAAATTTGAATGTTCGGCATAAAGGTCAATTCTGAGATAATTATAGTAATTTAAGTGTAAGAACGATCATAAATTAACAGAGATTACTCAGACAGAAATCACTAATTAATCACTCATGAAAAGATGGATGAAAGAAAAAGTCCTGCCAGGGCAATAATTTGACAAAAGCTTCTTTTTTATATAGAATAAACAAAATTGCAGCCCCAGAGTTCGATATTTTTGTTCTTATAGGGGGTCTGGAAATCCTCAGCCCTTGCTGTGGCTAGAAATGACTAGTTAGCTAACTTTATAGCTAGAATAAATCAGTGAGTGATGGAAAGCAGCAGAAATGTGTTTTATTGGAAATTGTTATGACATTTTAAGAGTACTGGCATGTCATCCTAAAAAAAGTTAATAAAATCATTCCCCCTACTTGATGTTTGACTGATTTGGGACATTGAAATCTTCATGTTTCTGCTGTCAATCAAACAGTGAGATCTGCCAGTCAAAGCATGAGTGCATCTTTAGAGGAGGTTAAGTGACTATGAATTATTAATGTGTTTCATTCTGTACAAATGTGCTGGAGATGGGAAGTGAAGTCATCCTGAAGTATGTCTTTAAATGCTTGTAGAGTATGATCTGCTTTGTCATTAGCCATTAGCAATACAAATGTGATTTCAGTTAATGCACTATACTGGGAACAAAGCTGTAAACTATACTGTCTTTTTATGTTAAAAACACTGGATTAAACTATATCCACAAGGCTAAGATGTAATTTCCCAGCCAACACGTTTATGTGGGGCCCATATGGGTTACAAATGGGCTACAGGGGTACAGAGTGGACATGGGCTCAAAATGGGCTTCTTATCTGGGGCCCACTTGAGTCAACTGAGTAAGTCCAACATGGGCAAACCCAGTTGGGCTCCCTTTGTGTGCCTAGGTGGTTCACTAATGGGAAATGAGTGCATGGGTTGAAAATGGGCTACACTTGAGGACTAATTCATTTTACAGAGCAAGTGTAATTCTCCTAATTTATGCATTATGAACTCATATAGTAGTTATCTTAGTAGTTATCTGGGAGGTATGAAATACATAGCAGTTATTGATTAGTTATAGAACTAACAGTTACCACATTCAACTGAGTGCTATTAGTATTTCATTAATCAGAGTTCCTTGTTAGTTATAGTTAGTAGAATGTTAATAGTGTGTTACTCATTTGTTCCTGTGTAGTTATTCATTGATGATGGAAGAGTGTTCTAAAGTTTTACTCAAAATATTAACTATTATAACACTTTACGGTAAGGGTACATGAATTATCATGAATTCATGTACAAATTCATGCATGAATTATGCACTCATTCATGCATTAATATCTCTTGAATCATCAGGAACTAGCCTAACACGAGTTCAACGTTTTTGGATGAACAACACCTTAATTAAAACATTTACTAAGTTGAGTACATCATCATGAAATATGATTTATTACGCATGATCATGATTCTTTCTTTGTTTACACATATGCCACCATATTGTTCATCAGTGTTTCAAAGGACCTAGTCAGCATTTTAGTTGAGGGGCCATACACATGATGAAGTCATTGATAGGTAATGCTTAGTTTAATGATGACTACTGTATTTGAATGCCAACAAAATGGGTGTGCTATGAGCTGTGATTGGTAGGGTAGAGTGGGGGAAAACGCCCCCCTTAAGGAAAATGTGACATTACAGTGAAACAAAACATAAATGTGACTAGAATTGCCATCCCGGTTTTGAGTGACTATGGCAGGAGTTATTCACCAAATATTAAAATTGCTCAGCCTTCATAATTAATTAGTATTTTCACTGAAAATATTTTTGTACAAAGGGGGCGTTTTGCCCCAGCGGTGGGGTAAAACGCCCCCCAAGGTGGGGTAAAATGCCCCCTTTCTTACCAACCAGTTTGCTTCATAGATAAACAGCAAAATGAACAGACAATAGTTTTTAATCTCTAAAGGTAAAAGGCAAGTAATGTATCAACATGTATATATATTAATATTTATTTCAGAAATAATTTTACCCCTCAGTGTAGGGGGCGTTTTACCCCACAAGCTATGAGTTTTTTAAAATAATGTTTAATTTTTAAAATATAATTATATTCCTTATAAATAATATATGATCTCAAACTACAGATTTCACTATTCATCTATCATACATCACTGCGATATCCTGCAGAACAATATTCTCTTAAACACTTATTTACTAATATCTGAAAATTATAGCATTTACCATGTAATCCTCTTCTCTTCAAATGTGTCGCTGGTGTCAGCTTCTCCATAGAGATTTGTATATCCCCGTTATCAACGTAGTGCATAGCAACAGTAAAAACCTATATTGACTACTTTTAGTGGTTATTTTGGGAAAAACAGGTGGGGGGCGGTTTACCCCAGGGGGGCGTTTTCCCCCACTCTACCATATTGATTGGTATATTTTGGGGTCTATTTTTCAAATGCAGTAGTCATCATTAACTAAGCATTACCTATCAATGACTTCATCATGTGTATGGCCCCTCAACTAAAATGCTGACTAGGTCCTTGAAACACTGATGAACAATATGGTGGCATATGTGTAAACAAAGAAAGAATCATGATCATGCGTAATAAATCATATTTCATGATGATGTACTCAACTTAGTTAATGTTTTAATTAAGGTGTTGTTCATCCATGAAGTTGTAAATTAAAAACGTTGAACTCGTGTTAGTTCCTGATGATTCATGAGATATTAATGCATGAATGAGTGCATAATTCATGCATGAATTTATACATGAATTCATGATAATTCATGTACCCTTACCGTAAAGTGTTACCAATAATTATAATTAGAATAGAAAAAGGGGGCATATATGCTATAAAAGGGCATTCTCTCCAAACAAGTACAAATCTATCTATATGAATTATAATTATTCAATGCTTTTTAACAGTTAACTGTATACAATTTCTGGCACTGTGTGCTCATGATACAGGAAGATTACAACGATGAAGTCAATTATGGCTTTTGGTAACAGAGAAGCTAGTTTAAGTAAGCTGTACAGCTTGGGACAGATACGATTTGAAAAGTAAAAAAACCATAAGGCTGTTGTACTTTCAACAATAGCCTACATAACATGTTACAACAATGTGATTTGTCTGTTTTCCTTAAGATGTGGTATATTTATTATGTAACAGGTGTTTCTGCCTTATGTAAATCATTTTGTATTAGGGTGTTATTACAAACCAAACAAATAATTATTATGATTATACAAATTATTTTGCCTCAATTAGAATTTTTAACTGTTTGAAAGTGATAAGCTTTTTTATCTTACAGAAAGTAATGGAGCAATCTCAGAGAACAAAGAGAAGGAAAATGGCTGCAAAAGTTGCAGAACATTTTCGTCTTGTTTCACAACAGAATGAATTTGAACAACTGCATTTTAATTTGGAATCAGCCTCTAATGAACCATTGGAGGATTTTGTTTATCATGATTGTAGAAAATGAATATCCCACTGACATTTTTTATGATGCTTTGGACAATGACATATTTTATGATGGTTTTGAATTCGGGATGGATGACAATCCCAGTGACTTTGACCTGGACTCTGAATGTTCTGATTCAGAACATGCGGCTTCAGACACACTTGATGACACAAATGGTCTTGCAGAGTGGGCTGCAGAATACAATATCTCTCAAAGTGCATTGTCTGCTCTTCTGAAAATTCTCAGACAAAAAGGGCTTAATGTGCCATTGGATGCTAGAACCCTAATGTCCACAGACCGCAAGTGTGACGCAAAAAATGTAGCAGGAGGGTCATACTATCATTTTGGAATTAAGAATTCAGTTCTGGCAGAATTGGCATCTTTAAATTTTGATCTGAGAGATCTGACAGACACTCTCACGCTTAGAGTTAATATTAATGGTCTACCTTTATTCAGCAGCAACAATGTAAGTTTGTGGCCTATTTTGGGTAGGATTAAGGAGATCCCAAATTCAAATGTTTTTGTGATTGGGTTATACTCAGGTGTGACAAAACCATCAAATGTGCAAGAGTATTTAAATGAATTTATTCAAGATGTTAAAGTTGTTGTACAGGAGGGTATTCAGTATAATGATGTGCATTTCACAGTTGCTGCTCCTGATGCATTCATATGTGATGCTCCAGCACGTGCGTTCCTCAAATGTGTGAAGGGTCACAACGGGTATTATGCATGTGAGCGCTGCACTCAAAAAGGTGTCCATGTAAATAGGAGAATGTCTTTTCCTGAGTTGTCTGCAGAGCTAAGGACTGATCAGACATTTAGGGAAATGGGTTATGAAGAGCACCAAGGAGGAGTTTTACCCCATGTCTGAGTTAGGTGTGGGGTTAGTTTCAAGTTTTGTGCTTGATTATATGCACCTTGTGTGTTTTGGGGGCGATGCGCCAGTTGATTTATCTTTGGTTAAAAGGGCCTCTGAAATGCAGACAGTCTGTTAAAAATCTCACTACAATTTCTGCATTCATGGCTTCTCTCAGGCAGGAATTTTGCTAGGAAACCAAGGTCTCTTCTAGAAATTAGTATGTGGAAAGCAACTGAATTGAGACAATTTTTACTTTACACTGGTCCTGGTGTCCTACTTAAAAATATACCCAATACAATGTATAGAAACTTTATACTTTTGTCTGTATCAGTAAGAATTCTTCTTAGCCCTGATTTGTGCACTGAAAACTGTGACTATGCTGAAGATATTTTGAAGATTTTTGTCCAAGATTTTGGCATTATTTATGGCCTTGAATTTGTTGGATACAACATACATTCTTTGATACACATTGCCCAAGATGCACGGAACTTTGGTCCTTTGGATAGCGATTCCTGTTTCCCATTCGAAACATATTTAGGTAAACTTAAAAAGATTGTACGGAGGCCTCAAAATCCTGTGCAGCAAATTGTCAGGCGCATCCATGAAAAGCAAAGAGTGGCAAAACAGAAGAAAATAAAAAATTCCTCTCCTCTCATCATCAACCCATCTGGGCTAACACATGTGGGGCCACCACGGAAACCGCGGCCAAAATTATCTGGGTTCCCAGTTGGGTAGCCCAGGTGGGCCCCGGATATCAGCCCGTTTGGGCCCCACATGGGTGTGTTGGCTGGGTTGTTTTAGCCAGAAATGTTTCAAACCCTTGTGGAGGCGTCTGAGATCAAGAAGATCTCATACGCCTGAAGAAAACAAAGCCCTGGGAGTACAGAATCTGGATACAACCTTAATTCATTAAAAAAAATTAAATTAAATAAAAAATCCAGAGGACATAGCTACTTTTGATTGGCTGTCAATGGAGAAATATGTCTTGCATAATGGTGAAGTTATGGCACTGACTGCCAAAGCGAACCAGCCGAACCTGTGATCATAATTAATAATGAATTTGACTTAATTTACTATAATGGGTCATAGCTTTAGCAAAAACAGTATAGCTAATATTTACACTACTCGTTACATTACATTTTAAACTAGAAAACAATTATTCTAAATTGTAATAATATTTCACAATATTACTGTTTTTATTGTATTTTTGATCAAATAAATGAGCATAAGAGACTTCTTTCAAAAACATAATCTTAATTTTTAACCAACAGTGTTGACAAAAATGTAAACTGACATAAAATAACCCAGACAGCAACATAGTGTCAGCCCAGATCCGGCCCACATCTGGTATGCGTGAAACCCACATGTACCAGATGTGGCCCGGATCTGGGCCAACACTATGTTGCTGTCTGGGAAAGCATTTGTGTAAATTAAATATGTTGACAGTACAGTATTTCACATTTCTACAAAATGTCAAAGTATCTGCTGTCAATTTCCTCTGGCCTTATTTTTGTCCTTCAGACCACCGAGTTAAATAAAATACAGCATAACCTGACTTTGCCAACCTTTGAGTGCCCTTTGTGCTTTATAGGTCTCCTGAGCCTGATCTGAGAGATTCTCTTATACATCACTAAGATTTGATTTGCACTTCAAAGCAGCAGGGAAAGAAAATTAGAGAAGGAGTCCAAGAACCTCCCAGACTGGGATCTTATTTAATTAAATCAGAAGAAAGGGGAAATCAATTTGAATGAAAGGCCTCTTTCCATGCAATCGCAGCCCAGTTGGGTACAGAGGCATATGTGATTTGGCATCTTGCGCTTCACTCATTAAGGAGTGCGGTGATACTTTAATGAGCTTGTGCACCTCTCTGCGCAGTTCAATGCAGCAATCTACACTCATAAAGACAACTATTCTCCCACTAACATCTACCAGTAGATGCTCTTTCCAATGGATTTTGGCCAGATTTCCTGATAACATTACAAATTGTGTTCGGGGACGAGACGCTGCATTGTATAAAGACACTTTGGGGAATGCCTCAGCATGACAGCGTCTAAAGCACATGTGAAGCTAGTCCAATCCTGATTGGCATTGCGTTGTGAAGTAGAATGTGCCTGCCCTGGTGTGAAACCTGTCCGGGTACAACTCAAGATGAGAGCACTCAAGAACCCAGTGTGGAAGGAAGGTCCAGACTATAAAATAGTATAAATGTGTGCGGGGAGGCCCAACCCACAGCATCAAAGACCTCTTGAAGGGAAACCCCCGGCAATAGAGTCTTTGAGGTTGCCACGCCCCTTGTTGAGTGCACTGATCAGCAGAGGCGAAGGCATGCCGCCTGGCTCATATGCTGTATTGCCTCGACAATCCATTTACTAATGGTCTACTTTGATGCTGGGGATGCCTTCCTGGGAGACCCAAAGCACACTAACAGCTGGTCAGACTTCCTCCATGGGGAAACCTATGCACATAGGCCTCCAGAGCCCTAATCGGTAAAGTTGTAGCTTCTCTTGGTCCGCCGACACATGCGGTGGAGGATGGAAGGCCGGGAGAACAATAGACCCTGCTAATATTATTCAGCAGCATCCTGGGCACACAATCTGATCTAGGGTAAAGAATGGCTTTAACTCTCCCAGGAGCAAATACCAAACAGGAAGGAGAGAAGGACAGGGCTTGTAAGTCCCCCACTCTCTTAAGGGATGTAATTGCCAGTAAGAAAGCCACCTTTTGTGTAAGGAACTTCTCCAACACAGACTGAATGGGTTTGAAGGGTGCCAGGGATAACGCTTTCAGAACCACAGCCAGGTCCCAGATTGGGTCCTTAGCATATATTGCAGGTCTCATCCTCAGAGCACCATGAAGGATACGAACAACCATTGACTCCCCAATGGTCCATCATTTAACAGTGCATGGAAGGCAGCTATAGCTGACACGTAAACCTTAAGTGTGGACAGGAAAGACCCTCTGGGAAACGATCTGGAAGGAACTCCAGCACTGAAGCCACTGGCAGCAGCCCCACGGGCAGTGTCAGGGCTTTCAGAGATGACGCAACATCGAGGGAGAGATAATTTGCCAAATTCTCTTCCCCCCTCGGCATCATCCCATAGCCATTCTCTTTCGAGCCCATGATGTTGGAGTACACGTTACCCGACAGGCTCAATAAATGAGAAGAGAACGGCTTCTTCCACGATCTCGATAAGCCCGACGTTAAGGCTGTGCATGGCTAAACAGAAAACGTTTGTCTCATTTGCTTTTTCGTTTTGCCACTTGATGTTAAGTTTTGGCCACCGCATGTCACAATCTCGACCAGCTCCTCATAAGTGGGAGAGGAGGGTGGCGAGTCCTCAATCCAGACGGTTCAGCTGATTTGGGAACAGTTCGGCGACGCACAGGTAGATCTGTTTGCCTCCCTAGACTCTTCTCACTGCCACTTGTTTTATTACCTGACCGAGGGGACCCTCGGCACGGATGCACTAGCGCACAGCTGGCCGCGGGGCCTCCGCAAGTATGCGTTTCCCCTAGTGAGCCTTCTTGCACAAGTCCTGTGCAAGATCAGGGAGGACGAGGAGCAGGTCCTTTTGGTTGTGCCTCATTGGCCCAACCGGACTTGATTCTCTGAACTGGTGCTCCTCGCGACAGCCCCTCCCTGGCCAATTCCTCTGAGGAAGGACCTCCTTTCTCAGAGACGGGGCACCCTCTGGCACCCACGTCCCGATCTATGGAACCTTAGGCGGTGGCTACCATCACTTCCGCTAGGGCCCTGTCTACTAGACAAGCCTATGCGTTGAAGTGGAACCTCTTCGTCACCTGGTGTTCTTCTCGCCAAGAAGACCCCAGAAAATGCCCAATCGGGTCTGTGCTCTCCTTCCTCCAAGAAGGGTTGGAACGAAGGCTGTCTCCTTCCACCCTGAAGGTTTACGTGGCTGCCATCTCCACCATGACCTTGTGGAGTCAAAAACGGTGGGACAGAATGACCTGGTCGTCAGATTCCTGAGGGGGCGAGGAGACTGAATACTCCTCTTATACCCTCTTGGGACCTCGCAGTGGTCTTATCTGCCCTGCAGAGAGTTCCCTTTGAGCCATTGCGATCAGTTGAGCTTAAGTACCTGTCTATAAAGACAGCGCTCCTGGTCGCTTTGGCCTCCATCAAGAGAGTAGTGGACCTGCAGACATTTTTGATGCTGACGAAGCGTGCCTGGGATTCAGGCCGGCTAACTCTCACATGATCTTGAGACCCCGCCTTGGATACGTGCCCAAGGTTCCCACCACTCCTTTCAGGGATCAAGTGGTGAACATGCAAGCGCTGCCCTTGGAGGTCCTTGGCACTGCTCTGTCCAGTACACGTTGGTACGCGTTTTCCCTCAGCAAGTTTCCTCTTGCCATCTCAAGGTTGAAACATTCCACCCTGCGGACTGGACACCTCTGAGTTTTCCATATGCATCCTGCTTTTGGGTCATATGTGTATTCTAAGTCCTCCCCTCGGGTAGACGCTGTGTTACATATTCCACCTGGGATATGCAACCCATTGCACCTTGGTATTCCTGCATTGATCCTAGCCCTTCGTCCGTGCTAGTCTCATGACAGGGAGCTCAGTCTTGTGGAGGGCACTAGAAGACAGCCGCTGTGGCGTGATTGAATTGGGACCCCCATTTCGTCATTCACTGACGTAACTCATAGTGACTACGAAAGGGAACGTCTCGGTTACGTATGTAACCCTTGTTCCCTGAGGAGGGAACGGAGACGTTACGTCCCTCTGCCACAACCGCTGTACCGCTGGAACGACCTGGAGTTTAGTCTTGGCTCCTCAGCAGAAAACATGATGCAAGATTGCCAGCGTCCTCCTTTTATACACACGCAGTCGGGTGGAGTTACGCCCATTTCACACATACTCCGTGTGCATTGCGTATGCGGTGCGTATGCGGTGCAGGAGCAGCACGCGCTATAGTGCTTTCA
Source organism: Rutilus rutilus (assembly GCF_951802725.1). Taxonomy (NCBI): domain Eukaryota; kingdom Metazoa; phylum Chordata; class Actinopteri; order Cypriniformes; family Leuciscidae; genus Rutilus; species Rutilus rutilus. Next base: position 54,406,389 of record NC_140211.1, on the reverse strand, counting down.
CATATGCTGCGTTTGCAGTGCGTAACTGATCCGTGACTGTACCACAAACACATACTCACTATTTGTATTTCAAATCCAGAAGTTATCAGCAACTTTTATTTAAAAACAGTTTTGTCAGCATTGCGATTCTCTTTGTACGTATACACTCTTTAACCCTCTGGGGACGGATTGGGCGGTACTGCCCAAAATGGCGTACTTTTACAAATGTGTAATTATCTTAAAAACTATTAATGATAGAGAGATGCGGTCTTTTTTGGCGTCTTCCTCAGACTCCGCTGAAAACAGTGGTATATGGTATACACACTTCCTTGTTGCGCAATACCACTGCGTATAAGGCCGATGAAATCAATGTTGTTAGGAATATTCCACGCGCAAAGACCAATGGAAATATTGCCGCTGGGAGGAATATTTTTCTTACCCAATCAGAGGAAGGTTACCATGATGTATTCTAGCTAATCAGAGGACTCTGTAGCCTTGCAAGGGGTGGTACTATAGTAAGTGATATGACGCAAACAGCGTCAAGTGGAGAAGGAGACAGAGCGAACGGAGCGTAGAATTACACACACAGATTTATATGAGAGAGAGACAGAACGATTATAATATTTATATATATATATATATATATATATATATATATATATATATAGGGGTTAAAGTGGGCCGGAACAGTCCGGAACTGCGTTCCGGCACCTCAGATAAATTAATAAATAAATAGATTCAAATCAAATCAAATCATTCTCATCAAATTCAATGATTCTCATCATTCATCAAATTAAAACTGAATATCACCGCCTGACCCCGCCTTCACAAACACGCTTCCCGACGTTATGTTCTCACAGTTCTCCTGTCTGATTTGAGTGTATCACGTCTCCCTTCCCCGCCAGCGATTACTAATGCGTGAAATGCACTCACGGTGGTTGAGCGCGGTAAAGTTAGTTGTAGGTTCGATATTAGCCGGACATTTGTTGTCCCTTGTTGTAATATATTTTATTATTTATTATTATATGATATATTATATTTATACCTGAGAATGCTTTGACGCGTTTCCACAGCGCATGATGCCTAAGGGAACGTCTGCCAATTCCACCAACTGCGTTAAACGTAGACTATAATTAGTATTATTTAAAATTACCTTTAACATTTAAAAACAGACGTTTTTTTTAAATTCCAAAGCTTGTAGAAGGTTCCTATTGGCAATACTGACTTATGCTACAGCTTTCCAGCCTTGAGTAAATTAACTTGTCTCAGAAAATGATTCATAAAACGTATAAATATCAGTTGAGCCTATGTTTACTTTCTTCACTGACACAGACGAAAATGAAAAGACTATAAGTGTCAAAGTTCAGCTTTAGGAGGGGAAGAAATAGGGCAGAAGGCGACTGAGAGAAAAAGAAAGATGAAGATGAGGAGAGAGCAGGTATTGACAAATAATCTAATGACAAAGTTTTAAAGCTATTTCTTTCTTTTTTTTAAATTGGCCTTCAAAAGCCCTAAATTGCACATATGTTGGTCAGAAAAATCTCAATTTTCGTGGAGGAGCATGCCCCCAAACCCCCCTAACTACCTCACATTTCAGTTAGTTTTGGACTTCCCATTTTTATGTTTGAATTTACATTGTGAAAAACAAGGTTGTGTTCCATATCGTGGTGTTCAGCAATTTTAACATAGTATCATCATCATATCAGTGTAGATGTAGATCAGGGGTGTCAAACTCAGTTCCTGGAGGGCCACAGCCCTGCAGAGTTTAGCTTCAACCCTAATTAAACACACCTGATCAGCTAATCAAGTCCTTCAGGCTTATTTGAAAACTGCAGGTGTGTGTGTGTTGAAGCAGGGTTGGAACAAAACTGTGGGGCTGTGGCCCTCCAGGAACTGAGTCTGACACCTGTGATGTAGATGGACCAAAATAAAAACATTAAAGTAAGTATTAAATAAGTATTGCGATACTTGGTGCCACAGTGACAATCTTGTCCCAAAAAGTATTGCTACCACGATACTCAATATATTGTCCCACGGTGAGTCATTTTTCCCTGTTGCACCTTCACAAAATTTGAGGGTTCCCCCACCTGCCAAATCCCACTTTAACCACTGTATATATATATATATATATATATATATATATAGAGAGAGAGAGAGAGAGAGAGAGAGAGAGAGAGAGAGAGAGAGAGAGAGAGAGAGAGCATATTAGCAATTATAGCATTATTAGTTTATTGTTTTAGCACTTTTATGATGGCAAGCAGTAAAAGATTTACCTCAGAACAAGCTCTGGTACTGCAAAGTGACGAGGAGAAATTCGAATTACTGGCATGCCTGAGAAAAAAACGCCTGGGACTGTTTGTATATACAGGTCATTATTTCATTGTTCTTTACACTTTTGATTGAACAATTACAAATGTCTGTCAAGCAAAGGGTTTGAAAAATATATTTTTTGTTCAAAAACTGTTCACTATTGTTGTGTGAGGTGTGATTTTCAGTAATAAATGACTAAAATAAAATTTTCATTTTTTGAAATTATCTAGTTTATTTTACATTTTTTACTCATACTTCCTTTATAAACACATTACAATCATTCTTATGTTAGCTTAGGGTCTTCTGAATCCATAAATACCAAACACATGGTGTTCCATCTCCATTACATGGTTTATAAGCCCAAATGTAAAAATAGAGACAACGGACCAAAAAGGGCTTAGTCCCCAGAGGGTTAATGGACGTATGCACGTTTAAACACAATTTAAACAACGTAGGGCTATTATTCCATGCATTACTTCTATTAAGTTGCTCAAGCAACTGGTCAAATATTCAACCATGCACTTATATTAAAATCGCAAACAGTTTAAATTAAAACTTAAAATTGACAAAAACAGCTGACTCTCATGCCTTTTCTTTTACATTTAAATTTTAATAGGCTACAATAGATCTTGCATGTCACAAAGAACTTGTTTTTCCACCTCCACGAATGAGACAAGTGTTGTTCATTATGTCGCCTTGTTGAGGTAAACTGTAGTTTTCCTTGCTTTACCCCGGTCTTAAAGTAAAAAGATGGGGGAAAAAAGTATTTAATTAAATACATTTATGGTGAAATTACTACATTTTCAGGTCAATCTGTGTTCATTTTGACCACGAAACATGCGCTGTTACTTTAATTCAGTGTTCGATCGCTGCACTGCTGTATACGCACCGCAACTGGAACGGATCGACGGACTGCAACCGCGTGCAGTGTGAAAGCTCTAACCTGTTAACATGGGTACAGAAAAAAATACGCACCGCATACGCACTGCAAACGGAGTATGTGTGAAACGGGCGTTACGCTATGCAGATTCCGCAGACCCATGGCATTTCCATTGCCATTGGCTTGTTTTCTAGAACTCGAAGGTGATAGGCTTCTAAGCAAAACCCCCATTTCGTCATTCACTGACGTAACGTCTCCGTTACCTCCTCAGGAAGTAACAATTTTTAATGATAACTTATAATGTTCTGATTCACCTCATAGCTGGCTGGCTTTGTTCATGGCTTTAAGCGCTTTAAAGAAAACGTTTTTAAAATCCCTGTGGGAAATGAATGGAAAAAATACTTCTGGAACCAACTCAGCTGAAAAAGTGGGCAGGCACTGTTGCACTCTATACCACAACGATCCAACGATTCAATCAGTGTACAATGACTTTACAATATCCAAAATGTATTAAAGGGTTAGTTCACCCAAAAAAATGTTATTCTGTCATTAATTATTCACCCTCATGTCATTCCAAACCAATACTTTCGTTCATCTTCGGAACACAAATGAAGATCTTTTTGATGAAAAGATCTTCTGTCCCTCTATTGACAGCTAGGCAACTACCACTTTGACGCTTCAAAAAGTTCATAACATGAAGGCGAGTATAAATGACAGAATATTCATGTTTTGGTAAACTTTCCCTTCACAAAAATAATTACTCCCTTGCTTGAAAGTTCTGGTGATTTGGAAATTCTGACAGGTGCATTAAAAATATTTTTTGTTCTTACAAAACCAATCAGTTGTGCTAGCTGTATAATATTGTTGTGTCTTTAGGGGTGAGGATGCACAACCACCATCCTGTTTGTTCACTGAAACGGATGTCTTCATTCATCAAAATAATATCATGGGTTCTGAGCCATTAAAGGTCGGGATCAATGTAGCGCATGTTGTTTGGGGATTGTCAAAGAATGAATGGTGTTCAGACAGGTTAATAACTCTCTTTCCGGAAGCCATGCTTCATCAAGGAACATAATGTTAACAGAATACCAAATGAAGTCACTGCTTTCCAGTATTACGAGCCATGTTCGTCATTCGTGCTTCTTGGCTGGACCTAAAGAAAACACCATTAACCAATGAATCAGCAAGCAGTCAGTCTCATCTGTCAGCCACAGCTTAAGCCCTCAAGCCAAGAGCAGATCTGTCTTTTCCATTTTCCAGTGACATTTGCAGCCAGGGTAAAACAACGTAGACACCTCATTTAAAACCCCACCCTCTCAAGGCCAAGATCAAACAAAGGAACCAAGTCGAAAAATAGCACCCAGGGGGATTATCACACGTACAACCATGTGAAAATGTTCAAGATGCTCAAAGACTAAAGAAATGATGGGTCCCGCTTTATATTAAGTGGCTATGTACTTACATTGAAATTAATAATTTGATACAACAGACTTATTGTGTACATACATGTTTTTATATTGTACTTATATTTTGAAAATACCTGCATGTAATTACAGCTGTAATTAATTCATGTAATTGCATTTGTAATTACACTGTTGACCCTTCCCTTACACCTTAACCCACCCTTAAACCTTCCCATAGCACCACACCTGTCCCTAACCTTAACCGTATCATACCTCATTAGCAGCAAAGGTGTTTAACAATACAACATGAACACAATAAGTACATGTATTAAAGGGACTATGTGTAGCTTTTTAGGTATTTTATTATCTAAAATCAATATTTTTATTCATAAATTTGCCCTCAATGGTGTACAAATACCTATGCCAATGATCAGACTAATCCTCGTAAACGAAGAATTTATTATCTTTAGATACATGGGACGGGTAGGTCCGCGGAGGCTTCCATGTAGTTCCGCCATCTTGAAAAATTATAATAGCAGAGAGGGACAAAAAGTACTAGGCCAACGCGTTTCCACAACGCGTTTTCGTTCAGAGCCAGCGTCACGTGACTGAAACCAGCAGAAGCGGAGGAGCAGAGCAGTGAGAGATGCTTGTCACTGCCCCGGCAAGTTTAAAAGGCTGCACTGCACGGTTATTTATACACCGTTCATTCATACATATGCTGAGTCACAGGATGAGTCCTCGTCATCGAAAAAGTCCAAAATAGACCATAAAAGGAAATGTGACCGGAGATTACAAAAACGAGGGTTAATGTCGGGATAGCTAATGCAGGAGAAAGCTTTCAAAAGAGACCCTGAAGTTGCCTGTTTTCTTCTCGACAGGTAAGTCAATGTTACGGTCTTAATTACAAGCTTTTTTTTCATTGCTTGGTTGTGTACTTTATTATATAGACAGTAGAACATTTATAGTTAAAAGTTAAACAGGCTCTTGAATAGCAGCTATTGAGTAAAGTAACGTTAGAGAAGGCACGGATGATGATGATATCTAACAATGCACGTACTTCAAAAAATATTACGAGTAAAGAAGGCATTACTACTAATTACCATAGTTAATGTTTTTCACAGTCAGTAATTCATACTGTAACATTCTTTTTCAGTCTGTTTTAAATAACAAACCTGTTCACCCGAAGAAAAACTCGAAGTGCTATTATAAGACATCCTGTCATAGCTTTTTGGTACATAACGGCTACCGTAGATGCAACGCGCATTTGAAAAAGCGAGGCGCTGGAGAGCATTATTCGTTTGAATGCAAAATACAATTTCACCGCTAGATGGGAGAAATTCCTACACAATGTCCCTTTAAAGCTACTTAATATAAAGTGGGACCGAATTATGTGATTTGAATATCAAGGCTCAAGATAGATATTCGTGTCTCCAGCGGTGATATTGTTTCCTCAACATGACTTCAAGTGGCAATAAGTTTAATAAACAAGCCAGTGGGTGGCGGCAAATGATCGTTTATGTCACTGAATCAATCCCTCAACCGATTTGTTAAAAATCCAATCATTCAGCGATTACTGTTGGCTTCTTTTTCTTTTTTTTTTTTTTGCAACGAGCATCAAACGGTCAGTGAGCGGACTGTGGATGGTCATCATGAGCATCTGAGGCTTAGACTGGTAAAATCATAAATTATATAATTAAATAAATTAAATTGATTATTGAGGTCTGAATAATTGTCCCTTTTAGATGCGCCATGATTTAATAAAGGCAGTATTTTTCACTGTGGGTTTAAGTGCGTCAGTATTTCAACATTCACTGGACACCCTCTAAAGCCTTTTTATCTGGACTTAGGCCTGATTTTTATAATTTTAGTGCCTTCCCTGCTACTCGAGTAATAATCCAGAGCCTCATTTTTCTCTGTTATGAAAAGGTTTGAAAGTGCAGCACTGTTCATTATCTTGCACTATTCCTCAGCTCATGTAATAGACCAATTAAAACCCTCCAAGTCCTTTTTGCAATTTAGTCTTTTTACAGCTAAAATTGGGGTCAGGCTGTTACCGTGTGACCATTTCATGGTCATTGGCTCTCTCTATTCTGCTGGCTGCAGACCCCTCTGTGAAGTGAATGGTCAGCAGTAGATTTAAATCCTTCTGGAACCATCATGGCAACAGGGTTTTACGTGACTAATTTGAAATCACGAAGTGGAGACAATAACATTGTTAAAGTTTTTACTTTCAAATGCATGTGATTGGTCATACATGTTGTTGTTGTTGTTTTTTAGAATATATATCTGGATCATTCAATTTGATTTTTTTTTTATTTGCAGAGTTCAAATAGTGTTTCCTGCATATCAGGAAAATGACAAATATGAAAATAACAGAAAAAGGGGGAAGTATGAAAATGTTGCCTACATAGAAAAATCCTACATGAAAAAATGACATCAGAATCAAGCATTTGTAAAATTGGGAAGGAAATGCAACAATAAAGAGAAATTCAACGTTTAAATCAAACCTTTGCTCAAACTAGCCTGCACATTTCCACAGAATGTTCATTAAAAGTCTAGAGAACCCCTACTTATTGTTGGTTTATTTGTTGTTCCTTATTATACCTGCCGTTTTAAACGAATATTAAAATGTTTGCAGCATCAGTAAAGAGCTTAGTTTTTACCATATTAAATCAGTTCTACGTAATTGTACAAATTGTCCATGACAATCAGTGGATAAATAGTGCAGATTCAGTATCGCTGTAAAGTATATGCTGGTTGACCTGTCACAAAGCAGGCCTCTGGTGAAGATGTGAGGTCAATACAGCCTTCTATCCAGACCAGCCGAGAGCAGTGTGACATGCCTCATGTTACTGTCAGAGTCCACACCTGCTGAGAGACACTGAGCTTCAGGCTAAACTGGACTCTTGAAGAGTTTTACAGGGCAGATCTCTGACTGAGCTGACAAAACCGATCAGCTGAGCGTTCAGTGAGCTTGAGAGTAGAGGTCAGTCCAGGGTCAGGGCACTGTCAGAACAGGAACTGGATCTTATGATCTGCAAGGGACCTGAGGGTAGATGGCATATTCAGTTTGACATGAATGAAAACAAGGCTGTGAGGGATAGACATGGTCTGATCTACTGCTGTATACCTTGTCTATTTCAAATTTTTCATTTCAGGATTATAATATGATTTGATTTGCTGTTTTGAAAAATGTTTACCATTCAACATTAAAATGTGGTAAATGTGTACTGGCTGAGTTAAACCAGACTTCTTATAATTCTAATTAAATGGGTTGCATTTCAATTGTCTTAAAGGTTTGAGAACGTACCACACTGAAGTTACAACTGTCAAGGTTAATCTAGAGGAATAAAAAAAAATCTCTAGTTAAGTCATGTGTAACGATTGGTTGAAGCATAGGAGGAAGCAGGATCCACATGCAATAGGTTTTTTTTAAATATACTCAAAAATTTCCCAAGTTACAGACTTAGACTAAGGAACAGGATTAGGAAACAGAACAAACAAAGTTAAGAACTCACAAAGATTGAACTAGACACAGGGCTTAAATACACAGGCAAACAAGCTTAACAAGATAACAAGGGGGTGTGGCTAATCAGAAACACATGGGGAGACTAATAAACAAGAAAAACTACAAAGGACTACAAAACATGGCACAGAACAGGAAATAACAAAAGTCCACACAAGACAAGGGGAACACAAGACAGGAATCCTGACATCATGAAACTAGATGACACAGGCTGATAGGCCTTTTCTGATTCTTCAGCCTATAAGATATCTTGCTCAACATTTAAATAGTCCGGTTCAGTGTTTGCTGTAGGGTAGTCAGCTGTATGCTATCAGAGATCCTCTAAAACTCCTCCACCTCCCCCAGCTCCACCTGCCTAGATCTGATATGGGATTTCTGTATGTCTATTTATGCAGCAGCAGCATTTCTGTGTATCTATTGACAATAGCAAGTTCGTACTTGTTCTGCAGCAGCTGCATTACATTACCATATTCATTATCATGCCAAAACTACTTTTATGGCGCTTTTCCACTGCATGGTACGGCTCGGTTCGGCTTGGTACGGTTTGACTCGGCGTGGAACGGTTTGGCTCACTTCGCTTTTCCACTGCGTGGTACGACTCGACTCGTTACGGCACGGTTCGGCTCGCTTTAGCTCGGTTGCTTTTCCACTGCAGTTAGTACCGCTTCAAAGTGGGTGGGACTGATCGTTATAGTTGCCGTCTCTACTACCATGACATCATCATATTAAATGCGAATTTTTCATTCCGTGTTTCCCCATCCACTCCTCGACAACCAACGAGAGGAACGTCTGCACCTCGTCCACTGACCACGATTCAGCCGTTTCTTTTTTTTGGAAGTTTATACTCTTTTTTTGAAGCAAATACTTTTAAAACAGGTGCTACAGCGTTGTCTGTTCTCTACTGGCTATTTAAATCTAGCGAGTTTAAGTGTCTCGTGTCGTAAATACAATGACGCTGGTAGAGATGATTCTGTCTGACCAATCAGTGATCTTCAGTGTTTTCACGTCACATTTTAGTATCGGTACGGTACGCTTGGAACCTCAACAGAGGTGGTACCATTTAAAGCGAGCCGTACCGTACCGTACCATGCAGTGGAAATGCGCCATAAGTGAGCCGTACCGAACCGAGCCGTACCATACCATGCAGTGGAAAAGCAGCAAAGCGTGCCGTACCGAACCGAGCCATACCGTACCATGCAGTGGAAAAGCGCCATTAGAGTTGTCATGACTGAAATAAAATTCTTTATTAAAAACTAGTCGTTAAAGTCGTTGTTGAACTTGTTGAAATGTTGAACCTCTGCTTTTAGAAAACGAAACTCATTCAATGCGTTTTCTCATTTGTTGCAGCAGAAGATATTTCTGTCTGCATCTTTGTTTAGTGCTTTTTAACCACTGGGCTACACAAGACAGCTTGAGGAAGGCATCATTAACCTGAGCTCGCACAGCCAATGGTCAATGACTGATTATACCAGAGGCAGCAGCCAGAATCGATATTCAGATCCTGAATGTAAAATCAGCACTTGTGTGAAAACAGGCCTTCCCTGTCCATGTCTTTGGCTTTGCAAAATGAACACTCCAGTGGTCTATGGTCTTCTGAAATGAGGAGACAATTGGTTTATCAATGAACAAGCAACAGATACTACAATAATTTTGTATGTACACTCTTAAAAATAAAGGTACTTTACTGGCATCAATGATTCCATGAAGAATCTTTTACTTCCATGAAACACAAAAGGTTCTTTATAGTGGAAACATTTTCTTTAGATTATTAAAATATTCTTCATATAAAAAAAAAAATATATATATATATATTTTAAGAACTGTTCACTGAAAGGTTCTTTGAGGACACCAAAAATGGTTTATCTATGGCATCGCATTTACATTTAACTACATAAAATAACTACAATAAAACAGTATCAAGCACATTTGGTCTATTCTATATTTTTTTTCTGATATATTATTTTAAATAATTGCCTTTTCCTTTTCAGATCATTAGTCATCTAGTTCCTGGTAATACTGCAGGTGTCAGGATGGTCTCAGCATGAATGAGCACTTTACCTCGCCAAGCTGAGTGCTCACTAAAAACCACCTCGATCATCATTTCCAGTTCATTTACATTTGGACCTATCAAAATGTGGTGATATCTGAGTGGCTGTTTTTGTAAGTATTTTATCCATTTCCACTGGTTTGTCCATTTTGCGGAGCGCTTGCAAACTAGATGGGCTTTATAGACACTGAAATCAGCCAATCACAGTAAAGTGCACTTTGCCTTTCCTCACATTAAATTTAAACCTGTTTTTTTTTCCGCTGATGTCAACCCACATCATTCACCAGTGCATGTGCAACTGATTTGAGTACAGTTTTCTAGATGTACAGTACAAAACAAATACAAAACAAAAATTGATTGCTCATTACTTTCGGTGAGAAATAGTACAGACACTGGACAGGGATGAAACTTTCTAGTGTGCATGTGTCGAGCGTGCATGCTATCAAATGGAGTATTCTTTGAAAGGCAATGCGTTCAACTGTGTGTGTGTGTGTGTGTGTGTGTGTGTATTAAAATTGCGAAGTATACTTCGGTCTTTAGTGGTGAGGATTTTTCAGTGACTTTCTGCAGGCTGCACCATTATGCCAGTAGATGGTGACAAGATTGTCTTTTGTTAGTCAATCATAGAAACATTCACTTAAACGATTCGTTCAGAAACGCAGATTGAATCAAGAATGAAAAACCTCTGCTCTTTGTTGGTCTAAAAACATCAACGCTTGATTTCGCTTCTACTTTTTATTAAGCTAAAGGAGCTTGTGTCTAACAGTTCAAGTTACACTTGTCTATTGAAGTCAATACCACACTCACATTTGTACAAGTTCTGAATAGCAGTACAGATGTGATTACCTGCAGTAGAATAGTTGTGCTGATCCTACTACAACAAAATCAGGTCCACTGTTTGCAAATAGCGCGAGCAGATGCAGACAAGCATACTGTGCTTAAGGACACAAAAGGTTCCAACTACAGCAGAGCTTTCCAGACTGTGTATGTTCAGTATGGACTGTCAATCTCTGCCCTCTCTCCAGCTCAATATGTGGTCTGATTACAGAGTTAATGGCATGCCAAAGTGGAGACTCAAGACTCATTACACAAGACTGGATGTTACATCTGAGAAAATGGAGGTGCCGAATGTTATTTTCCACAGCTCTCAGTGCTTTATGTGTCCAAGATTACTTTGACATTGGAATGAAAGGAATAAGTGGTAATAAGTCAAGGTCAGTAAGATTTAACTTAAGTATTTATGACTTAATTAACCTAATTTGCAAGTTATTTTTTGAAAATAAATATGCACTGATGAATGCCACAATTATGCCACAATTAAAAATAAAGAACAAATAGTGTAGTACATAGTTGCTACCTTGTTTACTAATGTGCTTCTTGGCAGATATATTCACTGCTGCCTGTTGTATAACCACTGTTTAGCTATCATCATAGATATATTTGGCTTCATAGACCTTCCATTAGGCAGGCTGGTGACATCAAGTCAGTTTTGAGTCATTCTCAAAGCCATGAAGTGCCTGTATGTAAAGCACTAAGCAGAGAAAGGAAAATTGGGTTTGTTTGAAATGACAGGGATGAGAAAATAAAGACAGAATGTTAATTTTGTGGTGAACTATTCCTTTAAAAAGGTCTTTTTTCCAGATTTACTTATTTTGCTTATATAAAACCAATGTACTTTCACATAATGGATGGAGAAATGTAAAAAATAATCTCTTTTATAGTGGGAGTAAAATCCATTTCCCTTTTTGTTAAAGATATCTGATAAAGCAAAATCCATTACCACTTTTCACAATCTTTTTACTCCCAAATTGATTTGTTTTTCAAACAGTTTAACAACATCTGGTTAAAAAATACTTCTTTCTCCATTGACAACCATTAAAAATTAGATGTGTATTCTGACCAAATGTATTATTTTGCAGGAAACATATTGTATTTCATTAAATTTCTATTTATGATTCACCAGTACCAGATTCATTTTGAAGCATGAAGACTCTTCAATCCAGTTAATTCCCAATAGATGAAATCAACTTTTTTTTCTTTCTTTGCCTTAATATTGGATCCAAGTCATAGGTAAAAAGGACTGCAAAGAGACATAACTAGGCTATGAAATCTAAACCAGAATATTTGAGGAATATCAATAGAGCCTTGCAAGCACAACCATTTCACATTTTAACTCAGATTTATTTTATTTTTTTATTGCTTATAAAGCTATTTAAACAAGTCATAAAATATAACACCCCAAGCATTAAATGAGTTTGTGAGCAGTTTTATGATGTTATCAGAGGAGTTCAGAAAGAACAGAGGTGCTGATATTCCTCAGGGTGCCGCCAGCGTCAGGAGCAATTACTGTTCCATATGACAGGCCGTAAAAGGGCTTGAATGAACTTCAAATCTTCAATCTTCAAATCATCTCTTTTAAGTGAATATATGATATGAATATATATATACACGAATGATATTGTGATCTTTAGACTTTGCGGTTGTTACTCTCAAATATTTATTTTAAAGGGGTGGTATAATGCCCTTTTCACAAGATGTAAAATAAGTCTCTGATGTCCCCAGAGTGTGTATGTGAAGTTTTAGCTCAAAATAACCCACAGATATTTTTATATAGCATAAAATTATTAAATTGTCAATTTATGAGGGTGAGCAAAAACACACCGTTATGTGTCTTATTCCTTTAAATGCAAATGAGCTGCCGCTCCCAGCACAGGGGGAGGAGCTTCAACAGCTTGCACTCACACAGACATGCACTGAAAATTTCAAAAACTTTTAGCCTTTTGTGTTCAAACCGGAGTCAGACAATGATGGAGAGACTCAAGAAGAAGTGACAACATGTAGAATGCAACAGGACGTTTCTGAATGGTTAGTTGGTGAATTTATGTAGTTTATGTGTAGTTATCTTCCACTCATTGATTAGCATATTCTGTCTTGATAATCTATAAATCGTGTTCCGGGGGCGGGGTTTATGTAAATTTTAGGGTTGGTGATTTCACAGTAGTTAAGAGTTGAGAGACAGTAGTTGAAATACATATATCATATATTCATATTCTTAACGACTATAAACACGAATTTTGGAACCAAAGCAATTACACTGAAAGAACAGTATTATTGTACTTTTATACAAAGGCATCTGAAATAGCAAATGTGGAATGACCCAAAGTTGGCAACCCAATGCACCACAACAGAAGATATAAGTGCAATTCCAGGGTTACGAACTTGACATTTGAAGTGAAAACATGAAATGTTACACCTCAGAGAAAGTATTTGATAGCAGTAGCTATATTGAACCATGTGTATGTACAATCCTAAACCCCTGCAGGTAGAGTCCAGACATCATTAAAAAACATTACTTTTTTTGAGAACATCACATTTTGTTGAAACTATTCTTTGTAGGGAACTGCACAATTCTGACAACAAAATAGCCAGGTGAAAATGGGGTGAAATAAAGTGAAAATGCAATCACAGTAAACTTTGTCCTAATTTGCCATAGTGAGACCATGAACGTCTCTCGAGCTGTGGCAATATTTTTTCTCACAAAAAAAAAAAAAAGATCTTTGGTGCTGCGCCTCAAGTCTTTGGCCAATCAGAATCACGATAATGGCATAGTTTTTTCCCCCATGAATTAAGACAACTTTTTGCGGTATCACAAAAATGTTCATCTGGATTTAATACATAACCATGTCACTTTTTACCTCTTGTGAGTTTGCAGGCCTGTATACAGATGTCACATCTATTCATTGCAAAAATGACACATTACATTGGATGGGAAATTATATAAAATGCTTTATAACAGATTGTTCCGGCCCTATAATTTGATTGGCTGAACAGCGTTCCACAGGGCAGTAATCCTTTTAATGAAGCCATTTACATTTCCAAGGTCTGTACAAGCATTTATTGAACAAGGCCAGTTTCTCTTTGGAGGGTTTGAAATGACGACAGCAGATTTCATGCATTTGCATGGCTCAAATGCACAGGATATTGTCCAGAAGAATGTCTTTCATCCTTCTGCGCAGATATATGTTTATAAAATTCATCTCCATCTCAAGAAAGCGCATTCAACCACTGCTTTGCTGAATTGCAGTGCCAATAGTGAAAGAGCAGAATATATGATCATAATAAAAATCGGATTCGTTTCACTTCAGTCCAGAACTGCTCGGCTGTGTTTTCCCATGCAACTGTGTCCAGGACAAGGTTCAACAACAAGGATTTTATTTTCTGCTTGCCCAATCAGTCCAGGTTTTACAATTTTCAATTACAATTTCAACAAAACTGCTTCTTTGGCCATTCTTATTGTTGAGTCATGCACACCAGAATGGTGTGAAAAGGGAAAAACATCCAGTATGCGGCAGTCCTGTGGGCGAAAATGCCTTGTTGATGCTAGAGGTCAGAGGAGAATGGGCCGACTGATTCAAGCTGATAGAAGAGCAACTTTGACTGAAATAACCACTCGTTACAACCGAGGTATGCAGCAAAGCATTTGTGAAGCCACAACACGCACAACCTTGAGGCGGATGGGCTACAACAGCAGAAGACCCCACCGGGTACCACTCATCTCCACTACAAATAGGAAAAAGAGGCTACAATTTGCATGAGCTCACCAAAATTGGACAGTTGAAGACTGGAAAAATGTTGCCTGGTCTGATGAGTCTCGATTTCTGTTGAGACATTCAGATGGTAGAGTCAGAATTTGGCGTAAACAGAATGAGAACATGGATCCATCATGCCTTGTTACCACTGTGCAGGCTGGTGGTGGTGGTGTAATGGTGTGGGGGATGTTTTCTTGGCACACTTTAGGCCTCTTAGTGCCAATTGGGCATCGTTTAAATGTCACGGCCTACCTGAGCATTGTTTCTGACCATGTCCATCCCTTTATGACCACCATGTACCCATCCTCTGATGGCTACTTCCAGCAGGATAATGCACCATGTCACAAAGCTCGAATCATTTCAAATTGGTTTCTTGAACATGACAATGAGTTCACTGTACTAAAATGGCCCCCACAGTCACCAGATCTCAATCCAATAGAGCATCTTTGGGATGTGGTGGAACAGGAGCTTCATGCCCTGGATGTGCATCCCACAAATCTCCATCAACTGCAAGATGCTATCCTATCAATATGGGCCAACATTTCTAAAGAATGCTTTCAGCACCTTGTTGAATCAATGCCACGTAGAATTAAGGCAGTTCTGAAGGCGAAAGGGGGTCAAACACAGTATTAGTATGGTGTTCCTAATAATCCTTTAGGTGAGTGTATGTGCATATATGTTTATTTTTATTTTTTTTATATATATACTTCGAATGGGCTCAGTGTGGGAAGAGAACATTGTCGCTGCATACTGGTGGGAAGATGCTCATTATTTGCCTAACGAATTCAAGCAGGTTTGACATTCTCTGCAGCTGATACAAGGAGATTTAGAACTGGATGCCATAGGTGGCCATGTTAAAGTCATTAATCTATGGCAATCATTGCTATAGGTTGAATTTTTGGTTCATGGAAAAGCTTTCATGGGTTTGTTCTTTGTTCTTTCCATCTAGTTTACTCTATTTGCCACTTGAGCAATGGGCCGCAGCTTGTTGATTGGATCTGAGTACATCTAAAATAGGATCTCCGAGTTTCGATCCTTACCCCTTAGCTGGAAGTGTAATCTCATCTCTTCATATTAGTCAAGCACACCATTGAGACACACACTGACAGCTAACCATCTCATGTCGGAAAGTTGGAGGATTTTAATGGTACTTCTCCAGCATTAATCGCTGCATAGTTGCAGATGTAGAGTACTGTGTGGAAACCAAGCAAAGGTTTGTGCATCAGTGCTATATTTCATTCTTTATATCCTTTAGTTGCTCCTGTTGCATGTGTGGCCCAATTCCCTGTCTAATGAGGGCAGAACATTGAGTCCGGTGCAGTCATATATCCTTCTCAGCTATTTCACAGACAAGTTCTGCTAAATGATCCAGGGTCAAAACACTTAAATAGCAAGCAATGTGTGCTTCCATTTTTGGCTTGACTATCTATATACTATATCTATATAGACTGGTCAATTTTTAATTTGGTTTCGGAAACTATGTATTCTACTGATTGTAACAGGCTGCATTTTGAATGTGTGTGTTTTTTTTGTTTTTTTTTGATTAAATAAATAAATAAACAATAAACCAATAACTTTTAAATAAAAACGAAATAAAACACTTGCTAAAAAACAACAACATCTCAGGTACTTCAAGTGAATATTTTATGTCAAAGGGGTTCAACTGAAAAAAGCTTGGGAATCCCATGCTTTAGTTCATATTTTTTACCACTTGCAGGAGTCATGGTGACATGCCAAGAACACACTACAAGCCTGAAGCTTGTCAGTTTGTACATATTTAAAGACTCTTGGGGCCTATTAGTTTTGTCATTTCATTTAAAGGCACAATATGTATCTTTTTTTGCTTTAAAAATAGCAAAAATCACTATATCTATGTTATTATTTTTTTTTAGTTGTGTACTTAAATTATCCCGACTGTTTCCAACAACTTTCAAACCAGGAGAAATTTGTAATTTAATTCGAAGTTTTGTTCTTTATTTCCGTTTTGTCGCCGTCAATGGCGTCATATCCGCGTTGTCCCTGGTTTCCGCTCGTACTGCCATAGCAACCAGAGCCCTCTGATAGAAACCAAGGCGACTGAGGTGGACAACTGTGTAGTTCGCAATGTCTATTTGCACGCTGTTGTTTTTTCGTTCAAACATTATGGACAATGGCAAGCAGACTTTGGATAAAAAAGGAGAACTAAAACATATGGATGGCTAAAAATCAGCACAGTGTTTTTGAGATGCCTAGAGCTCCACGTCCGAGACTTTCGACCGCTCCTACATGTACTTTATTAAACAGGTGAGCACATTTACATAAAACTAATCAATGTTATATAGTTCAACAATGATAAAATGTTAGAATATGATCTGTATGTTATTCTAATGTTGATCTAGCATACTGCTAGTCTCATACAGACAAACTAACACATACATTTCAACACATACGGTTATCCGGACCACACGTGACCACACGTAAAGTCGGTTTACACGTGTGGTCCGGATAACCGTATAGTACCAATTTGTCTAATAAACTGACCTGTGAGTCGTAATTCTGCACTTGCGTGTAGTTCGGTAGAATGAAATGTCCTTATTCCTTTTATATCCGCGAGACTCGCGTCGCGTGTGGAGCTGATAGCTGTCTCTTAGCAATCCCGAACTGCTTCATGTTTTAGTCATGATAAAAACATCGATGTATTCACTCATCCATAAACATTATTAGATCGGTCGGCTTGACGTTGACGACAAGATCCATAATTCTTAGCAAATGTTGCGTCATCAAACTACGCCTTTGTTATTGTAAGAGGTTAGCGACCCCTAGCGGCGAAAAATTTCAT
The DNA here is from genome assembly GCF_951802725.1 of Rutilus rutilus. Lineage (NCBI taxonomy): Eukaryota > Metazoa > Chordata > Actinopteri > Cypriniformes > Leuciscidae > Rutilus > Rutilus rutilus. The sequence goes on along the minus strand of NC_140211.1, from coordinate 54,388,834 downwards.
ACTGTACGTTTAAATAGCTATCTGGTTTGTTAAATCTGTTCCATTTACACTTGGCCACATAAATGTGTCTCCGCAAACAGAATATAAACCTTCAATTCATGCACTATGTGCCAAATTAGAGGTTATGTAACCAAAAGCAACAGATATGCACTGCATTTTATTTATTATCAGATCAAAGATTGCAATAGGAGAGAGAGCACTTAAATCAGAGAATTTAGTATCCACCACTTTTTTAACCCTCTGGGGACCAAAAACGCGCCCGCGCGTTTTGCTCGTTTTTTTTTTTTAGCAATGAAAATAAACACTAAATGCTCTGTTAATTTTGATCTTTCATTTTCGTGTAATACATCAATCGATCCTGTTCAGTTTCTATTTTTTTTCTGTATACTCACAATAAAAATAAAGTGTTTTGCTTTTTGACAAATAAAGAAAAATTAACATGATGCGATTTCTGCCTTCTCTCTGTCAGTAAACTCCCATTTGAAACGCGTTCGAAAATGATCTATAACTCCGCGAAAATTCAGTCAAACAGGCAAACAGACCCACGGGCATAAAGCTTGAGATCGCATCTTTTAAATGAAGTAATTTATATAAAAAACAAATATTCTCAGCCTCTGTAATCTGTATAAAAAGAGAGCGACTCCAGTCGAGCTCATTACGAGCCATTCAAAAGTAATTTGACCACTCCCCGGAGAGCGCGTGCTATTCAAACGCAAATTCTGAGAACGCCCACATCAGCTGTAAACAAAGCGCGTTGAAATCGAGTGAGGCATAATATAGCATACCTTATGGAGAAAAGTTTCATCAGAACAGTGCTGATATGAGGAGCAATATCTCCTGATATGAGGAGCAGATCCCGCTGAGGAGTGAGGTAGGCTGTTTTCTTTTCTCAAGTGTTGATGTGGAATAACGTAACGTTAGTGTAGGCCTATGCAAACCGCAAAAAGATGAATCGCATTTCTATAATATGACTCGCCTTTCTGTGAGATGAATGAAGGGTACATATTTGTAAAGACTGTTTAGCCTAAATATGAATCGCGCGTCTGTGTGTGAAAGAATAAACTGCTTTGCTATAGCCTACTGAGATGAGTAAAAATCGACTGGAATATGTTGAAATAAAATGTATTTGTATAAGCAACGTATTAAACTGCAAATTAGCATTTATATGCCCTAATATTTCATAAAAACAATGTTACAGTCAGTCACTTGTTGACTAGATTTGGGTACAGTTTTTAGGCTACTGTAGAATATACTGCCACATCAAATAGCCTAAGCTTTTGTTTAGCAATTTCTGCTCATATCTAACGTTATATATATATATATATAACTATATATATATAACTATATATTCTTTATATATATATTAGATATTAATATATATATATTAGATATTAATATATATTATATATATATATATATATATTTGCTATATTCAAAATAATGAATACATTGATAAAATGTAGGCCTATAATCTTTTTTCTTTTTCTTTTTTACAAAGAAAGAGTACACTTGAAATATTGTTGAAATTGTAATTATTGTTGTAATTGTAACATTTTTAATAAAATAGCAAAACATATTTACAAGATAGATGTAAGCGAAATCTTAAATGGTCAATATAAGTCTTCTTCTAAATACATCTTTTGTCCTTGAATTGTGGCTCAGTCAGTGTCACACCTGAATGAATGGCTAATTATGCAGAGTCATTATGCAGAGTGAGTGGGACATTGTAATCTAAGGTGTAAACTACTCCTCCCCCTCGCATATTGGCTTTCCAAGCAAAACCTGTTTTACACCATTTAAATCAATGTATTTTTTTTTTGTGAACGATAAAGCAAGACTATTTTCACATAATTTTGAAGCTAGAACTGAAAGGGACAACATCCATTAGTCAAAAGTCTTGTGGACACATATTAAATATGTGTTTTGTGGTCTTAATTCAGCAACTTTCATTTTAATTTTTTCCAATAACCACGCATAAACATTATTCTCTTAAAAATACAAACATCTACATACACGTTGCTCGCATATTATGGTAGCCCTGTTTGTGCTATATAGAGTGAATTTACACCTTTGCCATTAACATGGCATAACTGAAAAAAGCACAAATGTCAGAGCATGTCAGAACATCTCAAGGACCCCAAAAACAGCTTGGTCCCCAGGGGGTTTAATGAAGATGACAATGTGTTGAGCCCCAGGACGCAATGCTGAACGCTGTATCATTTTGCTAAAGAAAGATTCTCATCTCTGTTGGGCCTGTGGAGATGTATCTGTGGAGATGCATGTTCCTGTTCACTGTGGTATCTGGCTACTGGGAGCCAGTATAACATTCTCTCACATCTTTATTTTTTACCGTTTTTGGAGAAATAAAATGTATATATGTGGCTTCAACATCCATATATGCTTGTCCAGTTTAGGGCTGAACGATTAATCACAATAAAACCGCATGCGATTTGGCAAAAGCTGCGATTATTTTATGCGCAGTTTGTCAGTGGAGTGCGGCTGATTAGTAGTAAATACTGCCCCATTTGAACACCAGGGGGCGCTCTCATGCAAACACGCTAAATATGCCCCACCGCAGAAGTACAATAATGCGCATCATTCCAGGAAATCCCTGTCGCTGTAGCTGAATAAACAGAAGATTGAAACGCTTTGATTAAACATGACTTATAAATACACGACTGCCTTATTCTGTGTAAGAAGGCACATCATCTCACAGAAGGAGGAGCTCAGCTGTCGTTATGAAGTGAGTTTGGAGTAAATGCATGTTATTAAATGTTGTCTGTTGTTGGACAAGAGGTTCATAAATGCTTCTCATGTTTTGTAAAGATATTTGACGTGTGTTGTTTTTTCAAATGCACGTTGTAAGTGACTCAAACTCACAGTGCTTTCAGATGGAGCAGCGTTTACAGAGCCGTACATCAATGACAAGCTGCGCATAAAAAATAATCGCAGCCTTTGCGATTTTAAAATCGCGATAAGCCATCTTAAGTGCGATTACATGTAAAGTGCGATTAATCGTTCAGCTCTAGTCCAGTTGCATCTAAAATGTGTCTTAAACCTTCCTCCTGAAGTGGTTTCTTCATTTGAATGCCTCATTTATAAAATACACATACGATCGGATTTGATCCTATATAAATACCTCGTCAAAAGTAAGGAACAAATCGGGAAGGCATGCAGAGACGTGAAAATGTTCTTATGTGTCCGTCAACTGTCAACTTTTTCGTGCTAAACATACAAGTAATTGAATCTATTTAACATTGTTTATGAAAATGTAAAGATAAATAGCCACATCACCCTGTAGCCCAAGACTGGTTGCCCACTGAAGCTAACAGGGTTGAGCCTGATCAGTACCTGGATAGGAGACCAACTAGGTTGGTGTTAGTGAGGCCAGCAGGAGGCGCTCACCCTGTGGTCTGTCGGATGAGACGTTAAACCGAGGTCCTGACTCTCTGTGGTCATTAAAAATCCCATGGCACTTCTTGTAAAGATTAGGGGTGTAACCCTGGCGTCCTGGACAGATTCTCTTCATTAGCTCTTATCAATCATGGCCTCTGAATAATCCCTATACATTAAAGCCATGGCTCTATCACTCTCTCTCATCTCTCCACCTATAGCTGGTGTGTGATTTATTAGGAGAGATACATTTAGGAACCTTTTTGTGCACATCCTCATTTTATGAATGTAAATATATGATTGGTTTATGCATATCTTTGTAAATGAGGCCCTTGGTCTTTTCATGATCGGATAGCTAAATAGGCCCATAGTTGTGTTGCATCATGTGGTTACAACTGATATTAACTGTTCCATTCTACCCACACAATAATAAAAATAACAAAATCTGCAGTTTTACAGGAATTTTGCTGGCCACTTGGTTGGCAGTGCCCTCCTGGCAATGCGACATTGACCATGTCCTATAGGGAACCCTAACGTCTTCCCTCAAGTCCTCACTTTCGTGACGTTAGGTGTAATGTAATCTTCTGTGAGGCAAAAATGTTGATTGCCCCCCCCAAAAAAAAAAATATAATTTACCAATTTATTTTAAAAAATATGAATCTCCAATGCGTGTTCACGAGATTATCATGACGCATGCATGTTGTGTTGACGCGAGAGCAATGATTAATATTTTGTAAATAAGTGGTAATTTATGTTTTTTGCACAAACAAAGCACTTGCATCACTTCATGAAATTGAGTTTAAACCACTGGAGTCACATGGATTACTTTAATGATGTCTTTACTACCTTTCTGGGGCATGAAAGTGGTAGTTGCGTATAGGTTGTCAATAGAGGGACAGAAAGCTCTCAGATTTCATTAAAAAGGTCTTCATTTGTGTATCAAAGATAAACGAAAGTTTAACAGTGCATTTACACGTGGCATCTGCATTAATGTTTCTCCATTTTTTTCTTTAAATGGGTGACGTCATGCGTTGCCGAACTAAAATGTGGGTTCCACTGCGTCGAGTCTTTGGCGTTGCTCGAGGCAAAAGTTGAAAACGTTTCAACTTTTCAACTTTTCAAGCGCCAGTGCAGGCATCAGCCAATCAGATACCAATGCAAATACCCTAGCGCAGACGTTAGCCAATTGCGTTCATGCAACACTGAAAAATGAATGTGATACCAGTACCAAGCTTCAGACGCCCTACGTCAAACGTTGACGCTGATGCCCCGTGTGAATGCAGCGTTACGGATTTGGAAAGACATGAGGGGGAGTAATTAATGACAGAATTTTCATTTTTTCATTTTCCATTTCATTTCCTGTCTCCTCTCTGACTGACTGTCCTTGCTGGAGCGTTCATATTCATTGATGACCTCACTGAAGAGCGTCATTGATGTTCTGGTGGATTAAGTGCAGTGATAGCAAAAGATTATTGGAAGATGATAAAGGAAAGAGGGTGGCTCAATACCCACAACTAGACTGTGTTCATCAAAGTTATAGAAATGCAATGCATGCTCATTAAAACCATGACATAGGAGCATATGACCTCTTGAAAGACATGGCAGGTTGATTACGGACAGATTTAACATCTGATGAGATGAAATGTGTTTCTGTACTCAGGCTGTCTTTGGGTAATTTTCCATCTGGATTTGTAGATGACTTTGATGATGGGTGTCATGGAGTATGAGAGGACATTACACTGAGATGGTAAACTAGCAGTAAAAAAAAAAATCTTCTTTTGTTTATTATTACCTAAAATTACCCTGAAAGTGTCTAAATGAAGAATAGCTCCAGCATCTTTTCACCTACTCTCTAATTCTTTCTGCTTTCCACAGTCCAGCATGCAGACATGTTTCTTAATGAGGGTGTTTGCTGACTTAGTATAACGTGTGAGTCTTTACTTTCATTATGAAACCATACTGTGTTGATGACCTAAAAATGAACCGAAGAGGGGAAACCGGTGTCCTCTAGATCAAAAAACTGTCACATCCAAACTCAAAAGACTGCTTTCCTTTTAACACAAGTTAAATGTTTCACTAAAGTCTGTCTTTAGTCAATGTCCAACAAATGCATATACTTTCACTCATAAAACACATAATTTCAATGATAATTTCGCTGGTTGTTAATGATGAACCTACAGCTATTGTCTGGCCCTGACTTTTTGTCCTGAGCATGTTTACAATCTATTGAGCAGCATATTTGGCCATCCCAGATAACAGGGAATGTTCTTAGAACTTTGATTAATGTTCTGGCAAGTTATGAACAAAAGTTATTCAAGTAACATGAACAGAATGTTCTTTCAAATGTATCTGGTCTTTAATCATGTTCTCAAAATGTTAGCACAACATTTTTATTTATACATCATTCATGGAATGTTTTTTTATGAAACCAGTTTTTAAATGTTACTTCTTGTTTCAGAAGAACATTCAAAAGGAGCATTCCTGTGTTTGTAGAATTATAAAATGGAACGATCACTTAACATTCGAAAAAACTTTTTTTCAGGGAACATTCAGAAATAATGTTTTTGTAATTAATTGGTTTGAGTAGTGTAAACTTAAATCAAACAAATTTGTTCAATAATAAAAAATAAAAAACATTTATGAGTATTTAGAACTTTATTCTTCTTCGAGCCTGGTTTGAGAACAATGTTACATGTTCTATTTTGCTATACTATCAAAGCATTGTTACCAATTAGCAAGTTAGCATTTACTGAATTAGCTAGTTAAAGCAAGCCAAGTTTCCACTACTAAAAATATTTAAGTTGAAAGTACATGATAATATGCATTAGATTGCTTAAAGGTATAGCGGAGGATTTTCCCGAATTTTAGAAAAGAACCGCCCTCTCCACTTTTTGAAAAAAGGCACATGCGCAACACTCTACCTGCTCCCGAGAGGGAACGCCTATTAAACGTGTGCACGAGAGAGCATGCACGAGCTAATCATAGCTTACATTAACTTTTACTAGCAGTGATTTTAAATGGATTTCTCCAAATAGCATGCCAAACTTTACCTGTCAAGTAGAAACTTCGCGACTGAGGCATCAGTGGGAAGCCCAACCTGTGTTTTGAGCGCACGCCATCGTGTGAATCGTGTGCACGAGCACGTACGACGGCCTTACGTAAACATATCACCAGAATGATTGACACTTAAGAGGACCAATAGTCTTGATGATCCACCCGGAAAAAGAAAATCCTCCGCTATACCTTTAAATATTTCAAGTTTAGTGCAATTAAAATATGAGTTCAAAATAATAAACTGCCATTTCCGCTTACTTAAACGTAAAGGAACACGCTGAATTTTTAGGACTTTAGCTTATTCACCGTATCCCCCAGAGTTAGATAAGTCCATACATACCCTTCTCATCTCCGTGCGTGCCGTAACTCTGTCTGACGCACCCAACGCTAGCCTAGCTTAGCACAAATACTGACATACTGACATACACCCACCGACAGGGGTGGGTGTTGTGAGGTTTTCGCGTGCAGCCGTCATAGGCAGCCGTGCACGAGCGCAAAACCTCACAACACCCACCCCTGTCGGTGATTGGTTGGAACACTATTTATTTTGGTTTTGAGTGGTGGTGAAACCAACTGTTTTTGTGTGCAGATCTCAGAGCCTAGGCTCCCTACAGAGACGCGTTTTTTTGACGGCATGCTTATGGGGCGGGCAGCTAGTGGATCGTTAGGAAAGATTAGATGAATGTGATCATTTATATTTGGGCCTGAAATCGCTGATACAACCTTTAAAGGGGTCATATAATGCCATTTTTGTACAAGCTAATATGATTCTTTAGGGTCTAAATTAAAAGTTTGTAATATACTTTAATTAAAAATTCTCATTAGTATTGTAAGAAAACACTAATTTTACCTGGTCAAAAACAGCTCTGTTTTCAGCACGCCGTTTCAGTGCATGTGTCTTTAAATGATAATGAGCTTTGCTCACCCCGCCCCTCTGTTCTGTGGGTACACCGTATTAGACATTCTCTGACGTATCTAACACAATAACCACATGTTATTCGTTATAAACGTGGGATTATGAATTATATGGAGAACGTCGTGTAAACCTTAGACGCATTCATCTTGAAGCCTGCAGCAAGGTTTGCAAATTTCGCAAAGATTAATATAAATACTAATATAAAGGTTAATAAAACATTACACTCACATCTTCTGGAGGTTCAGCAGGAACACGTTGGTACCGATCCGGTTTTTTCTCGTTTGTGAAGCTGTCTGGTGTGAAATGATTCGCGCAAACATGAAAGCACAGACTATCGTGGGGAATCCCCGTGAGGGAATCCCCGCGTCAATCCTTTGGGCATATCACTTCAAAAACAAAACTCAGCCACTGCTTCTTCAACGGCTCGGATTTAGGAACATCCAAATGACTGCTGTGTTCCTTATTACATCTAAGAACAGAACACCACAATCGCTTAGACGCCATTCTACTCCAGCATATCAACAATGGCGGACTACTATGACGACGGCTGTCACAGCTTGCTCAGGGCGGGTCTTGTGTTGAAACACGGCTGTCAATCACAATCGCGGGAGGGGCGTACGATCTTATGACGTCACAATATCGAACGGCTTGATTTCAGAGATGGTCAAACATATAAGGAGATTAAAACAAAACCACTGGATGGATTTTTATCATGATAGGATGGTTGTGTACAGGCACTGCCAACAGACATTTCAGTGCAATCAACTTGTAAAAGTGCATGTACCATTATATGACCCCTTTAAGTCAAACACACCTAATGAAAGACTGGTGTCACTGATGCTCTTGTGTCTGAAAGGGAATAAATCCACACAACCATTTATCCACATATCTAATCAGTGTCAAGGTTTTTTTTTTTTTTATTGAATCAAGCCCTAACATAATTCAAAACTTCATATTTATTCATTTATTTCTTTATGAAATGTTATCTTGTGTTTTAGAAATGTGATTATACTGACTTTTATATATAGCTTCTGTGACATTAACATTAACTCAACACATTTTGAGTTTTAAGTAAAAAGTCTCTGCTCAGGTTTCTAGTGATAATATTATGTTTCTGCTTCCATTGCTGAAATATAATCATTTAAATGTCAACTGAGACGTTTCTTTTTACTTCAGTGCATAAAAAAAGTGAATAATTGAGCAGGTCACATTTCTTTCATCTATGACAATTGTTTTGTATCTTTGAATGAAACATTGTAGCAAGGCAGGCCACAGCCTGTTTACAAAGATTCCCCCCTCAATATGCTTTATATTACTGGTTTCCATGGTGATGTTTTTACTTTGCTTTAGCTTAATGGCAGACAATTACTTTTCTAGTAGGGAACTGACATATCAAGCAAAAGCTTAATACTGGCAATGCATAACTTGATTTGCACACTTTAAACTGTGTTTCCTTTACTGAAGTAAAAGAACAGACACAGGTCTTTACGTACTATAGTATGAATACACACTTTTGAAATCTTTCTCAAATATTTTCACGAGTATATGTTAAAGATCAGTAAAAAGTTTAAGAACAATAACCGCCTTTTATGTGTTCAGGTTTGGCTGATGTGTCTTTGATACACAGGGTTTTTAGCCATGAGGTTAAAGGAATAGAGTGTCTAAATTCATTGGCTACGTTTGGCAGAAAAACATCTGCAATTGCACAATGTTTCATTCACCTGTCATTGTACAACATCTGCATGTTAACTCATTCCCCGCCATTTGACGGAATTTTGCGGCTTTCCCTGTTTTCACTGTTATATGGTAGGGGGCGCTATTACGCATCTTCTGAAAGAGTACAGAATCTCCAACGCTATCTCACGACTAATTCATATGAGTGATTAAAATTCGTACAACCTCACTCGGGTATAGGTTCAGGGTCGGGTCAGGAGTAGGTCATTCGTACAAATTCATACGAATTTGGCAACTCGTATAATATGTATGAAAACCCAGGTGAAGAAGCAGCAAAAACAAGTTATAAAAGCATTGCTTATGCACTTTGTAGTTTTTGGCGTAAACAATGTGATTTTCTCAGCTTTTTGTTCAAAATAAAGAGAAAAGAGATCATCTCTACTGGCCTACATATTTACGTACTTAGCAGATGTATATATATATTTTTTTTCTCAAAGCCACTTGTATTACAGGGCCATCTGTAGGTTTGTTGGGCCCTAGACTAAGGTCATGTAAAAAAAAATTGTCATAACAAAATCTCAGTATTGGAAATAATGATCTGCTCATTTACTACACCCTTAGAAGAAAGGGTTCTATGTAGGTTCTGTCAGGCCCTTCATATATAGAACCTTTCAAGTTCATTAAAATTGAGTCAAGAACCCAAGGGTTCTGTATAAAACCCACCTTAATGTATGAACCATCTTGTGGGCCCCCCAAACATGTTGAGACCCTAAGCACCTTGGGACGACCCAGTTTTGCTTTTTAATTTACTAATATTTTGTCAATGGAGAATATTCATCTGAGTTTTTCTTTTTTTTTTTTTGGATAAGAAAAGTTTATTTCATAAGGGGATATTAGTGGATGCATTAACAATTTTAGACTTTTGCGATGACAAAAAGTAACAAATGAGAATGCTGAGGTAAGATGACAAACCCTTCAGAATTGGGGCAAACATCTGCCAGTGGCATGTTGTTCCTTTATATAATATAATAATTATTATAATACAGCATTTGATTGGTCTTATTCAGTTACATTTTAATTTTTTTTACATTTATGCATTTAACAGACACCCAAATAGTGGAACATAAGCAATTCGTCACAGAGCCAACAATATTCATACTATACAATAACATATATTAGATATCTAGATCAGAAAACAAGGTTATTTTACCCAAGAAGCTGACAAGATGGCCCTTTTCAAAATGTTTTTTTGATTTGCAATAACTTAATTATAAAAAAAAAACACATTTAATTCCCTACAACTATAAAGAACTATACCGAATGATTTATCGTGTTCATGCTAAACTCATCTGAAAATGTTACAGTAAATGCACACAAATACCCCCATCTTTCACTCCCTATTATAACAGAATCATGAATCATTATGTAAAAATATATGATTATATAAAAAATATCTATATATGGAATATAAATAAATACATCAATTTAATAATTACATTTTTGTACAGTTTTATATATGTAGTCACTTGTGTATACAGTACATTTTAATCTTAATCTTTGTCAGAGAAAGGTAAATTAAATCTTAAAAAGCAGAAAAGAAGAAAACGCTGTGGAGAATTCTCTGATGTAATTTGCTCAACCTCTTCATGAATCCCAATGAATAATTCATTCTCTATTGTCTGTAATTCTCTCTTTATTTCCTTAATTTACATCCTGGTAATAATAGACAGTACATCTCTTATCAAGACTCTCAGGTCTTATTATTAAAATACCACCAAAGATTTTTAGCCTATGTTAGGGTTTTGTCCCTTGTACAGGGAAAATGAACAGACCCTGTGAGGCATAACATTTTCATTTCCACCTTACATTCTAATTCTTTATCCTAATTGCAGCAGATTATTCATCTGTTAAAATACTGTGCTTTTTCATTTGCTGCTGGCTCACTCTTTATATGAACCATTACTATCCCAATATTCCAGCATACTGAGCGCATGAAAGGGCAAAGACGGCTATTTTTAAAGAACTGCTTGTACTGAGTTAATTATGGCAGACAGGCTATGTGTTTTCAGCCTTATTTGATCTATATGTGCCTCAATGTATTTCTAAGAGCACCTAAAGGCATGTGCAAGTCTGTCAATCGCCAGAACAAACTTGTTTAGAGTGACAACCTGTGCGAAAGGTTAACACAAGAACGTGTTGTGCTGAGGAGGAAGAGTGAGTCACTGCAGAGAAGATAGTACGTTTTTATTTCATGACTAAGCAGAAGTATCAAAGAAATGTTCTTCAATCCGATACTCAGAGCAGATGGCACTTTATGTGCAGTTGCTGGGGAAAGATGACATTGGCAGATTTCCATTGTCTAGTATTAGTACTGGGACCAACACTCCAAATGAAAGGCTATACCATCATCTATGGAGGTAAGAGATTAATTGCTTCCTGAAGAACTGTGATGATAAATGATCTAAAATGAATATACTGCCAAAAGACTTCTAATAAATAATAAAATCATTTTTACAGTGTGATTGTGTCTTTAATAATTTCTTTGCATGATGTTAATCTAATGCCATATCCACAATAATACATTTTCTAAAGTGTCTTCACGTTTTCATTTTCACTGGAGGAAAACAATAGTGAGGGGTGAAGGTTGTCTAGGTTACTATTGAAACTCCCGTTCCCTGAAGGAGGGAACAGAGACTTTACATCAGAACTGAACTGACAAATTGGGATCTCGCCTGACAGCCCAATCACCTTCGAGTGTAAACTAAACTTGCACATTGGCGTGCATCAGGTGCCCCGCCCTGCAAAGTGGGTATACATTGGGAAAGCGTGCCTTTTCGTACTCACGGGCGTACTTACCTGAAGAGCAAGATAAGTGCACGTATCCGATTCTTAGGAGGGGAATTACTACTGGCGATGAGGACACTGGCTCTACACAGAGATTATAAAATCTCGCAAACCTGTTAGATGTCGTCCAGCACCCAGCTCTACAGATGTCTGCCAGTGAGGCACCATGCGCCAGTGCCCAGGATGAAGCAACATCCCTGGTAGAGTGAACTCTCATCCCAAGGGGGCACGGCTCGCCTTTGGTCTGGTAAGCCAAGACGATGGCATCCAACCTCTGCTTAGAGACAGCCTTTCCCTTCTGCTGGCCTCCATAGCAGACAAAAAGCTGGTCTGAGGTCCTGAAGCTCTGCATTCGGTCCACCTGCAAAGCAAGGGCTGGGTCTGCCTTCTCCAGGGGCAGCGCTTGCAGGTTCACCATCTGGTCCTTGAAGAGAGTAATAGGAACCTTGGGCACGTATCTGGGCCAGGATCTCAGGATTACGTGAGAGTTGGCCCGTCTGAATTCTAGGCATGATTCATCGACCAAAAATGCTTGTAGGTCCCCTACCCTCTTAACAGAAGCGAATGCAGTTAGGAACGTCAACTGAAGAGACAGAATTTTAAGCTCTTCCGACTGCAGCGCTTCAAAGGGCGCTATCTGTAAGGCTGCTGAGACCAAGGAGAGGTCCCAAGAGGGTACAAGGTGAGGGTGTGTTGGATTCAGCCTCCTCATGCCCCTCAGGAACATGATGATCAGATCACACTTTCCCACAGACTTACCATGTACTGCATCATGATGTGCTGTGAGAGCTCCATTTGATGAACAGGTTCCACTTCAAGGCATAAGCGTGAAAGTGCTCTCTCCAAAGTGATGGTGTCTACCACAGCCGGGGGTAGATCACCTAAGTCCTCCAAGTCCCGTCCAACGACCACACGTGGAGGTTCCAGAGGTCCGGACATGTGTGCCATAAGGGTGCCCCGTCTCTGAGAAAGCAGGTCCTTCCTCAGAAGACTGCACAAGGGAGGGGCTGTCGCGAGGAGCATGAGTTCTGGGAACCAGGTCCTGTTCAGCCAGTAGGGCGCAACTAGCAAGACCTGTTCCTCGTCCTCCCTGAAACAACTGGCAGTGGAATGAAAGGCATAGCATCCCGGATTGGGGTCTGAGTGCAACACTCATCTGGCTCCACAGTTCAGCAGGGAGAAGGCATCATGTCCTCAGACAGCACCGAGCTGCCGGCTGGCAATAGACGAGGAGGATGAGAGAGGTAAGGCATAGCGTCACACACTGCCATCCGTGCCCTCATGGGACCCAGAGACAGGGGAAACTGCTCTTTTTTGGGGAATTTGGGAACAGAAGTAAAACTCAACAAAAGATTCTCCACTTGGTCCTCCACCGGGGGAGGGAGTGGTTAGATCACCATCTCCCAAAGAGCTGCTCCCTCCATCTCTGGATTGCCCATCTAATGTACGCCGCTTGGCAGGGGGTGGGCCGGACTGCTGCGCTTTCCTGTGACTGGCTCTGCGCTGCGGCCTAGGTGGAGGCTGCTGCTGAGGCCGTGCGGGAGCGGAGGAGGAAGCCACAGCTGGGCGCCCTCGGTCACGAGCAGGTGGGGGGACGCCAGGGCAGGATGTGCTAAATCGCCTCCTTCTGCTTTTGTGCAGCCAAGAACTTCTGGGTGAAGTTCTCGACCGCATCCCGGACGAGAATTTACAGGCCTTTGATGAGAGAAGCAGATTACCTCTCCAGGTGGCAGCGCTTTGTGGATACAATGGGCTTTATGCACAGCTGCACTACTTCCTGAACTTCAGGCAGGTCCTTTGTTTCCTGTCTGCCATTATTGGACAAACTGATTAATCCAGGTGTGCCTGACCACCTGAATTAATCAGTTTGTCCAATAATGGCAGACAGGAAACAAAGGACCTGCCTGAAGTTCAGGAAGTAGTGCAGCTGTGCATAAAGCCCATTGCATCGCTACCGCGCGCTCCACCAGAGGGATCTCCACGTACCCCTTGGCCCCCCCTTCATGGCCGTCAGCGCAGGGTCAGACTTGATCAACGCTATTCTCCCCAAAGTGGGCAGCGCAGCTGAGTCTTCATCCCCGGAGGACTCTAGCCCACCCTCCGATGTAGCGATCGACATCTGATCCTCCGCCAGAGCCCCGAATTAAAAGCTTGGTCCCCCATGAGAAGGACCAGCAATCTCTGCCGGAAGCTCCACAGCTTGCGATGCGCTAGAGGAGTGGGGGACCCCTCTGTGATCCTCAGGTCACCCTGTCTATTCACTGAAGTAGCCCTCTGCTGGGCAGAGGAAATAGATTGGGGCATAGCAGAGGGGACTCCACCTCTTTCGAGGTATTGGAGTCTCGACCGCAGCACTGAGATGGTCATCTTCTTGCAGTGGATACATGACTCATCCACAAAAGCCACCTAAAAGATAAGGAGGAGCCAAAGCCTGCTGCCATTTTCATATGAGGTTTAAAGAAGACTGAGGCGATCACAAATTTGTTTACAGATTACAGAGCAAATCACTTTTTTTTTTTTTAAGTAAATTAATTTTTCCAGAATTGACAAGGAAACAAACCGATTCCCCCTTAAAAGGTGGGGTCTATTTGTTTGATGCGTACCTGGGTATGTGTGGCAGCTTTCACACTTATTCAAATGAACTGCAATGACAGAATTTGTTTGAGGGTGTGTTGACACTTGTAGTTTGTTTTCTTGGTCCTTTTGGTCCGTACCTAAATAGAAAATTATACATTTAGTCCTGGTACTTTTACTGTAATGTTCACACTGTCATTTTTAACACTGAACCTAAATACGTAAAACAAAACAAAAAAGCTTTTATGATGTTCATTTTGCAACTGAACATCCAAAACAATGCTGTGTGTTGGGCTTAATTGAGTTCTGTGTGTACATAATATAATGTGTTTTTTTAACAGCTGAGAACTTGCACAGAGCTTATAAAATGTGTAAAGGAGTCAAAACAGAGCCAGGAATTACTCTGTTACACATACAAAATGAAGATCTGCTGCGAGGAGATGGCGATTCCGACGCCTGTACTGAACTGTAATGGGCAACATTGCTCTTACGACGAGAAAAAACAGGTATGCTTGAGCATTCTTCAGTCGCATCTTGTGACATAATGTCCTGTTTTTGGTTAGTTTAGATGTCTTTGGTCAGTGTTGTGTTCATATTTCAGTCGATCCACACCTGAGTTTTAGATGCCAATCATGATTTTATGGTCTTTCACACATAACAGGACAATTAGATCCTGCTGAAGTCAAAATGCCCAAAAGATGGGTGTCAAAAACCCATACATAAAGTTTATAACTTTTCACATAATCTGTCAAATCCTATTTTCCTCCACTGTAGCATGCAATAAATTGAGATACCCCGGGCAACGCTGTCAAGTCAGCTCTCCAGGCTTATTATGTAAGGCCAAATCTGTTTTGTGTATTTGTTCCACTAAAATGACAATGTAATTCTTCAAGCCAACTCTGAATGTCACAAGAAAGACATACTTCATCATAACCACTGAACAAAGAGGAACTAAATAACACTTAAATGCCAGGCAGCACCAATGCTGATGTGAACGAGTTTTGTAAAACATTAAGATTGCTGTCTGTAGCAATCTCAGATTTTTTTTGTCATTACAGGGTATTTTGCATTAGATAAAAATGCAATTTATGAAGAATTATGCATTTTCCACATCCTAAATGATATATTGTCCTCCCTCTGTGACTTTAAGATTTAGTCACGATCAGAATATGGCTTAATCAACCATCTGTCTTGAATCATGTGGCTCTGGAAATGCTGGTTTATGATGTGTTAAGTTAATGAGACTCAGCAAAAGCAGAGAACTTAAACAAGAAAGGAAGTGAGAGCGACAGCTACGTAGAGAGATAAGATCAGGATAACGAAGCCCTCAGCATTTAGTTAGAGATCCTTCTTATACTAATATTTGAGAGTCGATCAGTCTAAAGAGAGCTGATCTCTTGACACACAGCTTCAAGACTGCAGGATCAGAGGAGTGAGAATGACAAGTCCAGGGAGAGGCTGATCTCAAGTGGAAGGACAAGGTTAACAATGGGATGGGATGTTTACCAGAAATTTGATCAGTTCTCCGAGATTAAACAGGTCAAGTGATGCAACTGATACGGTCACAGTTGCAAATCAAGTTGAAACAGGATCTAAACGCAGCAGTCTTCAGTTTATTTTAACAAAACTCAGGGTACTAAGGATACAGAACAGAACCACGATTGAAACGCGACATTAACAAACAACTGAAAAGAACCAAACACAGAGCTTAAACGGATAGGTCACCCAAAATTGAAAATTGTCATTTACTCACCCTCAAGTTGAACACAAAAGATATTTTGAAGAATGTTGATAATCAAACAGTTGATGTTAGCCATTGACTTCCATAGTATTTATTTGTCAACTGTCTGTTCACCAACTTTCTTCAAAATATCTTCTTTTATGTTCAGCAGAAGACAGAAACTCATACAGGTTTGGAACAACATGAGAGTGAGTATACATGATGATATAATTAAAAAATTTTGGGTGAACTATCCCTTTAAATACACAGGGCAAACAAAGGAGCTAATAAGATAATTAACTAAACACAGCTGAACAGAATACTCAATCAATTAGTAACCAAGAAAACAAACAGGCAGGGAACCATAGGAGAGCAGAACCAATGAACAAACTAACCGCAAAACACTAGGGGCATGTTCAAGTTCAAAACGGTGCGCAACGTTTTGCTACGGTTTCCGGGTTGAACGTCATGTTTCCTGGAAACGGCGTGCACCGGTGTGCAACGGGGTTTGAGATACGTTTTCTCTTGTTTGGTGGGTGTGTCAGAACTGCAGTCCAATCAGCAGCAACATGTATATAAAGCACGTGGTATTAAAGTGAACTCGCACAATGGGTTCAAGAAAAGTAATTTACAAATGTGTTCGATGCAGCTCGGTATACGCAACAACTGAGGATATTAGAAGACATGTTTGTCGAAAGTTTTATTGTAAAAAATATAGGATATCAACATAATGATGTAGTTGTTTATATTTTTAGCTTCATTGCAAGTGTATTGGTATAGAAATAAACATTGGTAATTAAGTGCTTTTCCTAAAAATGAGAAAGAAAATACAGGGTATTAAAACAGTATGACCTACAAATAAAGTCAGTATGTAAAGGCTAAATAGATGTGTTTTAGTCTGAATTAGGTAAGATGTGTGCTTCCATTTCAGTTTCCACAAATCCCTTCACTCGATTGGGATGTTCTCTTTTGTTCTGGGCGGCAAGTGCAGTTACTGTAACATCGGGCATATTTTGTAGTATTAAACACATATTTATACCGACTTCATCAGGCTCAGAAAATTCTTCACAAAGAACACAGAGAATGGCCTTCTCAGCTGCCATAGTTGCAACTCTTGCTCATCAGAACAGTGTGTTCAACGCATCACCGTTTCTGTTTAAAAAACATTGTGCAACGTTTTGTCGGGGCTGAACGCAGCCTAAACCAGAACAGAAAATCTAACTCAAACAGAATACAAAACTGTGACACATACCGTCTTTCTCTTTTTTATTCACACTACTGGTTAACAGTTTGGAATAAAAAGTAAAAAAAAAAAATTGGAAGCAGTCTTTTATGCTTACCAAGGCTGCATTTATTTGATCAAAAACAGTCAAAACTAAATATTGCAAAATTTAACTACAATCTAAAATATATATTTTTAAGTAATTTATTCCTGTGATGGCAAAGCTGAATTTTTAGAAGCCATTAAACCAGTCTTAAGTGTCACATGATCCTTCAGAAATTATTATCAATGTTGTGCTGCTTAATATTTTTATTAATGAAGCAGTGATACACTACCATTACAAATTTTGGGCTAAGTAAGAAAAAAAAAAGATATGCATATTACTTAGAGTAATTTTCTCAATGGCGGTCAATTAAGCACAAGAAAAGCTAAAATCGGAGCTAAAACTCTACAAAATGTTATTGTATCTCATTATGGGGGTCTTCACAATACTTATTCAAGAATAAAAAGCCAAATACATGACAGGCCTGAGCTTTGACAATTCTTTTTGTACACCACGTACGGTACAAACCCCTGAAATCGGTTGATAAATGCAAATGTTATTTTAGTTTTTTTCCAGAAAAACCGCAGCTCACCCATTTATTTGCATTTGTTTACAGCGCAGTCTTGCCCTCAGCAATATGGCGGACGCGTTGACGTACCGTTCCAAAGCGGCCAATAGGGCGTCTATCTATTTATTATGTCTATGCCTAAACCCAGAGCCATATCTCTATATGTTTGTAGAGAAAGATTAAAAATATGGGAGAAAAACGGGAGGGTTGACAGGTATGGTGACTACTGATAGGCCGTCTGTCACCCGCAAAAAAAACAATCACGTTTTAGAGACGGAAAAAATCATGCCCTGACTAACATAACTACTCTCTACTCAAGGACTTTGACAGAAATGTAGTGGAGTAAAAAGTACAATATTTGTCTTTCAAATCTAGTGAAGTTAAAGTAAAATGTTTCCAGAAAAAAATTATACTCAAGTAAAGTGCAGATACTCAAAAAGTGTACTTAAGTACAGTAGCCTACTCAAGGAAATGTACTTTGTTACCTCTGCCCAGTACCTGCATGACTCGTCATATACGTAACCAGAGAGAAGTAGCGTGATATCACATTCAGGTATAAATTCCTTTTAAATTAAAGGTATTGCGGAGGATTTTCTTTTTCCGGGTGGATCATCAAGACTATTGGTCCTCCTAGTTGTCAATCATTCTGGTGATATGTTTACGTAAGGCCGTCGTACGTGCTCGTCCCTAGGTAGTTTTCGCTTTCTGCGCGTGCGCACTTTCGGGTGTATGTGTGGTGAGCTACGGTTTCAGCCATTCATTGAAGCTCGCCGCTCTCACCGGGTTTTTTCAAAATGTCTGAGGGTCGCAAGAGAAAAAGTGTCTACGAATTGTATGACAAGAAGAGAAAGGCCTCTGAAGAAAGAAACAAGACCAGAGTGTTTTTGGGAGAATATTTCACACGCTGGCGTGCGCTAAAAGCGCAGGTTGGGCTTCCCACTGATGCCTCAGTCGCGAAGTTTCTACTCGACAGGTAAAGTTTGGCATGCTATTTGGAGAAATCCATTTAAAATCACTGCTAGTAAAAGTTAATGTAAGCTATGATTAGCGATGCTAGCCCTGGCACAAGTCACGCACCGCGCAGACACGGTAAACATCTCAAGTAATTATGACCAAATGGTAAAAGGTATCACGCTGAAATGTTCTAAAACCTTGTGTGTTCATTTTTGATAATTCCAATGTGTTCACATATTTATTACACAAATGCAACAAGCTACTTCTCCATTGCAGATCATGTCTTGAGTCCTCACTCAAAACACGGAAGGGAATTTGACATTTTGGCTTGCATGAATGTTTTTGAGTTAGAGTGTTTTTGGGAGAATATTTCACATGCTGGCGTGCGCTAAAAGCACAGGTTGGGCTTCCCACTGATGCCTCAGTCGCGAAGTTTCTACTCGACAGGTAAAGGAAAGTAGGCTTGTATGAGCCATGCCAACAGCAACTTGTAAACAGAGCGTGCACGCTCTCTCGTGCACACGTTTAATAGGCGTTCCCTCTTGGGAGCAGGTAGAGTGTTGCGCATGTGTATTTTTTCAAAAAGTGGAGAGGGCGGTTCTTTTCTAAAATTCGGGAAAATCCTTCGCTATACCTTTAATTACTAAATTGTTTAATTATGGTTTATACATGCTAGTTTCCATGACAGAGTTTCAGAAAAATCTTTTCATTACTGGAGCTGCCAGTTTGCAAAGTTTCAAATGATTATTACTTGTTTATTGTTTGCTTACTCATTTTCATTCACTCCTTCAAGTGGACTATATAAGTAGACAAATGTAGGGAACATTGAAATGGTACTATTTTGAACACACCCATTTACAGTCATCTAGCCTATATTTTAATTCTCGTAACTTCCTTCTCCCGTGAGTTTGCGGGTGTTTGGACAAACAACATTCCTCTTTCACTTTTGGGGAAATCCACTGTCGAGAAAGAAAAAAACCAGTTCTGTGTTTGTCAGAGACAAAGAGTGTGAAACTTTGCTGGATTGTGACTGACTACGTCTCATTCAAGGTGAGTTTAACACTGTCTTTCTCGTGCAATCTGTAAATGATTTGTAAATGTAGATTGTAAATGTAGGCTAGATAAAGAATAACAATTGTGTCATGGTGAAATCAGGTATCTTGGCAATCTAATTTCAGCAAACTGGAATTTTCACACCTTGTTCTACCTAAAATAAACTTTCAGTCTGTTTACATGCATAAAATGCATTGTGAAATAACATGAACATTTTTATTAACAAAGGTTTTCACTACGGACAGGTAGGATACAGGTAGGATACATGCAGCAAGGCAGAGGGTAGAGGCTCAATATGTTTTATTAAATTAATAAGGCAAAACAAAAGCTAGAAGCAACAGCGACTGAACCAAGTACAAGGGGAAACACATCATACACAAGGGCTGATGAATAGCACCAGGAAACAGGAAATAAACCAACTCAGGAATAGACAGATAGTGTTGATATCTATTACAGTAGTTAAAACATTAGAGATTTCATTATTTTGTTACTATAGATTAAATAGCTTGTAATTGAAAAATTACAAAATTAAATGTAACCCTTGAATACAATTTATTTTAGTTATGAATGAATGCTATTCATTCATGAATTACAGAAAGCTAAATTGTAATTTGCTGGTTTAGTATGGAAGCTTGTTTCCGCCACAGAATAAAAAATAAATATATATATATTATTTTTTATCTCGTTTACATCTTGCAATTCTGACTTTTTATCTCAGAACTGTTTTATATAAAGTCGCAATTGCAAGTTATAAAGTCAGAATTGCGAGACATAAACTCTTTTTTCTCAGAATTGCATGTTTATATCTCGTAATTCTGACTTAATGACACTCAGTTGGGAGATATAAAGTCAGAATTGCATGTTAAAATTCAGAATTGTGAGATATAAATGCAATTCTGAGGAAAAGTCAGTCTTTTTTTCCTTAGAACTGGACTTTATAACTTGCAATTGCGAGTTTATATCACAATTCTGGCTTTATAACACGTAATTGTGAGTGTATATCTCATAACTCTCACTTTATAACATGCAATTCTGAGAAATAAAGTCAGAATTGCAAGATGTGAACTCGCAATTGTGAGATAAAAAGTCGCAGTTATCTTTTAAAATGTTTTATTCTGTGGCGGAAACAAGCTTGCATAGGTAATGTTTCCACCAAGGTTAAAATTAAAACTGCACCCTTGCCTGTAATGATACATTTATTAGAATACTTATACTTTGGCTGTCCTCAAAATTAAAAGCAGTAAACACAAGAGGACTGGCCATTATCACCTGTTGGAAGGTTAAACTCTCTTGTTTCTATCTACTCAGATTTGCAGGATGTCTCTGACAATGTCTCAGGGTGAGGGGGCGACAGTGATCACCATCACCTCAAACCCCAACAGCAAATGGCCGATACTGTGCCAGATCCTGGGCACTCTGTGTTACAGTCCAGTGTGTGCCATGTCACAGCATGTGAAATCAAAGATGATGGGCATCTATACGGCGCTTGGGGTGAGATAGACGCTGAAACAGACATTACAACAAAAGGCTGAAATACACTACATGACTTTGCCCCGATTTTCAGCATTTGGAGTTGACAGATTTAGCAGAAAATCGTGTATGATGGTGACCAGATTTTTTTCGCTTTAAGGCAAGTCATTTCACTTGGCGGCCATCTTTGAAACGTCTCTCAGGCAGCTATTTCAGTCATGCAAGTACCGTTCCTATCTTTTTAAATATTAGGGAAACATCAATTCTCCAAAGCTGTTCACCAAGCTTACGAGTAAATTTCATATTTTAAATCACCAATGAACCAGTTTTTTTTTTAGCTTTAAGTCAGACTATAGGTTTTTAGATCAGATCTCGGTCCCCATTGACTTCCATAGTATATTTTTTTCCTACTATGGAAGTCAATGGGGACCGAGATCTGTTTGATTACAAACATTCTTCCAAATATCTTCCTTTGTGTTCAGCAGAACAAAGAAACTCATACAGGTTTGGAACAACTTGAGGGAGAGTAAATGATGACAGAATTTTCATTTTTGGGTGAACTATCCCTTTAAGAACAGTGAGGAACGGTTCCAGTAATGTTTCCACTTGAGCTTGGTTCGGCAAGGCATGATTACAAACCGTTCTCAGCACAGTCTCCTTAACCGTGCTGGTAGAATGAGTGTAGTGAGGTTGCCACTCAGAATTGTTCACTTGTCTGTTGTCTGGCTGCCAGTTTCTCTGTAGCTGGCCAAGCATGCTATTTGAGCGAAGTTAACACAAATTAATAATAAAATGAAAAGAAATATCTGATCATCCTCCATAACGCGGTCACTATTTACATCTCATATCGTCTGTAATTTTAGAACACGCAATGTTTTCATTTTTCGTATTTTTTTCCAAATTTTCGTAGTGTTTGAAAATCTCCTCCTATTTTAAAAGTCGTGTAGTGTATTCCAGCCTTGACTATTTATTATCTGATGATTAACTGATTGAAATATTTGAATAAAATAAAAGTAAATGGCGTGACAAACATAGATTCTATATTTCAACACTGAAATACAAGTAATTAAACTGTATAACATTTTTCACACACTTTATATTATATTATATTTCATACACTTTATACTTTATATTATGTTAAAAATATGTGTTTTTCTGCTGACTCGTTTATAAATGGTTTTCACTCATGGGTAAAACTCATACTTGTTGAGCTTCAATGATAATTTAAAGAAAAGTTATAAATGTTGGATTTGAGGCAAGAACTAGACTTTGAAACATTGCAATGAAAGTGATGTAATTATTGGACAATGCAATGCAAAATATGTAATGATGTACATTTTGAGATTCATCACAATGCAAACTGGTGTATAAATTGTTCTTTCATTCCATAGATTGTGCAGATTATAGTAGGAATCCTCAATATTGTGACCGGGATTTTATTTTTAAGCTTTGGGATACACGATCACATTATGATGTCTAATGTTCCATTTTGGCTTGGTGGTGTGGTAAGAATTATTCCTCATTCTGCTTATTCTTGTGTTTCTAAATTGTGAAATAAGCGAGTTAATCAGAATTAATATAAAGTTCACATTTTGATGATTTTCAGAATGATGGGAAGTTTGCTGATTTTCAATACTCTAAATAATCTTGTCTGAACTTTCGATGGACAAATTTGAAGAATTTCTTTGCTTTTATTTTAGTTCCTTGTAGTTGGAATCGTGTCTATTGTTGCAGCTCAGATTCCCAGTTATTTTCTGGTAGGTCTTTAACAGTCACATGGTATTCTACATTCAGACATCTCTGATTTGGAGAGGGTATTTTTAAGATGCCATTGTGATTTTATGTATTACAGAGACTCGTCGCTGTGGTGCTGAACAAAGTCAGTGCTGTTCTGGCTATGATAGGCCTAGCACTGTATTCATGGGACTTGATGAGCTTTCAGAGTACTGAAGTGCAGTACTATGAGCATATGAACTATGATGTTCAGGTAATTATAAAGGTTTTTTATAATTGATTTACTTTTTTCAGTTACAATTTCAAGTCACACAAAGACTCTCAAGTTATAATAGTTCAAACCAAAGTCGCTTCAAGGCAAGTCACTTCACTCGGCGGCCATCTTTGAAACGTCTCTCAGGCAGCTATTTCAGTCATGCAAGTACAGCTCCTATCTGTTTGAGTGGGGAAACATCAATGCTCCAAGCTTATGAATACATTTTATATTTGAAATCACCAATGAAATCTCATAATGCTCAAATGATGACGAAAAACTGCATTTGTCAGGCTGAAATAGCCAATGCGCGTGTGCAGTCATAATCGGGCATCTCAGAACACTTACCGTTTCAACCCTATCTCACTGCAATTCGTACATATTTTATGAGTTGCCCAATTCGTACGAATTCATACGAATGACCCCTGACTCCGCCCCTAAACCCATTACTGGGGTTTAGACAAATCGTACAAATTTATACAAATTAGTACTATTATACAAATTAAAATACTGTTTCTAAAGCAGCTGAAGCTTCTAATGGCACTTGCAGTGGCGCAATGATTTTACCAATTACTGATTGGCTCTTTTACTTAGAAGGCGGGACTTATTCCGCCATATTGCGTGTTGCACTTTCTCTCATTCATAGTAATATGAGTGCACCATCTTTGTATAAAGTCTTTGTTTATTTATGAATGTGGCCCACAAATCAACTTTCATTTTCTGGTTTGGCAAGAGTGTGCTAAGGGGTCTGTGCAAAATATGAGAGACAGAGAAACCAAAAAAATATTTTACAAAATGTATTTTTAGGGCTCTCAAAGTTAACATGTAAGATTGAGATATTCATTAAAAGTACTGGTAACACTTTATAATAACGTTCAGATGTAAGTCATTTATAAGTGGTTAGTTAATGATGAACTAATCATTTACAAAACATTCATAAATGATTAGCAAGTGATATACTAACATTTTATGTATGTTCCGTTACAAGTCATTTACAAGTGATTAGTAAATGATTAACTAATTATTTACGAAACATGACTATGCGTTCATTTATGTTTATCATTGTTATCACAGTAGGGAAAAACATGCATCTTTCTATGGGAAAAAGCAGAAAAGTTATGAAATTGAAATGCTAAGTGATCATTTCACTTTCCTTGAAACAAACATAAGCATCTTTTTTCTCTCTCTCTCTTCAGGTTTATACATCTAACGTTAGAGAGATACACTATCACTTAATACAAATGTTATATCTCCCAGATTTCCAATTTGCTTTGGCTTCAGTACAGTGACAAATCACTTGGATTGAGACACTGTGTAGGAATTTGCTGTCAGATTGCTTTTATTTACTGACACGCTGATCTTTCCCAACTCTAGATTATCCGTGAAGGAGTGGATGTCACTATGATGATCTTTTCAGGCCTTCAGCTCTGTGTGACCCTCAGTTTCACTGTCTTGACTTTGAAAGAATTGTTTGAGACGGGTGTGAGTGCAAAGGTGCGGTATTATCACTACAATTAAAACAGACCAACTGCAGTGTGCATGGTGATTTCAGAAAGCTGGTCAGTGTATTGATCTTTCTTTCTTTTTTGCAGTCTGTGGAGGACCTTCACTTTTACAAGCCACTCAAAGAAGAGCACACTGTCAGTCATGTATGTTAGAAAAACAACATAAAAAATCAAATATGCATTGTAGCGTTGTTATATACATGTGCAATTTTTCTCTCTTATGGAATAGCCAAAATCTCTTTTTGCAAAAAGACATTGGAGCTGCTTTTTTAAAATATTAAAAACCGACTTTAAAGAAAGTGATGTATTATTTCTATTTGGCCCCTGCATATTAATGTCCCTGTCACAAACTGTCACAAAAAAAGTTTTTTTCTTTTAGTTCAATATAAATAAATGTTACATTTCCATGATATTTAGACATTTCTCCGGTTAAGGACACCATATTGCTAACATTATATAATATTATACATGTCCATATTAACTCGTGTATGTTTTTAAACACTGATCATTAGTCATCAAATCCTCTATATACACTGCTCAGGCTCTGAGGTGCAACTTTCATTATATGCCTCCTCTCACCTGACTTGATTTATGTATTTCGCCCCCTCACATTCATGCCATGCTTTGAAACGCAGTGAGTTCAAGGCCAGAGCTGAGCTACTAAACTCATTGTGAATGGTAAACACTGCCTGCCAATGTCATGCTCCAATTTAAATCGAATGTCTAAATGAAACTAAACTATATCGAGTGAATAGTTTTATCTCCATGCTAGTATGGAAACTTTCCTCAAGTGGGGCAAAAGAGATGCTGGCTCCCTTGAAACCTTTATCAGCTCATGTTGTGGTTTATATCTTTATAGAACCTTAAAGCGTTCTGTCAGGCACTTCATATATAGAACTTTTTAGGTTTCACATCAAGGGATTATTTTTATGGATTTAGTTTTAAAGGGGTCATATAATGGTACATGCACTTTTACAAGTTGATTGTACTGAAATGTGTGTTGGCAGTGCCTGTACACAACCATCATAAAATGATAAAAATCCATCTAGTGTTTTTTTTTTAAATCTCCTTATATGTTTTCCCCCGTCTCTAATCAAGCCGTTCGACCGTGTGATGTCACATGGTCGGACGCCCCTCCCACGATTGTTGATTGACAGCAGCGTTTCAACACAGACCCGCCCTCGCTCGTGAGCGAGCTGTCAATCATAGCCCGCTCGTCATTGTTGATACGCTGGAGCGCTGTCTATGAGCAGAATGGCGTCTAAGCGATTGTGGTGTTCTTGGGTGTAATAAGGAACACAGCATCATTTTGATGTTCCTAAATCCGAACCGCTGAAGACGCAGTGGCTGAGTTTTGTTTTCGGAGGGAATATTCCCCACGATCAACAGCAATGCTTTCATGTTTGCGCGAATCATTTCACACACCAGACTGCTTTACAAACGAGGGTCAGTAACGTTATAAAGCTGGTTTTGCTAAGAAGCTGATCCTGAAAAAAGGATCGGTACCAACTATTCGTGTTCCTGCTGCACCTCCAGAAGAAGAAGTGAGTGTAACGTTTTATTAACCTTTATATTAATATTTATATTAATCTTTGCAAATTGCTTGCTGCACGCTTCACGATGAATGCGTCTGTTTACACTCAGGGTACATTACGGCATGTTTTCTATGTACGACGTTCTCAATATAATTCATAATCCCACGTTTATAATGAACAACGCGTTATGGTTATTGTGTTATTATTTCAAACGGTGTATGCACAGAACAGAGGGGCGGGGTGAGCAAAGCTCATTATCATTTAAAGACACATGCACTTAAACGGCGTGCTGAAAACAGAGCTGTTTTTGACCAGGTAAAATGAGTGTTTTACAAGGATATTACAATTATATTATTTTTAATTTCGACCCTAAAGAATCATATTAGCTTGTATAAAAATGGCATTATATGACCCCTTTAATTCATTCATTGTTTTTTTTTTTTTGTCTTGTTTTTTTTTGTCTTGTTTTTTTTTTATATGTAACCCTGGACCACAAAACCAGTCACATGGGTCAATTTTTGGAAATTGAGCTTTATGCATCATATGAAAGCTGAATAAATAAGCTTTCCATTGATATAACAATATTTGAACAAGATATAACTATTTGAACATCTGGAATCTGAGGGTGCAAAAAAAATGAAACATTAAGAAAATCGCCTTTAAAGTTGTCCATTTATGTTCGCGATTGTGCTGTATTGACTCACAAAAATAAATGTTTTGTATATTTACGGTAGGAAATTTACAAAATATCTTCATTGAACATGATCTTTACTTATATCCCAACGATTTTTGGCATAAAAGAAAAATCGATAATTTTGACCCATAAAATGTATTGTTGGCTTTTGCCACAAATATACCTGTGCGACTTCTGACTGGTTTTGTGATCCAGGGTCACATATTTGAGGGTATTTCACTATTAGAATTGTTGTGGAATGCCTAAAAACACACAGTCTTGCACTTCTGGATTATTGCGGCGGAGCCATTATTTATTTTCATAAAAGCGCCTGTTATCATCTTCCCTCACATGCTGCAGGATCAAAACAGCACAAAGTCTTTTTGAAAGAAATTCAATTAGAAGTTTTCAGTCTCTGTGTTTCGACCATATAGCTAGAATGTAAATGAATGGATGCCTCACAAAATCATGACACAAAACTAGAACTCGACAGGGATGTCCCCTGTCTCCTACTGTTTACTGATTATGTTTGATTATTATGAGTCTCTTGCTCAGGCAAACAGACAAGATGAGAAAATACTAACAATATACAAGCATAAACCTTCTTTATGCTGCTGATACTAGTGTATCTGTTCAATCGTTAACCTAATTTGACCTTCAATGGTGTTTTGATGGTTTTTAGTGCATTTTATGAGATTATCTGACAGGTTGTATGAAGATATACAATGAAGATATATATATTTATGTAAAAGACCTACAGTGGAGAGATCTTTAAAAGCCATTTAACCTTTCGGGGTGTGATGTTATGCAATCGAATAATATGTTATGAACAATTTAAATCAGGTTTCATATGTTCATATTATACCTATATAGGACTATTTAAAATGCAACATTCACAATGATATTTTAATATTCTTTGTTTACCTACAAACTGTCATTGGCTTACATTACACCTCATTACAAGTGTGAGTAATTTTTTCAAAATATATACTTTTTTTTTGGAATGATATATTCTTGTTTTAGCAAGAGCAAAATAAGAAACAATAAAAAGAACATAAAGAGAAACAAGATATTTTTCACTGTTCCCTGTGATTTTATAATTCATCCATCAGAGAGTTAAAATGGGGAAAAGAAATGGATGTCACTCCTGAGCAATGGGACATAGTGTGAACTTCTCAGCACACTTCCACAAGCTCCAGAGTGTGGTGTGAGTTCTGTTGGAAATAGCAAACACATTTTTTTTTTTATTAGCCCAAGAATTAAAGCTTTATTCCTTTAGCTCCGCTCCTGTGCTGCTGGAGAAATTGTAGTGAGAAATGCTCATCATTCTTATATTTTTTCACAATGCCAAACACTAAATGGGAGAATGTAGGGTCAACTATTAGTAAAAGTTTGGACTTCTACTCTCCAAATCCCCAAGTGCTTTTCTGTCCTTCAGTAGACAGTCCAACAGAAACAGAAAAATAAGTAACAAGCAGTGTTAAAAAAGTAATGCATTACTATATTATTTTACTCTATAAAAAAGCAACTAATTGCGTTATTTGGTTACTTTTAATGGAAAGTAATGTTACATTACTTTTGCGTTACTTTTGTGTTACATTGTGTCTCATGTGACGGAAAATTCATTCATTTTGAGTAATGCTGAATCTGTTTTTGTGCAAGTGAGATGAGTAAATACACGCTCACATTTAGTGTAGAACTACAATAAGCATTGTGTTCACACACACACACACACACACACAACACCCTCTGCACTTACTCCTGATCTCTCTCAACATGGACAGGAGAGCTATCAGTTAATTAATGGGAAAACAAAGTAACTTGCGTTACTTATTTGAAAAAGTAAATTTTTTGTTGTAAATTTTAAAGTAATCCATTACTTTACTAGTTACTGGAAAAAAGTAATCGGATTATTAAACTTGTGTTACTTGTAAAGCGTTACGCCCAAGACTGGTAAAAAGCCAGTGTTATATGTAAATGCGACCGGACTTACGACTATTTGTTTGTTTGTAAAACAGTATTTCAGTAACAGTATTTTACACTTTAACCACATTTCAAATACAATAAAAGTAATTATGATATAGATATAAATATTAAATGAAATATTATTAAAATGTTCATTAAATGTTAAAATTAATTGTCCAAAAACATTACATTGCTTTTGCTGTTAAGTATATTCTTTTAAAGTATATTATTTCTATAATAAGTACATAAAGAATGCTGAAGTGCACTTCTTTTTCACAATGGAAAGACGTGACAATTACACCAGAACATGAGTTTAAAGATTTGTTTTTTTTTCACAGCTCTTTTCCATACAAGGACAGTTACATAACCATCTGAAATCATAAAAGTACTATACAATTAATCCATATATTCCAAGTCTTTTGAAGCATGCTCTTTTACAGACTAAAAATCTTCCCCATTTCTGAAGCATTCAAAACTGTTTTGCGCACACATTGAAAAAGAGACGTCATTGAAGCCCAGTGCCATCTTCTCGCGTGTGTTACAATCAAGCACAGCACGCCAGTTCAAATATTCGAGAGCTGGAGGAACATTTTCAGGGAATAACGAAATTTCAGTACGTTCCTCAAACAAAGCTTTCGATTGGTTCAGAAGGCTTCATACAGTGCACAAAACATATGGACCACTATTTTGGTACTTCATTGGTATGTTTGACCTTTTTGAAGCTTTGTATGGAGATGAGCTGCATAAGATTCTCTAAATAACTGCAAACAGCATGAGAGTGAATACATTTCATTTTGGGGGTAAAAGGAGTGTCTTTTCTCAAATTTCTCGTACTATGCACTTTTATTTCTGTGCAGATATGCTAATGACAATATGTTGCACATTAATTGCATATTACCCTCCTGTATCATCTTGAAAAGCGTTCCACAATGCTAAGTTGTGCGATTTGCTCCTAGAGAGCTGGAGCGGAGCCAAATCCTCATGGAGGAACATAACAAGTGGAAACATGCTGTGCACCGTGAATCTCAAAGACTGAACGAAACAGTGCACTTCCACGTATCACTCGAGTCTGGGTAAAACATGCTGATTTATCACATATATTCAGCGGTTCACAGCTTAATGCTGTGAAAGTTTTGCAACAAAACCAGCATCATCCTCAAAGCTGACTATGAGAAAACTACAAGCCCTTGGAATAGGGAGGTATTCAGATAAGTAGCTATTTATGTTCTGAGAATTATGACTGTTGCTTTGAGATAAAGTCGGTCTGTTGAGGACAGAGCTAATGTTCAGCAAGTGGCCATGAATAAATGGCCCATTTAACAGTTCTTATAATAAATTCATATAATTAATGGTAACACTTTACAATACGGGTGCACTAATATGCATTCATTTGCGCTCTAGTATTAACTAATAGTGTAAATGTATGTGTTTTTACCGGGATTCTACTGAGCCAGATGAACTGGTGCATGTTACCTAAAGCCTTGTTGGTCATGGCACAGGAATATTTCTGATATTTGATGATCTGATTTTGATATTCTATACTAATTAGTAACTTTGGGTAACACTTTAGTTTACGGTCCAATTCTCACTATTAGCTACTTGCTTATTACCATGCATATTACTAGGATATTGGCTGTTTATTAGTACTTATAAAGCAAATATTAATGCCTTATTCTGCATGACCATATTCTACATCCGTTAATCCTACCCAATGCAATACTTGAACTTAGCAACTACCTTACTAACTATTAATAAGCAGTAATTAGGAGTTTATTGAGGCAAAAGTCATAAACGCTTGAACTTCTGATACTAAGGACAAATGGATTTGCAACAGTCTCATTGTTGCGTCCAGTGTAGACTATGGCAAGCCAAAAGGGTCAGAATTACACTAAAGATAAATCAGGTAAACATACATCCAAAAATGACATATTTGACAGTGCTAAAACTGTTTTAAACACCAACTTTTCGGATGTAAGCACAATTCTTTTATAGCAATTATCATAATTATGACCCTTTTGGCTTGCCATAGGTCATAGTAGATTCTGGTGTGGCCTGCCATAACAATTATATTACCTAATAATGAGTTAGGCCTATAGTCATGTGCCGCAACAATTACAGTCATAACATAATGTTATCTTTGAAAATCATTAGCTAATGATTCATTAAAACAGGCGGTTGGAAGTTGAAATACTCACTGTAAAAAAAATGCTGTAGTTATGCAGCTGTTTGCCAGTAACTTACTGTAGATTTAAATTTATGTTATTTACTGGCAACAGTTTGTTCAAAGTTAAATGAACATTAAGCATTAACAAGTCTTTGTCTTTACAGAATAAAATTATAAAATAACAATCTAATGCAAAGCATTCTGGGAACCAGAAATCTTCATCAACCTTTTTCTGTTTTTTTTCCTTCAGATTTTGGTTCCCAGAATGCTTTGCATGAGGCTGTTATTTTAGTTTTATTCTGTAAAGATAAAGACTTGTTAATGTTTAATGTTCATTTAATTTTGAACAAATTGTTGCCAGTAAATAACATAAATTTAAATCTACAGTAAGTTACTGGCAAGTAGATGCCAGTAATACTGTAATTTCTACAGATTTTTCTAACAGTGCTGGTTTTGACCCATTGTAGAATTTAACACTTTCATTTATTAGTAATATGTCAGCGAGTGTGTCTAGATAAGCGCACGACGAGGAGGATAATCCAAATGGGCTTTTAATGGAATAATGAACAAAATAACCAGGAGAGTACTAAGGAGAAACACAACCACGTAGCACATTGACATTAACAAAGAACAGACAGAAACAGAGGGCTTATATACAAGGGCAAACTGAGCTGACGAGTTAATGAAACGCACCTGAACTGAACAAACACAATCAATTAGAAACCATAGTGACAAACTGACAGGGGACAAAGGATGGCAGAACTAATTAACAACTTAAGCATACTAGAAATACAACAAAGAATGAAAACAGAACACACAAGTGACATAATAGATGTTTAGGGTTTATAGATGTTTGTTAAATCCATGATGAAACAGTTTAATTAATATCAATTAATATACTTTAATCTATTATTAATATACACTCTTTATCATTTAAGAATTGGTTTAGTTCTCCATAAGTCATACACTCAAGATTATCTGTGCATTATTTGAGCATGAATGAATTCATATTAGTCCAAGGGAATTGTGAAGTGATATCGTGTGGTTCTGTTCATGGTCTTGTTATTCCTGAATGTTTTGTGAAGATTTGAGTTTGTCCTTGAAAATTAAAGTTAAAAGCTACTGCACTTAGATCCTGATTCATCTCTGCTGCAACCAACGCTGACAACACCACACTGCAGTGCTGATCATTTGCAATGGCCTTGAGTGTATATGGATTTAAATGGATGCAGGAAATGTGGGGGGTGTATAAGGACAGCTGAAGAATGATTTATTATTTCAGCCATATTTATTCACTTCTTTTTCAGTAAATGTCACAGCTTTCATGTTTCCCACGTGTCATGTGAAATATGCGGTAGCTGTTTCTTTGTGGTTTTCTGAGAACACTCAGTATTTTTCATACACAGCTGCTTGTGGGCCGTGTGGTCTTGTGATTTTAAATTATAACAGGAGCATTGAACAAGAGTTAAAGGAAATGCAGCTTTTTCTAGTTTCAGTTCAATATTGGCAGCCTATTATTGTCACGTACCAAATGCAGTTTTATTTAAAGGGTAATCAACAATCGTAGTCAAAACCAGGAAAACCAGGAAAACCAGGAAAACCAGGAAAACCAGGAAAACCAGGAAAACCAGGAAAACCAGGAAAACCAGGAAAACCAGGACACAGGCCTATATAAAAAACCAGGAACATGGAAAACAGTGAAAACACTCAAATGTAGTGTTACACATACCACTAACAAGACTTCACAGAGACTAACAGAATGAAACAGGCTTTTATAGTGTGAGCTAAACAGGATGATGAGACACAGGTGAATGTGATAATGGATGATGGTCAGGGCAAAGGATTATGGGAAATGGAGTAATGTGGATGTGTGGTGATTGTCCGGGTTGGAGTGCTCTGATGGTTATCCCGGGCACTCTCACTGGTGATCGTTACAATTATAGTATCTATTACACATATACAGAGCTTTTTTTTCTTTTTCTTTTTCTTTTTTTTTTCATTAAAATGCATTTAGATGCCATTGAGGAGAGTAAAGGACTGCTTTTGAGCTAACAGATATTATTTATCCTTGTGAAAATTAATCCTAAGCTTACTCTTCTGAGTTTCTGGTATAGCCTGTGTTATTACATTTTTCTTTTAGCTTGGTATGCTTGATAAAATATTTGGAGGGGGGGTTCTATATAAACATTTCTTTGAAAAATATTCTTTTAACTTTATATTCAACATTTGATTTTGCATGTATTGTATACACTAAAGATTTTTTGAGATTTATTAATACTTTATTATTCAGCAAGGATGTATTGAATTGATCAAAGTGTCAGTAAAGAAAAAGATTTGTTTAAAATTAATGCTGTTTTGAACTTTCTATTCATCAAAAATCATAATATGAAATAAAAAATAAAATGTTTTCCTCCACACACAAAAAAAATTAAATAAATCACAGCTCAACTGTTTTTTAACATTGATAATAAGAAGAAATGAATTGTTTCTTGAGCAGAAACTCAACACATTAGAATGATTTCTGAAGGATCATGTGACACTGAAGACTGGAGTAATGATGCTGAAAATACAGCATTGCATCACAGGAATACATTTTATTTTTAAAATATATGAATATAAGAAAAGATCATTTTAAATTGTAAAAATATTTTACAATATTACTGTTTTTACAGCATCAAATAAATGCAGCCTTGGTGAGCATAACAGACTTCTTTTAAAACCTTCTAGGCCTGTTATTCATGTATTTTGGAAAGGAAACGGTCCTGGAGAGGGCAGGACATTCTGAGAATGAGGCAGAAGAAGTATGTAAGGAGGAACAGAAAGCAAATATTACAGTACATACCTGTACGTGAGACCTGCACATCATTTTCTATCATCTACACAATGTAATTGTGGCCCTTTATTCCACTTTTCAGAATCAAGTGTGGATTTTGAATGTTTTGTTTGCACTTACTGTTTACTATGGCAGTTGCTCAATAAAAGCCATTAAAGATTGACGGATGTTTTTTTGCCTGGCAATCCTGATGGGCTTCAGCACAATAGTGATTAAAGACGTCTCAGCCTGTTGTTGCTCTTCATTCTCTGGTTGTATTAGAGTGTTTATAAACTCAAAACTACTTACAGGCATTGTGAAGTATAATGCAAAAAAATAAAAAAGTAAAAATCCACCATCCAAATCCATATGTACATTTATACAACAACGATGTACTAAAAATGGAAATGTTTTTTCTTTGCGTTTGTTGCGTACAGACGACAACGTTGTCATTATGATCCTCCTTCATACTGATCCATGAAAACTATTAAAAACACTGTATTCTGCTGCCAGGCCAGTAGTTGGCGATGTAATTTTGTAAAGAAACACTACGCGCTTATAGACTGAAAAAGTTATACGCATGCGCAAGACGTCACCGTTTTCACAAATTCACATTTTTGTAGTTTACATGGAGATAACAATGGTATCATTTTCAAAAACCTGTTTTCAAAAGTTTGCGTTTTCAGGCCCCGAAAATGCTGTTGTCGTGTAAATGACGGGCCAAAACTATGGAAGTAAAATAATGACAAATGTATTTGAAACAAAAAAAGATGGTTGAATTGCACTAATAAAAAAAAAAAAAAAAAAAAAAAATACATTAACCGTGCATTTTTGCATTTTAATGCATTGGATTTTTAGGGCTTTGCTGAAATTCAACATCGTCATATATTTAAGCTGTGAATATTTCAATTCAAAACATTTCACACACTTTTTTATTATTAAAAATTAAATAATCCATATTCACCTTTCAGATTTCACTTCCAAAATAGTCAGTCTGTTTAAAAACACAACCTATTCCAGGGGAAATCTAGGGGAATCCTGGAGTATGACGAGGGAAACCCCAGTACTGCAGCATGGCAATAAAAAGATAAGGAAACTAAACAACCATGAGAAATATATAATATGTCTTCCTCAGATGTAATGTTTTCGGGGGGGAATAACGTTATAATCTCGTTTGCGGTAGAGAAAGCGGCTTACATGTACACAGTGAAGGTAACCATGAAGACTTTGTGTCTTTATCAGCTTTTCCGTATATACTGTCCCTGATAATCATCACATATACTTACCGCTTGCTCCATTTCTGCAAATCAGTTTTTGTGAATGAATGACACTTTCTGACTGTTGCTTTCGTTTTTGTGAATGAATGACTCTATCTAACTGTTGGAGATCTATCTACTGTATCTAACTGCAGATGGAGATTATGCATCGGTACTCTACAGCTATTCCTGCAGTTCCCGGATGTGCAATGTTGAATTTTCTGTCGAATTTGAACCACTGAATTTGTGGAAGTGAATTCGTAAAGCGAAACAAAATGGACCGAAAATTGCCTGTTGATATTTTTGGAAGTGAAATCTGAAAGGTGAATGTGTATTATTGAATTTTTAATAATAAAAATGTGTGTGGAATGTTTTGAATTGAAATATTCACAGCTTAAATATGCGACCATGTTGAATTTCAGCCCATAAAAATATAAGCCCTAAAAATACAATGCATTAAAATGCCAAGCAGTGTTAACGCAATTCTATTTTCTTTCTTTTTTTCAATGAATGCAATTCAACTAGCTTTTTTTGTTTCAAATACCTTCATCATTATTTTACTTCCATACAAAACACATTTAAATGAAAACGGTGTTGTGCAAATGGCCCCTCATTCAAGAGATCAAGAAGGATGTGAGCCAAATAAACTTTTTAAAAGGGATTCAGAGATCAATTTTACTTGTTTCCACTCCATCATACTGTTGTAAAAGTGAACCTGACTTGCTTTGCACTTGAAATGGATGCTATAATAAAGAATCAATACAGCACCTGAAAACACCCCAAGAATAAAAAAGGCACTTATTCTCCACTTGTCTCCACATGTTTAAAGGAAACTGAAAGTATGACATAGTAGAAAATTCTCCATTTGTGATCTCTCAAGTAATAATCCGAGCTTCAAATTTTCAATATGACAACCATTGTCTTTTTCTTTTTTTTTCTCTGCATGGGTTTATCCATGTCATAAATATTTATGTTGTCCAAAAAAAAAAGCCTAATCTCTCTTCATGAAAAGCTGGCTTCAGCTAAGGAATATTAATGCATTAAAGGTGCATTGCGCAACATTTCATGTTAAAAATACCCGTTTTTCTAACCCATACATGCTTAAACAATTGCCTGATGGGCTGAATGAGCCCTTCTATGATCACTGCGATTGCCTCTATAATCCTGTACAGTAAAATAAATTAGAGGGATTCGGGTCGGAATCGACTGGGCGTGACGTCATGCGCGTTCACGCTCACCTGGCTATGTCTGGCAGGTTTGTGTATTCGCCGCCATTATCCGCATCAGCGAAGACAACTCAAGCGACTTTTGCAAAAGTAGAAGATGGATTCAAAGAGACCGGCTTCTAGTTCATCCCAAACCCCAACGCAAACTCCACGTAACCGCGTGCACAACTCTGGTTGCAGTTTCGCGTGTCGCCAGAAGGGGGCATAGTTCTGCAAAAACTCAGAGACTTGCGCAATGCACCTTTAAGGATTTTTCAAAATAAGTAACTGGTCTGCCTATGGATATTAATGTCTTGTTGAG
The DNA here is from genome assembly GCF_951802725.1 of Rutilus rutilus. Classification (NCBI taxonomy): domain Eukaryota; kingdom Metazoa; phylum Chordata; class Actinopteri; order Cypriniformes; family Leuciscidae; genus Rutilus; species Rutilus rutilus. The sequence continues at coordinate 54,351,925 of NC_140211.1, read as the reverse complement.
GAGAGCTATTCATTTTCTATGTGACCATTCCTGCCAGACCAACAAAAAAAAATCCCACAGTCTTGCAAAGATAGTGTGAACTAAGCCATATCTAGGAACCAGAACCTGCAATGCCCTAGCAACCATCAAAAACACCCTAGCAACTTCATAGCAATTCCCTCGCAACCAGACACATGAATTTTGCATTTAGCTTTGAAATCACACCTCTCTAGTGCACAGTCTTGTGAACATCCCTGTGATGTATCAGATGTTATTCTATTTTTAACAAGTCATGAAATGTTCACTCATTGCCCTGTGTCAATGAAATGAGCAACTTGTTGTGGCCTTTTAACATTACATAAAGAGCCTTTGATCAACAAGAAAAAAAAATTGTAGAGTGAGGGCTGCACAGATGCCTCACTGCTTTTATTATAGTGCTTATTCAAGTGTGTTTCTCTCCAACATCCTCTTAACTTCAGCGTTCAGATTGGATGACACACATGGATGCCACAAATAATTAAGACTGAAGTGTTTTGGATGCTTTTAGAGTGCCATGCACATGCTATATATATAAGTTGGGGCATTCAGACTCTTCCATTTCATGGCTATGTGCTACTGTGTCTTGATAAATGAAAGTAATGTTTTTTAAAACAAGGTTGTGGCCTCTGATTTATTGTCATTCGTGACACTGAATTCAATCTTGCTTTGTGAGGTTTGACATTATAAAGGTGGCTCAGAATCCAGCCAGGAGACAAATGTTCATGTGGCCAGTAAAAACTGATGTTTTAACACCAAATTGTTTTAATACTGTGCGGATAATCCAGGTAATGACAAGCAGTATTAAGAATTAAGTGTTTTTAATGCCAAACTTTTGAATGTTATACCTATTTTGTATTTTATACTATATGTGGACTATATATATATGGTCACACTTTAGTTTATGGTCAAATTCTCACTATTAACTTACTATTGACTATGGCTTTTGACTCAATAAACTCCTAATTATAGTTAGTAAGGTAGTTGTTAAGTTTCAGTATTGCGTATAGGCATATAGGATTAAGGGATGTAGAATAAGGTCATGCAGAATAAGGCATTAATATGTGCTTTATAAGTTCTAATAAACAGACAATATCCTAATATGCATAATAAGCAACTAGTTAATGTTGAGAATTGGACCCCAAACTAAAGTGTTGCCAGATGGCTTTGGTTGAATGAATGATTCAATGATTCAGTTATAACAGTCATATGTTTTGCATCTATTTCACTCACCAGTGGATCATGGATTTAAAGCAGGAATGAAGGATCATGGCACAGTCTACAGTCTTGGATTGGATTTTAAAACCAATGGTCGATAATGATTGACCTTTAAGGTGAACGTGATTTCACAACATATTTGCTGATCCTGGAACAACATTGCAATCAACCAATCAGATTTGAGGATTTACGGCTTAACCCAGAGTTAGAAGCTTCTACATCAGTGTTATTCACCTATCATTTCCCTCTGATTTTAGGGGAAAGTTGTTGGGTTCGGTTTAAGGGTAGGGATAGGGTCAGGACTAAACTTTTGGACAGGAATGTTGTTCCAGAATCAGCAATATATGTTGATCCAGGAAAATGTCGAACTTGGCAAAATCACAGTGACCCTTTTTAAAGCACCTTTTTAGAGTGGGTGTTTGGTCAATCTAAGAGAAACTAGTGAAGACAGCTTGATATTCGTCCGTGCTTAATTTTGTTTTGTCCAACTACTTGACCTTGAACGAAAGAAGACTTTGCACATCAGCACAGATTCCATATATGAGCCACAGCACGAGCCAGTAATCCGCTGTAGAGACAAGCCAGAGAAGATATAAGCTCCATCGCTCACCTCTACCCATTTCCTTGGCACAGAAACCTCTGCACTGATTGCGATTGTATGTAAGGATGTTGATTCTGCACTCATTTATGGCTTTGCAGTAGCTGGAAATTGAAGCTGCACATGAGGCCCTTGGGGCACCTCAGACACAGTGTGATCTCTTTACAGAATGAATCAATTGAAGCCTAGTTGCCTGCTTGCTTTAACAAATAGCTCTGAACAATAAAGGGATATTTGCCTTTGCATCCACTGAATATATTAATTTGAGATTCTTTTTTCCGCTGCTCCTGCATGCATACGGTACATAAATTGCTTATCATTCAAATTTGATGACTTTTTCAAGGACAGATTGTAATTGTATGTTTATAGGCTGTAGTGAAGGGCATGCCTGGAATAGAAATGCTTTCCAAACAGTACCGTTTATTGAAGACATGTTTTCATTTGAATACTGAATAGTTGTTTAGCGGTAGAACAAATGTTTAGCAGTTGTATTAAAGGTGAGGTAAAAACTTTTTTTTTTATGCACCACTAGAATCAACACATCGCAAAATACTGACTAGTGGCTGAGTTTTGTTTTCAAAGGGAATATTCCCCACGATCAACGTCAATGCTTTCATGTTTGCGCGAATCATTTCACACACCAGACTGCTTTATAAACGAGGGTCAGTATAAAGCTGGTTTTGCTAAGAAGCTGCTCCTGAAAAAAGGATCGGTACCAACTATTCGTGTTCCTGCTGCACCTACAGAAGAAGAAGTGAGTGTAATGTTTTATTAAGCTTTAAATTAATATTTATATTAACCTTTGCAAATGCGGCTGTTTACACTCAGGGTACATTACGGCATGTTTTCTATGTACAACGTTCTAAATATAATTCATAATCCCACGTTTATAATGAACAACGCGTTATGGTTATTGTGTTATTAAAAACTGTGACTGCACAGAACAGAGGGGCGGGGTGAGCAAAGCTCATTATCATTTAAAGACACATGCACTTAAACGGCGTGCTGAAAACAGAGCTGTTTTTGACCAGGTAAAATTAGTGTTTTCTTACAATACTAATGAGAATTTTTAATTAAAGTATATTACAAACTTTTAATTTAGACCCTAAAGAATCATATTAGCTTGTACAAAAAATGGCAATATATGACCCCTTTAAAGCAGGGTTCCTCAGCACTACCCCTGTCTACCATTGGTCCAAAAAATCTGAAATCCCGCCTTAAACTCACTCTATTGGTTGAGCTGATGTTGCTATGCTGGGCAAACAGATCACAGTTTTGATACAAAGACTCCCACAGTGTTTGCACTTGAATGTGCACTTAAAATATTAAAAGTAGGCTATGTTTTCATTAAAAAAAAACTATTGTAGATAATATAATATTAATGAAATAAAAGGCCACTTAAGTATACTTAAGGAGAGAACACTTTCATGACTGTTTAACAATTCTTAAAAACGCACTTTATAATAATATAAAATCAAAGGTTTTACATTAAAGTACATTTTTAAATCATTGTTTTAATCTTTGTAATCCTTTGCCTTGTTCACTAACATACTAAAGCACATGTAAAGTTCTTGTTTAGAATTTTATCTAAAGTGTTTTTTTATATTACATTTAAAGTTAATATACTTTATATGTACTAAAACGTCATCATTATTCATTACAAATTAATTTAAATACATGTGTCATGAACTGCTCTGAGACACAAAGGCTGAGGACCCAAACGCAGTTGTTTATTGAGGGGTAATCCAAAATCGTAAGCCTACTATAACAGGCAGAAGGTCCAAACTAGTGATGGGACGGTTGATACTGGGGCTCCGATGCTTCGACAGTTTTCAAAGCACTATTGTATCACACACTGTACCGATGCTTGTATCGAAATGACAATACCACGTGATTGATTGATAACGTTTGAAGCTTCGAACAACAAGTGTGACCACCAGATCACGTCACTAACGCGCATTGTATTAAAAGCTTTGAGTACTTGACCCTTCGCTAAGCCCCACCCCTCCTTAGTTACTGTTGCCACGCCTGACAAGCTTTCGCGCATGGCATGTCTGGTACAGTATGTATGCACCGGTGTCAGACATTCCCAAGGAGATAATTAGTCATTTTTGGCGAACAGGTGAAATATCTGAGAGCAAGACAAAAGGGACTGCAGTATGCATTCGAGGGATATATCCACGACATAATATGCAACCGATAAGAGAATAATTTAATCAAAATTGAAGCTAAAGCCTAGGTCCCAGCGCAAGCAGCAGCCGCCTCATACGCTGACCATTCAAATGGGAAACACACAGACTGAGGAACAGCTATGTTCATGCACAGCAGGATAAGTGACATTTGAAAATAATCTAATAAATATAAATCAAACAGCTTATCCATAAATCTTGTGGAATAAACACAAGACATTAGCCTGACCACTTTACAATGATAACATTCTGATATTTTTAACGCGCCAGGCTAACTTTAGCTGCTCACACGTCGTGGAGCAAACGTAGGTGTTTTTGTTAATCCTGTCGACATTTAGTTGTGAATGGGGCCTCCCACACTGCTTGATCCACACCCGGCATTTCTCCCCTTGGGTCTTAGGTTTCGGGAAGGGAAAAAAATTCCATCCCCCTGTCCAAACTTTTAGGATACCGGGTATCAGATTTGCACAATCTATACGCACAACGCTTCAGCATGTTTCCCTCACTCGAAAGCTTGCCAGACCTCCCGCGCCTAGTTACGGTTGCTAAGCCACAATTGGCCTGTGGCGGTTTTCAGGCGTGGCTTTGCAAAGGGTCAATTAACCTTTTTTTCAGCACAATTTGATGAAAGCCTCAAATGTTTCAGAAAGCCTCGGTTTCCCATCCCTAGTTAAAACCATGGGCAAACAATCCAGATTGCAACAGAGTTCAAGACACATGCAAACAGGCAGTGGATCGAGACCATGACACGGAAACAGGATAAAGCGCTCAGAATTGTAGTATGACACTAAACAAGACTTCGCAATGAGTGAATGAATAAACAGGGCTTATATCAGCAGAGTTAACAAGGGTAATGAGAAACAGGTGGCAGTGATCAGAAAGTTGAGTCAAGGCAAAGTTTTATGGGAAATGTAGTTCATGATGGAATGGCAAAGGACTAGGGAGGAGTGCCCTCTGGTGGAAATCAAGGGCACTCCAGCTGGTGGATCTGACAACATGCCTGCGTCCCAATGTGCATACTATCCATCCTAAACAGTATGTGACATTAGTAATTGTCAATACTATTTAGGGCAGATAGGGCGGATAGTATGCACATTGGGACGCAGGGCATGACTTCAATAGAAAAGACATTCAAGTATATTTTACCACATATGCTTGTCATTAAATTCAACAGTACACTTTAACCATATTTCAAAGAAAATATAGTGAAAATATAAGTGATCATGAAATTACTTATAAATATGAACTTAAGTCCTACTTAAGTGGGTCAAAAAAGCACACTCTAATGTTCAATTAATTGCATTTAATATACATTTAAACTATAATACATAATAATTAAATTCCCTAACACATTACAGTTTGCACTCAAGTATTCTTTTAAAGTATATTATTTAAGTACTTTTTAATAAGAGTATAATAAGTACTGTAAGTAATTATAAGTACCCTTTTTAAACCCTTTTTAAAGTACTTTTTTAAATAAAAATAATAATAAAAGTAATTATTAATTTATTTCTAATGTGTATATAATGTCGCTTAATGCAAAGCATGAAGTTAAGTGTCCGTAAACATTACATTCAGTTCACACTTAAGTACATTAACTATATTATACATTTTTTAAAGTGTGCTATGTCCACATATTTATTCATTTGGTAAGTTTATTTTGCAGTAACGACTGGTTGACTGTACATCATCCCTTACATATTAACCTGAGATAGATATATTTTAACATTAAATCAAATAAATCTATTTTATTGCACACCTCAGATTTTATTAACTTAACGCTCCCTAAAAATCACCCATAACATTTGAAATGTCTCCTATACAAACAGAGACATCTGAATCAGCATCATGAGCGGGAGGAAATGAAACATCTCCTGAGATTACAGCATCTCAAGAGTGTTTCCTTTCAAGAAACATTGAACCTCCTGCCATTTTATCACGCTCCTGTCTCACAGCAGCCCGACCCGACCTGACATCGTAAGCGTCTAGGAAAATGAATTGTCGTGCATTTTTATGCTTTATTATGCAGTGAGATACAGCATTACACCTTCATCTTCAGCAGTCTAGAGATGTCTGCCGCCACACAGCTTTACGAGAGGGTGTTGAATTGATACACATAGCTGCATTCTTCAGTGATGTTTGCACACGCTTTGTCCCTTCAGCAAACGGACAGTCGTCATTCTGTATTTTTATTTTCATTTAAGTTGGGCAATCATGGCAAAAATAAGTCACATTTAATGGATTATCTTATTTTAGAATTGATTATATGGCTCATAACACAAATAAATATCCATAATAAAATAAAAAATAAAAATCTCCAGTTAAATTTGACTTACACAAAGATGTAATTTGAGATATGATCATTAAGACCTTGACAACTTTTTGTCCGAGAAGTTTCATCCTTTTGCAGTTCTTATGAAATAAAAATATTTCTGCACTAGACGTGAACAAACTCAAACTATCGATTTAACAATGGTCCTAGAGGGAACGTGTTATGAATATTTTGTGTGTTTGACTAATGAATTTAGCATTTGACTTGTAATTAACAACTAAAGGACATCTGGGTTGGTTGACAATTGGATTACAATACTATAAAAAGTGTGGCCAAACACTGTTGTCTATGATATGCTGACATATTTTCAATTACATATAAGTCTTTTGTCTGTTTAAATCATGCCTGGCACACAAAATGATAACAAACAGAATGGATGAATAAACACATTTTGTTATGTTCTCCGTCTTTATCTGCCAATTGACTGTTAGGGCTTAACACACTCCTGCCTCAGCAAGAAACATAATTATTTTTCCATTAAATTTGTGCAAGATAAGAGTGGGAGTGACTTATGTTTGACAGCACAGCAGGGAATAACTAAAGAATGGGGCATGAAAAAAATATTTTCACTTCAAGTACAGAAAAGTATGGAAACATATATACCTGCAAAAATTGGAATAAAAATAATATAGCACAAACAAGAACAAGCACAATGCTTGACAATCGTGCTTCACAATAATCTTGGCATCAGTTGGTTAAAAATAACTGCAAACATGGCTTGGAAAACTTCAGTTATTTTAAAGAAAATGTCTAGTATAGCATTTGTTTGCAGATTCCACTTGGTTTGGCATTGGATCCGTGACTAAAAAGAGTGTCTGTGATAGTCTTAGAAATCTACCTTTTGAATTCATGTTGGTTTTATTTTGAAAAAGCTTTTATATCAATTCAAAGAAACATTTTTGAATTTAGTTGACATGAAAAATGTAACTATCAAGTAAAAAGTACAACCTGCATGCATGTGAGTATCCAATTTTAAAGTCCCCTTGTGGTGAAAATCCAGCTTTTAATGTTGTTTATATGTCTATGTGGTGTTTTTAATATGCTTTAAGACAAACCATGTGCAAATTCATAAGTCAACACCATTGCTGAGTATTTTCTCCTTAAAACTGCAGTGAACCAAAGACAGTCTCAAAAACACGGTTTGAAATCGCTGGTGTTTCTGACGTCACAAACTAGCTTGTAACCAATCAGGTCAACATGTGATCGTCAACGAGTGGATCTCTGAGTTGGTGTGAGTGAGTGGGGGCGGGGCTAATTAGCATATTCATAGAACAGCCTATACTAAATGAGGCAAGGGTATAGAGATTTTTTTTCAAGGAAAACATTTTTAAATATGTAATTTTGGTGATCAAAGATGAGTTTTAAGGGTTAAAATTGAAGAGTTCAGACGCAAAAGCCTCTAAGTGCCATCTGAAATTTTCTTCTGGAATGATCATTTTTATAAAGCTTGTGTATTTAAGTTCAGTAATTTCACTTAAATGGCAATGAAAATTACTGAGCTTGATAAAAATGATCATTCTAGAAGAAATTTTCAGATGGCACTTGGAGGCTTTTGCATCTGAACTCTTCAATTATTGACAGCTGGATTACATACATTATATACAGCTGGAGTTCAATTATTTTAAAATTTGTTTAAATACATTGAGGTAAAATAAGTGTTTTTACACATATCGTGAATTATTCATTTGTAAGTATCTTCAAGTTTTTTGGGAGTCCCACCACTTGACATTATACAACCTGAACTGACCTTGACACACGCCCCTTACTTCTGATTGGCTACAAGTGTGTTCTGGTGTTCGGTCTGATCCACTTAAGAGCGTTTTTCAAAAATCGCTTACTGCACCTTTAAATGTTTTATTGGCCTCTCTGTCTCCTTACTTACAGTTTTCCTCAATTGCTAAACACAATTTCTGAAACCTAGAAAACATTAAACACAAAACCTCATCTTCAAGCACTATTCACAAAACCTCTGACTCCTCTTGCAAAATGAAACTTTCGCCTCAAACCAGTTTTACCTGTGTTCAAAATCAAACACTGCTCTCAAATCATAAACAAAGTGATCAAAATGATATACACTATCAAGCAGTCAGAAAACAATACACCAAAAAATAGAAAACACATTGTTCGAAACATATAGTTCTTGAAAGATATCTATGGACTGCTATTCTGTTTGTAGACTTACACTCAGAAAAAAAGGTACAAAAGCTGTCACTGGGACAGTACCCTTCAAAAGGGTTCTAATATGTACCTATTACTATTAGTATTACCTATTAGTTCTAATAAGTACATATTTAGGTACTAATATGTACACTTTTGGAACTAATATGTACACTTTTGGTACCAATATGTACCTTTGAGGGACTAATATGCACTCTTTAGGTACAAAGGTGTACCTTTTGAAAAGGTACCGCCACAGTGACAGTACTGTGTTTGTACCTTTTTTTTCGGAGAGTGTACCCGTGACACCTTACTGTACCATCAAAAAGTATGTATGACTGCACTTGATAAAAGGAAAGGTACATTTTTAATCTCAAAACAAATTTCATATTTTTCCGTCATTGTCTTTTGATGAACGAAAACATGTTCTATCATAGTAGCTCAAAATTGATCAGAAATTACTACTCTGCTTTGCTCTTTGCAATTTTTTTGTTCTTCCTCCTCCTTGTACCCCTATTTTTACAGTACTGTACCCTGCATCTCACAAAATTGTCCTTTGTCTCTGTGATACTGTAATTCTTGTTCTTTGTTGATATGAACCTGCAACCAGTCAAAATCTATTGAGCAGACAGTTAACAAATGGAAAGCACAATGTTCAGGGCCATACAATTTGTTCATTGTACAGTATACAGCCTACAATGCACTGTACTACAGTATACAATACAAAAAGGGACAAAAATCAAAGGAGTAAACATGTGATCAGTGTGCTTCTTCTTGTCTTTGGGCATCATTTGAAACAGGTTAAATCAATTTTGAGTGGTTGTGTTCAGTCAATGACATGCGTTCTCTATTTGTATTTGATCGTTGCCACTTGAGTTTACCAGTATGGATGACGTGCAATAGAGTGCAGAATGTGTTTTGAGAATGAGGGCCCTATCTTGCACCCAATTGACTTTGTACACCGACGCATGTATCATTCCTATTTTGCACCCGCGCACAATCATATGGTTTATCATATGGTTTAAAAATGAATGTTGACAAAACGAAGGTACTGACAACAGATGGATCGCCGCCCGACGTCAACCTCGACGGCATCCAGATTGAGCAAGTTCAGAAGTTCAAATACCTGGGCTCACTGGTTGAAGAGAGGAGAGTTGCGTCTACGGCGGAGACCTACAGTCGAATTGGCCAAGCCACCGCAGCATTCGCCTCGCTAAAGTGGTGTCTGTGGAAGCGAACCAATGTTTCTATCCCGACCAAGGTTCGCCTGTTCCGGACGCTGATCCTGCCGATTCTACTCTACGGATCCGAAACGTGGACGGTGCTGAAGGCAGACCTCAACAAACTCGAAGTTTTCCAAATGCAATGCCTGCGCCAGATCTTGCGAGTATAACTTCGAGATTGCCTTCGAAATGAGGACATCCGGCGCAGATGCCAACAACAACCTCTGATCGAGGAACAAATCCAAAAACGACGACTGCGATGGTTTGGTCATGTCTGCAGAATGAGTGGGTCTGGCATGACCGATCCTCCCAGTGGAGAATCCAGCGAACGGCACCAAAGAAAACATGGCTCAAACAGGTTGAGGAGGACATCAGGAATCGTAGACTAAATATCCACGACGCCAGAATGACCGCCTTGGATCGTCCCGCATGGAAACGCCTCGTAAATGAGATTCGACAACCATTGGCACCCACAGCAGCGTACGGACTTAGGAGCCAATCCAGACCAAGCGCCAGCTAGGGATCAAAGAAGCACCCGCGCACAGCGGACTTTTCCATCCACAGACGCACGTCAGTAAACTAGAGAATTAACTTGCGCTCCCGGGGGGTGGTTCAGCGCAAAGAGGAGGCGTGTTCCGGCGCAAACGTTCCCTGGTGCTATTTTGCAGGTTTAGAAAACAATCCCGCCACTGACCAGGAAAAACCTAGTCTAAAGTCAGTGGCGAGTTGCGCATGTTATTCATATGCTATTTTAAGGGCGCATGCTTGGCCATAATCAATGTAGCGTGTGCCCAACGCGCATACACTTTGCTTCTCTCATCTACACAGAAGCAGCAGTTTTCATTTTTGCAAATCATACATTATTACAAGGAAAAATATTACTGTAACACACGAGGGAAATCATTGTTGTGTCCATGAAGATGTGAAAAAATAGGCATAAATCTAGCTTACACATTTACCCAAATTATTATACGCCTGTTTAACCGAAGCTAATTTGGGTGGGTTTCTCCATCCCATACAATGTCACTTCTCTGTGTTTTACGGCCCTGACGAGAACGTCAGTCTCCTCGGCTGTGAACCGCTCCTGGTGTGCGCCTGGCAAATCCGCCGTTATAATAGCAATCCGCCATGGAACAAGCATGCCTGCTCTTAAAGGGAATGTGAGATGTCGCTCTGATTGGTTTATTTCACGTTACGCCCAAACCACACCTATGAATAATGAAGCTACTTCAGAACAACCCATTTTAGATTTGCGTCGGGCGCAAGAGTCATTTATCCCGCCGGTATAATAGCAACAGCGCCCAAGACCCGCCCACAAAGTTACTTGCGTTTCGTGCTTGATACTTGCGTTTCAGATCATTAAAACAGGGCCCAAAGAATGTGTTTAGCGTTTTGCTGAAAAGTCTAAGTGAGATCTGCAAATTGTGTTTTACCATGTGAAATGGTTTAAGGTATTGACAACAGACTGCACAATTAGCTAAATGAGTTCAGGCAACTGAGAACTTTATTCAGCCAATGGGTTTTAGTGTTTTAGCAATTGAGAAAAACTGTAATACTTTACCAAAATATATTTGTCGCGATACAAATAAAAACACAGACTGCATAGAAAATCTGTTATTTATTCGAGGGGAAAAGGGTGGTCAGTGCCTGCTGGCACAGCACATGTTGATTAGATGGCACGCATGCACTCCTGGCTGATCCGGATTCATATCCGCTGGATTCTTTTTTGCTTTGTGACAGCGCTGAATGGAATCAAAGTGTGGCTTTTACTTCAAAAGATGTAATGACAGCTCAGTGAACCGATCATCCAAATGCCTGAATCTCCTTTGCATATTTGAATATTGAAATAGCATCAGCACCACATGTAATAACAGCTCAAAATGGAGGCGAGCCGAGCGTTATTGAGGCAGATGGTGTCGGTTTTTTCTTTCCAGTAATATTCCAGCTCTCTGGATTTGTCATTCTGCTGTCTTTCACAGAGGGTGTGGGGAATGTCATCCATCACACGTATCATTTCATGCCTCAGACCTTTATCAGAGTAGATTCACATTTAAGGTGGAGTTTTTATGCACTGACATTAAGCTCACATGATGGATGATATGCCAAACAAAGCCTGAACTTCAGTCCTCAATCATACAGCTGCAGGTAATGATTCCAAATGTCTACACATTCACATTTAATGATACAAATGTTGATGTTTACCACCCAGCCACAAACAATATCCTTAGATTATTTATCACTGTGTTGTACATTCCAGATGGGCAGGAAGCTTCCCAAAGATTCTTGATTAAATATTCCTTCTGTGAACTATATCTCAAGGCAACTGTATCATGCACTCAATACTCAGATAATGGAAAAAGACATTTTTCCATGTGTTTTTTTTACAGCTGCGTGGCAAAGAACTTTAATTTTCAGAGCAAATCGACAAGAACATTTGAAGAATAGTTTAAAATCGCTTTAAAACAGTCAAAAATGGAATTCTGCCATTATTTACTCACATTCATTTCGATTCAAGCCCATATAATATAATATGACTCTTTCTTCCATGGAACAAAAGTAGATGTTTATTTAAATGTTCCGGCTGCTCTTTTCCTTACAATGAAGGTAAACAAAGAGCTTTCTTGCCCCAGAAAATTCCAAAAATGTAAAAAAGCACAATTATTACAATTTCTGCTTTCTGACCGCACATTTGAAGCTGTTAAGCGATATATATATATTAGTGCTGTCAATCAATAAAAAAAAATATTTTTCTGTAATCGCAATTAATTGCACCTAACATTAAAGTTTTTAATATATTTTTATATTGTAATAATTTCAGTTAATCTCCAAATTAATGTAGAAACAACAATAAAGGACAGTATATTTTAAATATTTGATCTAACAGGTAGGAATTATACAGAAATTGATTAAAGTTATCAAACACTCAAACACAATCTTCATTGCATAAATTATCATTTAAATATAGATTAATCTTTATTAAAGCCACAAAAGTTATTCAGTCAAGAGCAGTGAATGATTTTCTCTTTTGTATTTTGATTTACATTTAAGGGTAACTAAACCCTAAACCAACTTTTTTTAGTTAATGATCTGTAAGAATGGGGCTTTATTAGTGCTGTTCATTGATTCGAGTAACTTTTTTGACATTTGGGTATAAAGTGTTTTAATTCTACAATATATGGTGTAAAAACGTCTGAGTGCTGCCCTCTTCAGGTTGAACGGTGGCTACTGCAGTTGAATTTTCCTATTGGATGGTTGCGGTACTGCGTGACGTAAGCAGGTTCCAGCTCACCACGCCCTCCCTTGGTACGAGCTACCACGCATAGTATTGCATCAGTTAGGATAGCTTCAAGTTAGCGTAGATTTATCTGTATTTAGTACAGTGGTCAGGAGGGTACGTAGGTGTAGTGTTGCTGGTTGCAACAGCACTGCTGGACTGCATAGCTTTCCAGCAGACTTGGAAATTAGGCGCCAGTGGAGCTCAAGTGTGCAACCTGAATTTTACGCGGGATTGCTTCTCCAACGCAATGGGCTTCTCCACACAGCTCGTGCTGAAAAGCGACGCAGTGCCAAACGCTGCTCCTCCTGCATGGACTCCACCACCGCAGCGACGTCTTGATGTGAGTGATCAAATAATCAGAATTTATGATTAGGTTAAAGTTAATCCTCTGGGGTTGACAAACGCGCCGGCGCATTTTGCTGGATTTTTTCCACATAGCGGCAAAATATGAATATGCCTACAGAGAGCGCTATTGACATCAACTCGATAAAACTCATCAGATGCATGTATTTTACGTCGTCTTGCGACCCTGTGAGTCACTCTCCATTTTAGAGTCTGACAGCAGCTGCCAATTAATCCGTCACTGCGGGTCTCAGGTGCACGCCCCCCCGCTCAGCCCCGCCCTCGGTTCGTCCCTCTATCTCCACTGGGGTCTGCCCACTTTTCCAGCATTTTTCAAATATTGCCAGTGGGTGGAGTCAGGCTCTGACCAGGGGTTTAGTTACCCTTTAATGACAGACAGCAGCAGCAGGTTTATTACGCTGCTGTCACTTTAAGAGCTGAAGCACATGACACGTATCTGACACATATCACATGGCCTCACAACTCTTTATGCTCGTTTAAGACTTTATTTAACTCATTTAAGACTGTGTTTACGAGGATACTCGACAAAGCTGGCATTTTGGCATATACTTTTGTGTGTTTTTGTCCGTTCAAGCTCGAAAGAGAACTCAATGTGGCCGGCACGCTGTCTGACGCAGCTTTCTGTGCGCATGAGTCCTGTGTGTGTGTGTCTGTCACACAGACAGGAGATTCACAGACAGTGTGCCAGTACAGATTTACCTTCTTGTTTTGCGTCTTATCGCACTTGAACGCTTTAATAGAAGTTGAATGAAAGATAGCGTGATCACATATAGCGCAGCCAAAGGATGGTGGAAAAATTTATATATATAACTGCATAATAGTTTGTTTCTGGAGACAGAAAGTGCTTAAAGATGTTTCAACAATGTTGCGGGTCCCAGACTTAACCTCGACCTCCTGGTTCTACATTTATCATCCTTCAGTCTGAGAGCCATTGTTTTGGTGTAAAAGTATGTGGGACTCTTGGTATCTGACTCCATCTAAATCAGATGCACACAGAAGCATCAGGCAGAGCTCTATGATGGTCTTTGTTTGGTTTTCACTCTGAGAACCACTTATCTCAGAGGTAATTATGATGGGTTTTAGGGGATACAGAAAATTACAATACATGAAAGAATGAAAATCAGTGTGTCACAGTAAATTGCTCTCTTTTGGAAAATGCAGCAGTCCACATTGAATTCAGTCTGGCACTTCTCTCACTGAAACTTGATGAGTCCAATTTAGAGTCCAAATGGACGCTATGCTAGGCCAGCCACAATAAATAATCTGAAAATAAAATCAATAGGCAGCGCAGAGACCTTCCTGACAAGAGTCACTAAAAAGATTTTCTATTTAAAAAGTCGCTATCTGTGCCTTACACAAAAATCCCATGGTTTTCATATTCACTGTAGTTTATATATAATATATAAATTATTATATTATTATTATATATATATATATATATATAATGATGTAATGAATAGAATACCTTAAACTAGAATATTGTTCTGAAGTAACCATAGAAACTAAATTCATACAGACATTTGGTTAATTAAATTACAGATTTACAGAAATACAGATTAAATTCGTTATCTCTGTTTAAAAACAACTAATTAATGCCTCAGAAGTTCATAAGTGCCTGATTAGTTCATATTTGAGCCTATTTGCACATACAGGACTGATTTTATATGCTCATATTTATTTATTGTAAAATCTTCTTTCTTTTTTTTTGTGTCATTTATATTTTGATTAATTTAAGCTATTAAAATGTGCTATAAGTGACTGGAACACTGCACAACGCCTTGTATATGTTTGTTGGCTGACACATTTTGGTGGACGGGTTGTAGAGAGAGGGCTTGTACTTGAAAGGATGGGTAGTCTAATTCAGTGGCTAAAGGTTTGACTTACATCTCGCAATTCAGACTTTTGCTGCGTTCACGTCATGTCGTAATTACCGTAATTTCGAGGTGACGACATGTGACGTTCTACTCGGAGCTGGAATAGTTTTTTTTATGACAGCACGATCAACGCCTAAATGAATCTGCAGCGCTCACGTGACACAAGCTGAAGCTCTCCGAAAATTCCAAGTTGCAATTACAAGTTCTACAAGGACAAGTTGGAAATCTCCTAATTACAGTAATTACAACATTTTACGCACATATTATAACTCGCAATTGTGAGATTATTTCTCACAATTCTTACTTTTTTCTCAGGAAACATCTTTGTGAGATATATACTTGCAATTGCGAGTTATAAAGTCAGAATTTCGAGATATAAACTCAGAATTGTGAGATTGCTCAATTAATAGAAAAAAAGCCTGAAATGTGAGATAAAAAGTCACAATTCACTTCTTTTTTTCTTTTTTCTTTTTTAATGGTGGAAACAACCTTCAATAAAAATTGCACATAGTAAAGAAAATATGTATCATATTTATATAGTTTTTATCTCACAAATTCCAAACATTTCTTTCCTGAGTTTCAACAGAGAGCATGCCTCAGTAATCTATTCTTTCTAACAGTTAGTACAAAGTGCTCTTGACAGTAAAAATATGGCAGCACTGGTGAGCAATTCACACAGCTGTTTGACTAACTACCTCAAGTGTTTGAGTGAACACAGACCACATACCTGGAATTTGTGTGAGAGGCAGGTAATGAAATCAAGGTCCTTAAAATGGAAAACAACAGCTTTGGTGAAATCTGTTGCTATGTCACCTGAAGAGCTGGTTTGGAGACAAGCACCCATTAACAGCTCTATAGCAGCATTTACAGCTCTGCATTGGTGGAGGTGCTCTACGAGACATAAGAGCTGCACAGGCCTTGTTTATATATAGCTGCGGTGGATCTGGGGCATCATGGGAACCCAGGGTAAGTGTTTCAATGCAGTTTTTCCTACATATATCAAACCCTTGAACAAACAGCATTTGTCTGGTTCATATTACAGCTTTTTGCGTGTAAGAAGCATCTCCAAGTAGCATATATATAGGCCTATATATAAGTATGTATGTATGTATGTATGTATGTATTTGTTTCTGCACACTCTTAATGTTCTAAATAGAACTAGGGTTCTTGACTCCATTTTAAAGAACTCTTTATGCCAAAAAGGTTCTATATAAGGTCTAATGTCTTAAATGATTGCATAACATTTTCATGTTTAATGGGTTATTTGGTCTTTTTTATAGTGATGATGTATGTTTAATTTATAGAATTTAATTCAAATGTATTAAAACTAAATTAATTAAAACTAAATCCATAAAATGATCTCATCATGGGAAGATTGAGAACCAAAGGTTCTAAATATGAAGCATCTAACAGAACAGTTTAAGGTTCTATATTAAACAGAGTGAGTTTTAAAAATGCAATTATGAAATAAACTGTATTTTTCGTACAGAATAGCATTCAACACTACGCTGAACCAGTCAAAGATATTTTGAATAGCATCTCAAGGACTCTGGAAGCTTAGACAAACACAAACACATACACACACACACACACATAATCCTACACCAGGGTCACTGAGAACGATGCAGCCATGAAATGATGGGGCTGGAGCTTTAGCTTTAAAAAGGATGCAAAACTGGATGTAAAACTCGTCCATAAGTCTTCTGAAACCATATGGAACCAATGTAGGATTTGTAAACAAAGCATTCTTTTGATTAAAATCTTTGCAATGAATGAATAAATGAATTTGGTAAAACTGAACTCCTGAAAATGTACTGCAGTTTGATTAAATTAAATTGATTTAGTTTATTTTAAATGCCATTAGCTGACCATTAGAGAGAACATTCAGTTTCATGGTAAACTAAAATATACTTTAATATCATTATTTAAGCTTATGTATTCAAATTTATTGGTAATTACACATTTGTAATGACAAAGTTGTAATCGAGTACATTTAAATTATATATTATTGTAATAGTGAATAACACAGTACAGTTAAAATTATAATCAAGTCCTTTACATGTGCTTTAATATGTTAGTTACCACATCAAAATATGTTTACTTCTTTAAAGCACAACCGAAAAACATTAATGATTTAAAATGTACTGGTAACACTGGTCTTACAATGTACTTAAGTAAAACCTTTATTTGACATTACTACAAAGTGAACTTTTTAAAAGTGTACTTAAGTGTGCTAAGAATCATAGGCCTGGTTTCGCAGACAGGGTTTAGATTAAGTCAGGATTAGGCATTAGTTCAATGATGGCATTTAAGTAGCTTTATAAACATGCCTTAGAAATAAAAACATTACTGGTGTGCAACAAACAATGGAAAACATCGTCTACAATATTTTAAGATATGCCAGTGCAAGTTGCTTTCAGTTAAAACAGCTCAAACGTGCATTTCAGTTTGGGACTAGCTTAAGCCTTTTCTGTGAAACCGGGGGTACGTCACTAAAATGCACTTTCTTTAAGTACACTACAAGTGCACTTTCAATAAAATTAAGCGCACTTCTTTTTCACAAGGGAATTTTTTTATCACATGACTTGATTAACCCACTGTGCAGATACAACCCCAAATATTTGAGCAAGAATACAATAAATGACACCTCAGTATTCATTCTACATCTGCACCCCTCAGTCAATCGCAGCAGTTATGTCTATAATAGCTATAATATGTAGTCTGTACAGAGTATTGATCCAGCACCGCTCCACAACCCATGCAGTATTGCCGTCTGGTGGCACAAACTCTTGTCTCAGAGGTAACATTAGTGCTCTTTACTGAATGATGAAAGGAATGCTAATGTTTGCACAGGTATTTTTGCATTTTGTGCAACTTGGCACAACTTTCCAACAATTATGTATCACCCTGGCTCTGTGCAACTCCAAACTCATAAGCAATTTTTTTTAGTTGTTGTCCTCATAAAACGTTGCTTTGAGGTAAAAAATAAATAAAAATAAACTGCACGCATTTTGTGGAAGAACAGTGTTTTGGTTGTGCTTTGGTCAAGTGACGTATGTATGCAATTTCCTTATTCATTATTCATTTTGTTAATTTTGAACAAAAAAACAAGTTACACAGTGTAGCTTTCATTTGTTTTCGCTTACTAAATGCAACATGTCTCATTCAACCAATAAACTCTTGTCAAGTCAACCACAGATTTCTTATTCAGCAAATTAGCATTTAGAAATGCAAGACATTTTAATTGGTCACCGTTTAATTTGCATCAAGGATGTATATAGGCAATCTTACAAACAATGGGCGCGTTTCCATTACAGATTTGCGTAAAACGTTTGCGATTTTTTCTAAATGTTGACAAAAAACTATTGCGAAATTACGGCATTTCCATTAACCGATGTTATGCGACTAAAACTTCTTCTCGCGATAAGTAAGTTAAATCCAAAAACCATGGCGATGGACGTTGGTTTATGTACTATATCCCGGCCACTGCACTAGCCATTATTATTAATCAAAGGAGACGTAGGCCTATGTGTGTTTTCCAAGCATTAATGGAAGGAACGACCCTTATACTTGTGAGCGGCATGTGTGAGGTGTTTTTGGGTGTTTCTCCCTCATATCTGCTTCAAGGTCTTGATTGTGGCATTTATTTGAGGTTTAGAATCCATTATTCCTGTAATTCTTTTGTCTTATATGAATTTAATAAAGAACTCTGTCTCGTATTCTGTCCAAACACACCACGTCATCTACGTCAGGTGACCTGTAAATGCGCAAAAACTGTTTCCATTGCAGTTTTGCGAAATATTTCTTTTTCGAATTGCCTGAAAAAAACACCTCATGCGAGCGTAAAAAACTTTTTTGCGATAAATGGGACTTTTTGCAAAATTGACGTGTTTCCATTGGGCATATTTTCAATTCGCAATTTCAATTTGCGCAATTTGAAGGGTAATGGAAACGCGGCTGCATTCAATAATTTGATAAAAATGCACATATAGCTCATCACTTAATACACAAACCCCAATAAGCAAAAATATGAGCTCTTAACAACACCAAAAATCACATAGCAAATAAATAACAGTTTTGGCGTCAACAACAGCATAATAATAAATGCAGAAAAGAATATAACACCAACTGCTTAAATTAGTCATGCAGCAGTGCATGCTGGGAGCTCGCAAATCAGCAACATTATTCAATACGAACTTGCTTATTCAGACAACTAGGAGCTGTGAAATATTGTTGCTCCAACATGTGATTCAAAGTAATTAATTCCTTAGTATCTGTGATTCAATAAGCCCTGTATGCTCGATAAACCACACAGATTACTGGAGACGAGCTTATTTAGAGTAGAAGTGCATATGCAGATGAGTGTCCGGTGTGTTATATCACAACGACCTACTTGAGTCAATACGCTGTGAACCCTCGGCATGCAGAGTCAATATGTAGCAAGCAGTTGATGTTAATATAAATGATTAATAAAAAAATAAAACATAAAATAGATTTGAATGAACTCAGAGTTCAGCATTTTTTAATATACCTTTGTGAAAAAGTAGGGCCTGCCCTTCACTTTAGCATACTTAATAATAAGACAGAAATAATAATTATACGCAAAACTGAATGTGATGTTTTTGGACACACTTAATTTAATGTTATTTACAATTAAATGACAATGTATTAAAGTTTAAATTTGTAGGAAATGCAAATAGTTTCTTAAGAGTGCTTTTTGACCCACTTAAGTATAAGTACAATTTCATAAATACGTGTTCTGCCGAATGTACTAACAAGCATTTATGGTAAATGAATGAGGGATCTAAGGGTTTTCAATAACAATCTGTGTTTTACTTTAAGAAAGCAAAAACATGGTCGTGAAAGTGGACTTTCTTAAGTACACTTAAGTGGTCTTTTATTTTATTATATTATTACGGAAAAAAGGCTTACTTAAGAGTTAATAGAATAATATATTATCTGCGAGTACAATTTATATATATACTGTATGTATGTATATATATATATATATATATATATATATATATATATATATATATATATATATATATATATATCACTTCTTTTCCACAAGGGTAGTCATCATGATGACTATACAACATTTGTTATAGCAAATCACTATCTCAGGCCTGTGGGTCTGCTGCCATTGAGCTCTGTCTAGTTTGCAAAAAAATGAATCATGTAACAAAGCATAGGATTTAATCTCTCACCCATACAGCAGAAGATAAATTATTCATAATGGCAAGCATTTGAAGTGAGTATAATTCATGTAAGCAGCTATAAGTACAATCTATTATATTTGCATAGGAGAGTAACAGATTTAATGTATAATTGTGTCCATAGTTTCTCCACTTGCAATGGATCTGAGCTCCTTTGTCCTCTGCTGTGACACAAAACCAATAAGCCCTTGTCTCTATTTGTATGTATGGGCTTGTAATAGCTTTTTTTATTACTTGATTTAAAGGAAGCTTCACTTTGTAAGCATGTTGACAGCATTACAGAGAAAAATAAATGGCACATCTCAGTGAATAGCTGCTATATCAATAATCTCAGGGAAACTCTGAAAGAGCACAACAGAAACACACATTTATACCATTCAAACTGTTACAGTGGGCCATTCATAAACATTAACAAATTTAGATAAACAATGTATTTAGATTGTCTTCAGCATAGATGTGCATGATGTAGAATTTTATTCAAAAAGAATGACTTGACAATGGTTTTTAAATCTTAAAATAACAGATTGGGTTTTTTTATATATCTGAATTGATTCAAATAAGAAAGAGCAGATAAATCAGGAAGGAAAATCATTAAAAAGTCACTGACCCCATCTGCTGGTTAATGTTGTTCAGCTCAGTCCATATCCAACATATATTACAGGCGTTCAGGGTTGCCAGTTCTGCGCACAAAGGCATATTAGTTTAGTTTGAACATTGGGGGGGTTGAAGTGTAAAACCGTTTAGTGGGGTCCCAGGGCATGCTCCCTCATGAGGTTTATGTGTTTGTTTTTGCAAAATGGTCTTTTGTGGTCTCATCCACACATGCATTGAACAACTACAATAAAGTAATAACCTAGTTAACAATTGCTTGTTTACATAAAACTAGCCCAATGGTTAGATCTTCAACCCGCGGCAACAACCTAAAAGTATCTATGGATTTTTTGGTTGCATGTAAATGTAGCTAGAAAATGTTTGATATTTGCTGTATGGATGCTGACTGAATCCCCTGAACATAACATGAAATGAGGTAAATAGGGCGACATTTTGACTGTAGTGTAGTCTCAGATGGTAAAAATGGTCTAATTTAGACACTGCATCTAAATACACTATATGGACAATATTGGGACACACGTCTTAATTATTGAATTCAGGTGTTTCAATCTGACATTTACAAACATTTGTGGAAAAAATGGGTCGTTCTGAAGAGCTCAGTGAATTCAAGCATGGTACAGTGATAGGATGCCACCTTCACAATATATGCTAGATATTCCATGGTCAACCATAAGTGGTATTATTGGAACGTGGAAGCATTTAGGAACAGCAAAAAAATCTGCCACATGGTGCGTAAAAGTCACCAGTGTTCTGCTGATTCCATAGATTTCCAAATTTCCACTAATATCAGCACAAAAACTGTCCAGCAGGAGCTTCATGGAACGGGTTTCCAAGACTGAGCAGCTGCAAGCAAGCCTCACATCACCAAGTACAATAGCAAGCGTCGGATGGAGTGTGTAAAGCATGTCGCCACTGAGTGGAAATGTGCTCTGTGGAGTGACGAATCTGGGTCTGAGTCTGGCGGATGCCAGGAGAACATTACCTGCCTGACTGCATTGTGCCAACAGTAAGGTTTTGTGGAGGATAATGGTGTTTCAGGGGTTGTGCTTGGCCCATTACTTCCAGGGATGGGAAATCTTAATGCTTTCGCATACCAAGACATTTTGGACAATGCTATGCTTCCAGCTTTGTGGGAACAGTTGGGGAAACCCTGTTTCTGTTCCAGCATGACTGTGCCTCAGTGCACAAGTGCCCATAAAGATATGCTTGGATGAGATTAGTGGAAGAACTTGACTGGCCGGCACAGAGCCCTAACCTCAACCCCATCGAACACCTTTGGGATTCAACTGGAACGGATTTTGAGAGCCAGGCCTTCTCTTCTAACATCAGTGCCTGACCTCACAAATGCTCTATGAATGGGCAAATATTTCCACAAGAACACTCCAAAATCTTGTGGAAAGCCTTCCCAGAAGAGTGGAAACTATTATAGCTGCAAAGGGGGGACCAACTCCAAATTAATGTCATATGTATTTAGAATGCTGTCATTACAGTCCCTGTTGGTGTAATGGTCAGGTGTCCCAATACATTTGTCCATAAAGTGTATAGGAATTAGTTCTCAATGGTGTGAGTATTGGGGGTCCAAATGGCACCATGGTCTTCCTTGAATCCACATTTTCATGATGTAATGCTGCTTTGACTGTCAGGTAGAAGTCTGCAGAAGTGCCATTGTAAAGGCCAAAGTATGGGTCTATCCCAATACCCACACTTGCGGTCTTGGCCACTTGAGAACACATACACGTTGGGCAGTAGGTGCGCAAGACAGTCCCAGGTCTGGAAAATGCCAAAGCTCAGTGCTCTTAATGCACACTAAAACTAATCCACACTATCTCTATTACCATCAGTTCTGTCATTCATCATAAGCACATGTGCCCTGAAAATGCAAGATTTCAAGGGAAACTTTCCAGTGCAAGTTGAATGAATTAGTGTTGCACATTTTATTGGTCAGAATGTGTATTTGGTAAAACATTAGCAGCTGCTTTTTATCACTTAATTAGAAACACCACAATGAGTAAAATGTGATGTCAGTCTGT
The DNA here is from genome assembly GCF_951802725.1 of Rutilus rutilus. NCBI lineage: Eukaryota > Metazoa > Chordata > Actinopteri > Cypriniformes > Leuciscidae > Rutilus > Rutilus rutilus. Next base: position 54,328,818 of record NC_140211.1, on the reverse strand, counting down.
TACTGTTCCATAGAGACTAACAGATATAAAGTGCAAGACCACAAGTATTGAAACAGACCCTAAAACAGGCGTAAACTTCCTTGTTTACGTGTACACTTGTGTATACAGTGCGTATACTGTAAATTTCATTATCTGCATATTATGTACACACAAGCAGACAGATTTTTCTAAGCCCAAATAATTTATTAGTATATAGTAAGTACAGTTTTTATGCGTACACTAAAGCATCTCAGCTCCACCCCCCTTAGGATGCGAGGGGAGGCTGCAAGGAAAGAAAACGAGGAGGGAGGAGTCAAAGGAAAGCAAGTATATTGAAATATTCTTGTCATCAGCTACGTTCAAGGGTTATTTAAGAAATTCATAATAAATAGTAATAATTAATAACACAAGATGCCCTGTTAAAATTTGTGAGATGTATGGTTTATTTAAACTGCAAAGGAAAAGCTAAATTAGTCAACATTTGTAAGTGGATCAAAAAAAGTTAATCAAAGTCCTAAGACAAGAAAGGGGTATTGTTCAAAATGTATCTATAACTTTGATGAAAGTTTTTGTTCCACTTCACATGTTGACTACTGTAATTATGACAAATGTGAAGGTGGAGGAGAATTTACACATGCGTAAGGTTTCGACAAGAAAGACTTCCGCGTAGGATACAGCTGTGCATCCTCGCTCATAGCTCCTCGGGAAGCTTCCTCGCTCCTCATTCCATATTGAGATGTCCTTCAAGATGGCTATCTTTGATCGGTTTCCAGGAGGTCACGGGCTGGAGGATGAGCGAGGAAACGAGGAAGCATCAGAGTATGGCTATTGAGAAGCACCCAGTAAGTTTTGAATGCTTACATATCTTCTAAATGCAAATGTTGTCATTGTTTTGGAGCACACTAGCTTATAGATAACCGTAAGACTAACATATTCATAGCTAAAAGCCAAAAATTCAATGTTGATGTCATGGGGACTTTAAAGATTATGATGAAGGCACATGAATTCAAATAAAATAAATATTGATGCGGACGGATAAATAATTTATATTAAACACTGCAATATTCCATAAAAAAATAAGATTAGTCAAATTTGATTTCATGGTGACTTTAACGAAGTAAATGATTCAATGACTCGCTCAAAAGACTCGTCGCCACCTACTGGCGAAACGATGACATGCAGAAAAAAGACCACTGAACGAATCTCAGCGGACGGGCTCTAAAGACACTGATGAATCAAAATCCCCCCCACCACCACCACTCCTCAGCATCCTAGTTTTGTCAAGTGTGTAGGTGCATTGAAACTTGATGATGACGTGCCATCCAGCATGTTTGACGCGTCCCATGAATAAAGTTGCGGCTGTCCGTGACGTCAGGTCACACAGTTCTCCTCCTCACACCGGTGCGGCCAGTTATCTCAAGGCGCACTGTTCCCTAACCATATTATTATTAACGTTTAAGTACAAATCGTCTTCTTTTCTCATCTTTTTTCTTTTCCTTTTTGGTAACCCACCATCATCAAAGCTGAAGTTCTTTTAGAAAAGGTAAGATGTTTCTGACTTGCATTAGCCAGAGGGTTGCTGCTGTAAAATGGCTCCGATTGCTCTCCTGTTCTTGCTTTCTGCCTTTACTAGACTAAGTTATAACCGCTTCCAGTCAGTTATCCAGGCGAACTGACCGACGTTACCGGGTTAAACCTAGAGGTTTAGTGCTGTATGTGAGATGCTGTGTGTTTATATGTTAATTGTTCGGCTGTACCGACTCGCTTTATTGTCGCTTATGAGAAAATGGCGTCTGGTTATTAAATCAGCTGTTTTCTCGCACCACCCTGCCGGTAAACCGCACATTTGACCATAAACCGGCTTATATTTTAACACCAAGTGATCCGTTATCAAACTTGATGCCTGGTTTAAGTTTCCACTTGTTTATTGGGCTGAGTTTAAACGTTGGATAGCCCGATCGTGGCTGTTTTGTTGTGTGTGTGATAGTTAGCCTCAATGCTAATGGCACGAGAAGAGCTCTATGACAACAACTCAGTGTGATTTGTCAATCATTATCATCAACGTCGTCATAAAACGTTAATTATTTTACCGCTCAGATGCTGCCTTTCATAATTGATCATAAACCTTAAGGTAAACACAATTATAATGCCGCTCAAATGTGTTGTTTAATAAATCAAGAGTCTTTTGTGAAATCTGATCTCATGGCAGAGGCCTTGGGCTTTGTTCAGATTTGATGGCAGGTCAGTTCTTTACATCTATCCTCGTCGGTTTTCTCAGTAACTGAAGAACCTTGTAATCTCTGATGTGGTTTAGTTGATGTTCAATGCGTGTCATTTTCCTTTATCGTGTAAATCTAATAAATAAAGTGTTTTTCCCTCTCTTAGGCCGTGTTTCTACACCCCCACCCTTTCACTCATTCTTTTTGAGGATCTTTCATTGTCAAGCCGCCAAAGTGGAGAGTGTGATTGCAGAGGGGGGTGCTTCTCGTTTCAGGTACAAATGTCACTGTTTTTCATGTACCTTATGCCATTTGAGAAGACTGTTAACTTAGCTAAGGTTAAATTAGTGAAGAGGTAAATATTTGAAGCTTATTAATTAAGCTGAGAACATATTCAATTCACATTTATTTATATAGCGCTTTTCACGATACACATCGTTTCAAAGCAGCTTTACAGAAAATGCATGCGTCTACATTACAATTTAGAGTGATGTTATCAGGGTGACTGTTCTCTCAGTTATATATTTCAGAAATGTACATACAAATCACGCAGTTAGCTAACAATATATTAATTTAAACAATGTATTAAGGCAGAAACAATGAGCTTGTGTTGTTAACAAAGATTAGGATATATAGAAAGGTTTAGCATAACATGTACATACCACTTCCTAGGGATGTGGGGTATAAGGAGTTGCAAGCATTTCAATTAAAATCTCTCAACCCCAATTTTCACTTTCATAGTGCTTCTTCGGCCGGAGGAGGAGGTAGGGGTGCACCTCAGCACTATCCCAAGTCTGTCGGCAACAGGTTAGTTTCAACCGTGTAAACTTGGTTTATTTGGAAGTGATTGTGCTGTAGACATTGGCTATGCTTCCATCCACGTGCATTCCATGCGCATTTTGGGATATCACATAAAAAAAAAAACTGCTTGATGAAGATGCCAAGATGTGTATAAACTTAAAAATGTGAATGAAAAAAACGTATGCGCTCGTTTGAGTCAGATAGATGTATGTAAAATGTTACTGTGCGATGGGACTGCATAATTGGACTAACCAGCAGACCGATCTCGTTGCACAACATTTGAAATGCTGTATTGGTCAATCTGAAATGCCTGAGCAAAGTGTGTCATCAAAGTGGTTTGGTATTCATAATTACGTGACAAAAGGAGATGGAACCCATTATAATCAGGGATGCGACACGGCACAACAAATTTCCGACGGTAAACTCGCACAACTGACACAAAGAACAAATGGATTTGCAGTGGTTGCTTTGCCACGTCCAGTGTAGACGGCCTCGAGCTGTTGCAGCACATTGCGACTTGACAGCTGTCACTTCCAGTGTAGAGATGGTGTCAGAGAGAGGCAGAAACCTTTCTGTGTTCTTATCTACACCTAAGGGGGTCATTATAACGGTGCCAGATTTACGTTCGCAACCGGTCCATGACCAGTTTGAACTTATTTCCTTGTAAACACACAATTTGCTTGGACAAATCATCACTTTGGTTATGCACATCACTTTTATGTCGGAAAACAATTTAACTTTGAAAAGCTCCGCCTCTACATCAGTGACCATCAATTACACCTGTGGTATTTACTAGAATTGTCAGATTCGTTGACTCTTCTGAATAGCTGCCAGCAATGATTAACTGCACAAAAACACATTTTACTGTGGTATTTTCTTTTAGTTTGAAGCATGAATAAGATTGTTAAATTTGAAGTCACCATGAAACCAAGAATGACAGTGATTTATTTTCTATGGGATATTGCAGTATCAATTATTTATCCATGAACATCATTATTATAAAAAAAAAAAAATTTATTCATGGGCCCTCATAATCTTTAATCAAAATAACTTCCCCTTCCAATGACACTTCTGATGTTTTTACTGGCACAAAAATTCAGGAAGCGGTTTTACTCATGTCACAACAGGAAAGAAATGATCAAACTTGTTTCATGTCAACTTGAAAGTGCCCCTATTGTGCTTTTTCAGTTATTACCTTTCATGTATTCTGTAATAAAGCTGATTGTGAATGTAAAATGTCTGCAAATTTTCAATGAACAAAGTGTACAATAAATGGAGTTATTGTCTCCCAAAAAAAATAGATTCTGAAGTGAGTCTTCAGTAATGCCCGCCTATGGTCTTCACTGGTTGCCCTTGAACAAAGTCTACTTTGACCCGCCCTCAAACACAAAAGAATGAGGACTCTGGCTTGAATTGACATGATAAAACCAATGCCATTGTTCCTGTTCATATCACTGTGTATGCAAGGAAGAGCTGAAATTCAGATATGGGAATGAGCGTTTCATTTCCAAAACGTGCTGTAAGCGGTAGACCAATCGCAACAAACTGAGCCATCTGACCAATCAGAGCGGAGGATGGTCACGGAAAGGCTGGTTTTAGAGAGACTATGAGAAAAGAGGTGATGCTGCAATGTATATAATGAGAGAATGAAAGTGTTTTTTGACCTTGGATGCATGTAAACTATTGTAGGAGACCTCCAAAACAAAATTAGGAACCTTTAAAATGGCATAATAGGGGCACTTTAATGTCTTGTTTACTAAGTCACAAACATTATTAGTAGCTTGTGAGGTAAAATGGTCTCGACCCCATGTGATAAAAAAAATAAGAGAAGGCATTTAATTGTCTTAAAGTAGAAAGTAGAATCCTTTCTGATTGGCTCAAAGATATTTTAGTACTGATGTTTCATGTCTGACATTAGGAAGTCATTGAAGCCTTTTCAAAACATTAAACGTGGTTTTGTTTTCTAGCGAGTTCCTGGGGAAAACCCCAGGGCTTAGCGTTCAGAGATGGGTTCCTTCACGAAGCACTAGACGAGATGTCAACTCCTCCAACGAAAAAGAACGACACGATGCAATCTTCAGAAAAGTGAGAGGGTAAGGCACTGAAATGAATCACTTCAGTAGAGTTTGCCCTGATTTACCTTTCAAGAATGATGTATTACACTACAGAAAGCAGAATGCGCTCCCTAGTCCTACTCTAGACGTGTATAAAGATAAGCGTCTGGCATGGCAGAACTTTTCCTCTTAGATTTGAATATCCTTGGTTGCAAACATACTTGAATTGGCTTTTTTAATACTATTTGCAACAAAAGTTTCTGAAGAACTGGCTGTTTTGCTTCTGTGTCTTTCTAGCATACTTAATAAACTGACCCCTGAAAAGTTTGACAAGCTATGCCTTGAGCTCCTGAATGTGGGCGTAGATTCAAAGCTCGTCCTCAAAGGAATCATCTTGCTGGTGAGGATTTGGTTCATTTATACATGTAGACTAGAGTTGTAATTAATTAGTCATTTAATCACTCTTTTTAATTAGTGATTTTTCTTTTTCAAAATGAAAACAATGTCTAGGATTGATTTTTAAAAGCTCTAAATTAAGTAAACTGTTTTTCCAAGCAATTCAAGTAAACCATTTGTAATAAAGAAACTAAGACCAGTCATTATATTAGTATTAGTATTAGTATTAATATGATTAAATTGAACATGGTTTGTCTGCATTTTATTTGAAGTTGCTTACCTAAAAGACACATGCTTTCAAATGATGTTGACTTTTCTACTTGTTCGCTTCAACTAGATTGTAGACAAAGCCCTCGAAGAGCCGAAGTATAGTTCGCTATATGCTCAGCTATGTCTGCGTTTGGCAGAGGATGCTCCAAACTTTGACGGCCCATCAACAGAGATCCAAACATCACAAAAACAGAGCACTGTAAGATTTTCCTCTTTATTCATTAGCAAGAAGCTTCGCAACACAGAGTGCTGTATGGGTACATTTATTTGACTATTTCATCATTCTCCTACAGACATTCAGGAGACTTCTGATTTCCAAACTTCAAGATGAATTTGAAAACCGCACCAGAAATGTTGACAGTAAGTAGTGGAAGTGCTTACATTATTACTGCTGCTGTGCTAAATTGCCAGATATTAACTTATGTATTTTTTATTTTTTAAGTCTATGATAAAAATGACAGCCCTCTCACCTCTGAGGAGGAGGAGCAGCGTGCCATTGCCAAGATCAAAATGCTTGGCAACATCAAATTCATTGGAGAACTTGGCAAACTCGATCTCATTCATGAGTCTATCCTTCATAAATGCATCAAAACAGTGAGTTATTCATAAATCCTCCATTTGAATACTTGTCGGCCGCTCAGTTTCCATCCTAATGTTGCTACATGTGAAAACTCTTAATTAAAGCTTCTGGAAAAGAAGAAAAGAGTCCAACTTAAGGATATGGGGGAGGATTTGGAGTGCCTCTGTCAGATAATGAGAACTGTGGGGCCAAGACTAGATCATGACAAGGCCAAGGTAAGCTGCTTTTAGACTAGCAGGGCTTTGAATAGGTTAAGACGCATGTATTTCCTTAACACCCCTTTCTCTCGTAGTCTTTAATGGATCAGTACTTCGGCCGTATGCGATCCTTAATGAACAACAAGGACTTGCCTGCTAGGATTCGTTTCCTGCTTCAGGATACTGTGGAGTTGCGAGAGAACAACTGGGTGCCTCGGAAAGCTTTCATTGATAATGGACCTAAGACTATCAACCAGATCCGTCAGGATGCAGTAAAGGTGAGTTCAAGATGACACTGGTGTTGTTTCAAAGCAACATTGCTTATATCAGAATTTTCTGAAATCATTTCAACCTCTGATTCCAAGAAATTAAGGAGAAAAATTCCCAATGCTGACATTGACCTGCTGGCTTATTAGTTGTTTTTCTCTCAGGATTTGGGTGTTTTTATTCCACCGATGACTCAAGGAATAAGAACTGACTTCTTTCAAGAAAGTCCTTTCTTGCAGACGAGAATAAAGCCTGATCGAGAAACTCTTGGGGGATTAGCGGATATGTTTGGGCAGATGCCAGGTATGTCCTGTAGTGCGTTGACATTTCTAGGACAGGTGGTGCATGACTGGATTTGCACTGGTTCATTGCGAGCTTAATAACTCTGTTGTCTGGTTGTAGGCGGTGGGATTGGAACTGGCCCCGGGGTCATTCAGGACAGGTATTCCCCCACCATGGGCCGTCGCACAAACCCTCTTTTCAACGGGCATGGTGGTCACATGGCCCCTGCAGCCCAGCCTTTCATGAAATCCAACCAGGTAAATGCCAATCTACTAAAGAACTGATGTTTCAAGGCATCAAAATATTAGTCTGACCTAAGTCTTTTTTTTTCACCTCTTTTTTTTTTTTATTAATCAAAGGGGCAGAATCCGCTTTTCCAGAACCAGACTCATTCATCTCAGCAGCAAGCTCAGTCCAAGGATTTGCCACCACGTTTCATTAAGAAAGGACAGCTTAATGCTGATGAGGTATGAATGATTTTCATTTCAGATGATGTTCTTGTATAGTTGTCATTTGTAATAAATGGTAACGGTTTTTATTAGTTTACTCCAATCTCAGCGTTGGGTACCAAAAAAAAAGTCCAGACTTTGTAGCATATCAAAAGTAACAAGTCACAAAGACTGAATAGTAGGTGCCCTACAAATAATGTTCAGTGAAGTTTTGTTCACGCATCAGCTGAAAGCAGCATACTCTAAAAGAACTTGGTTCAGCAAAATGAAGATTGATTAAAAAGGAACCGATATTGTCAACCCAGCGCTTGCGTCCATGCAGCTGACGCGTTTACCTGTTGTAGTGTGCGTTCTGTGTAGTGTGGGCTTAATTTGAAGACAAATGTTTGGTGATCTCTGATTGATTGACTCCTATTAATTTATGTTTCAGATTAGCTTGAGGCCTGCTCAGTCATTCATCTTGAACAAAAACCAAATGCCAAAGTTGCAGCCGCAGATACCTACCATGATTCCTCCTAGTGCTCAACCTCCACGCACATCCACACCACCTCTGGGACAGGTAATGAGTACTACATTTCACATAGAAATGGAATTTCTTTTCATTTTAAAGGTGTGTTTAACTCTTTTGGTTTTTTGCAGCCACCGCAACTTGGCCTGAAAACCAACCCGCCTCCAATTCAGGAGAAGCCACAGAAGACGACTAAGAAGCCACCTCCTGCTGAGGAACTGCTTAAGATGACTGTACGTACCGCTCAACAATTCATTAATGAAAATTGTTCTCTGAAACTTTTGAGCGAGCTGTTCTTTAAATTTCTCTGTGTGACTTGGCAGGAAGCTGTTGTGACCACTTACCTGAGCAGCAAAAACATGAACGATGCAGTGAATGGTGTGCGAGAGATGAGAGCTCCCAAACACTTCCTGCCTGAGATGTTGAGTAAGATGATTATGTGCTCACTGGAGAACCCAGATGAGGACCGAGAGCATGTCAGCACTCTGATCAACACGCTCCGCATGGAGGGACTGGTCACAGGGGAGAACTTTATGCAGGTTTGTGTATACACAATGAAATTTGCCCTCACTGCATCTTGCCTCAAATTGGGACTCATCCTTTTCTTTAAATGACATTGTTTTACAGGCTTTCCTCAATGTTCTGGACCAGTGTCCCAAGATCGAGTTGGATGTTCCTTTGGTGAAATCTTACCTGGCTCAGTTTGCTGCCCGGGCAATCATTGCTGAACTCGTGAGCATGGCAGAGTTGGCCCACCCACTGGAGAACGGCACCCACTTCCCACTTTTCCTCCTCTGCTTGCAGCAAATGGCCAAGCTGAAAGATCGAGAGTGGTTGACCGACCTGTTCCAACTGAGCAAGGTCAACATGCAGAAGATGCTGCCAGGTTGGTGCTTTTGTGTCCTCCCTGTATGGAAACAGGGGTCCCATCAGTTAATGCAATGACTAACACTAACAATGATGGAGCAGCGTTTACAGAGCCGTACATCAATGACAAACTGCTCATAAAAAATAATCGCAGCTATTGCGATTTTTAAAATTTGCGATAAGCCATCTCGATTTAAGTGCGATTACATGGAAAGTGCGATTAATCGTTCAGACCTAGTCCCCAGGCGCTGCAGCAAAATGGCTGCCGGGTGTGTGCATTCACTACTCGCTGCTCCTAATGTGTGTGCGCACAAGGGATGTGAAATTTTCCCACCGGTCAATGGACCTGTATCAGGGGCACTTTTTTTTTTATAGTTAATTTGAAAGCGAAACTTAAATGTGCACGTCCGCACAGGCATTCATAATGGCGTTCATAATTTCATTCCTATGCCATTCCAATGCACATGCGGCCGTGCGCATTTTAGTTTCGCTTTCAAATTAGCGCTAATTCGGGGGCGGATTGCCTGAATGGTCATTAGCCTATTATTCTTAATGAAAAATACAACAACAAAACAGTATAAAGACAAGTTTGCTTAAACAGGCGCTTTTACATTTCACTTTGACACCAAATATTCCGCCATCTTGTCAGTCAGCTCCTCACTCTTGCGTTTTTCACGCACTTTCATATGAATGCCTTATTTTGCATGACTATATTCTACATCCCTTAATCCTGCCCTATACTTAAACTTAACCTGTTAACCGTTGCCAGAGCGTGGGCGCACTGAAGCGGTTTTATTTATATATAGTTCAAAGTTACTATCAGATTTAATGTTATACCTTGACAAACTATACATCATTAAAAAGATATAAGACTCAAGTTTCAGAATTTGACCACTATTGTATTCTGAGAAACTTATAGCGACAGTTATTTCTTAATTTGTGTCAGGAGTTATGAAATGAAAAAATGAGTCGATACCTTTGATATGAATTATGCGCGTCAGCCGCTTTCATTCATAAAAAACTCCGTGCTGTCGTCATGACAGCGATACACAAAACAACGTCCCTCAGGGCTTTTAGCTAAAAAATTTGCAGATTTGGAGAAATATTGATATATTCTCATAGGTTTACATCAGATTTCTATAGACAGGAATAATATTTATTGAATTTATACCCAAATGCGTCGATGTAATCATTATGAGCGTTTGCATACTCTGTTAATGTGTTTTCAATTCATACCAATAGCCTGAGGGCGCCCTCGCCGCCCTGTGCACAGTATTAGAACATGAAGAAGAGCCATAATCATGTGACAATCCAGGAAGCCTCGAACACACACACAGCTAACAACACAGATCGCGCTGTAACTATGGCTGTAACATGCAGATACAGACATTTTGAAGACAATAAACATGTTTGCTATGATATTTGAGTTACCTGTGTTTTTCAATCCATGCCAGGTATTTCCATAATAATAGATTATATTTATAATGTAATGCTAATCTATATAGAATCGTTGTGCAGAACACTATCCAATAGTATATTTTCTGTCTGATTTTTTATCTGAAGCCAAATTAGATCACAGAAAATTATTTAAAATACTCGGTTTGCTTTATAAAGTAAGTTTATAAGCACAAACATGGTTTTAATCTCATAAATTGTCGTGTATTGATGGTGTGCTAAGCTAACATGCTAGCTAGCCCTAGGTGCACCTGCCACCTAGAAGTTATATTTTTATTATTTTTTGAATGCTTAATGAAATGTTTCTTTATTCAAGAAATGCATTAGATACAGTTTAAAATGTGAGGGTGAACTTTGAGAAAAGAAATTAGTGACTGAAACATAGACATATGAATAGCCTGTGAATAGCCAGTCGTTAGTAACTATAATGCAGACAAAAGAAATGCATATTTACAGCCATAACCAGGCTGGAGAGGTGTGAATGTGTGCAGGGGGAGACTGAGACTGAATGGGGCTCGTTTGCACCACAAAACAATAAAGAAAATATACTGGATAGATGGTTAGAAGATGGCAATAAACATCAGTAGCATTTTAGCATCAAATCAAAATAAAGTCACATGACATGGTCTTGAAAAACATTTCACTAAATACAGAGTTTTGGACTTATTATCTTAAGATTTTAAACATAAAATGTTTAGACATGTGGCATTAGCTGTAGTGCATTTCTAGATTGCTCCAGTGCCAACTTCAATTTTATTTTCATGAGGATATTTCATAAAAAATAATTTCTAATAACTTTACAAAACTTTGAAGCTATTTATAACAATTTTTGTCATTATGACAATAATTAATTCTACATTTACAATAAACTGCCAGGTGTCAGCTTTCAAATGAGATCATACTTGTGCTTTTAGTACAAAGGGTTCATGAACTGTATCTGTTTCAGTTTGGGTATGTCATTTCTTGGGATTTTTCAAAAGTGGGGTTGCAGCTTAACAGGTTAACTACCTTACTAACTATTAATACGCTGTAGGCCTATTTAGGAGTTTGAGGCAAAAGGTAATAGGAAAACAGACTTTTGTCACACTTTAGACTGTGTTTATCTTTATTTCCTTATGTTATCAAAACGACAAACATACACTTTATTTTTATTATTAATTATAAAACGCTAATTAAACGTCACCACCTTTTTCGGTCTGATTTCGGTCCTCAAACTCTTTCAGACTACAGGACTAATTTAATAATTGAAAAATCATGTAGTCTGAACCCGGCATAACATCAACAAAGCAAATTACTTTGTAATAGAAAAGGAATGAGTTTATTTGGTGTGGACTCGTGTTCATTCCCCACATTCCTGTCTCTGCCCACAGAAATAGATCAAAACAAAGATCGCATGTTGGAGATTCTGGAGGGGAAGAGCCTGAGCTTCTTATTCCCCCTCATGAAGCTGGAGAAGGAGTTGCTGAAGCAGATCAAAGCAGATCCGGCCCCGCAAACCATCTACAAGTGGATCAAGGACAACATTTCTCTGAAACTGCACACTGATAAGGGTTTCGTTAACATTCTGATGACCAGGTATGATGATGATGATGATGGACCTGCTGGCCGAAAGCATATAAAGGTTTGTGTACCCTTGATTAACCCCTCCAAATTGATCTAGCTTTTTGCAGTACATCTTCCATGAGATGTATTCCACTGAAGAAGAAGAGCAATTATCTTCACCTACGAAAGAGCAGCTGGACCAGGAAAAGCAGCTGCTACTCGCCTTCAAACCGGTGATGCAAAAATTCTTGCATGATCACGTGGACCTGCAAGTCAGTGCACTGTATGCCCTGCAAGTCCACTGCAACGCCCATGCTTTTCCCAAAGGTGCGTCTAAAAATGGAGGAATAGCTATTTATCCATCGATCAGAGAAACGTTTTTTTTATATATATATATATATTCATTTAAAAAAAATATATAAAATAGAAAACAATTTTATTTATTTTAATATATTTTCATTAGGTTTTTTTATTTGAATTAATGGTTTAGTTATGTTTTAAATATTTTTATTTATGCATTTATTTTTCTTTATTTATTTATTATTTATTATATATTTATTATATTTTTTTTTTATATAAACAAACTAAATGCACTTTATAAAATAAAACAAAATAATAAAAATATATTAAATAAATAATAGAAAAAAAATCTAAATTTCATTAAGAGAAATTGTAATTTTTTTTTTTTTTTTTTGGTACTTATTTTATTTAGTTTGTTTAAAAACACACCGTATGTGTTTTTTGGGGGGGTTTTCTCTATATAAATATCGCAGAATGATTGAAAGTCATGGCCGTTCATTGGTCTAAAGGTGTGGGAACCGTGGAGTTTGTTTACCGAGAGATTTTTGATAGGGATGCACCGATGTGAAAATTGTGGCCGATACCGATAACCGATATTAATATTGCTGTTATGGCCGATACCGATATTTACCGATGTCGATATCTCTGTATAGAAAACAAATTTTAACGATTATCAAATAAAGAGCTATTTTCCAAAAAATTTTTTTTTTTTTTTTTACTTTAGAAATTACTGATATTGGGCACCTTTACCTGTATGCAAAATATGTCACACATAGGACACACATGCAGTATATTGCATTGCATATAATGTGTGCTGGTCAACTTGTCTAAAATTAAGAAACCCTTAGAAAACAGAAAAAAAAAAAAAAACAGGAACATTGTGTACAATTAAGATAGGCTACTTAATTTATTATTCCAATATCCAAATATGATACTAAATACCACAGGGAAAAGGGCTTCTATTTGTGACGTGCTGCCGTTTGAACACTGCACATTTTAAACAGGACACGCATTAGCTGAATAAATGTTAGCCAATACAAACATATTTATAGAAAACAGTTGACAATGAATAGACAGGAGTCCAATAATAGCATAACGAATCACTTATTCTAAAAACAATAACAAGTAGGCTATAAGACGAATCCGACATATGGGCTGTGTTAACAGTAAAACGTCCGTCATTTAAAGAATTTTAAAAACACGGATGGATAATACAAAATGCTTTCTGACATTTTGATAGAAAAAAAAAACAAGCAAGAACAAAATTTAAACTTCAAATTCGAATTTAAACTCAAATTCGAACGGGTATCAAATATCAAGCAATATATTCAAATATCTACGAGTCAAAAAACGATCAATCAAAAATGTGTCATGAAGAGGGAAAAAACATAAGTCGCACTGGACTGCGTTAACAATGTTACTGACGGGACAGTTCTCTGTTACGCACGTCTGAAAGCGGCACAAAAAGACCGCTTTAAAACTTTCACAGAGACCTCAAACAGAAAGCACAAAGCCTGTCTTTTAATTTAATTTCGTTTTGTATTAATTGTATCTTAATTTTGGCAATGTTTCATCAAAAATAAATAAGTAAATATTAGAAAATATTTAATCAGGACATGGAGGCGACGGCGCCTGAACTGAAGCGCGTCTCAAATGAACCGAAACCTACCTGCCTCACAGACCTGAGACATAGAAAGCTTGAAACATCTATTTTTAAACAGAACAATTCAAAAGGAAAGAAAACAGACTGTTCTCTGCTTATGTCATCTGTATGAAATGTGTATTTCTCTCAGGCGCATTCACTACTGCTAAGATCGCGAGTCCGCATCGTCAACTTCATCTTCAACTTCACACGTCAAATATCGGCCTGTTCACATCGGCCCTATTTTGACATCGGAACGATACCGACATGTAAAAAAAATGACCATATCGGCCGATATTATATCGGCGGCCGATATATCGTGCACCCCTAATTTTTGAGAGTAATAAGAGGAAATGCTTGTTTTCCTGTTTTTAATCGTCTCTCATCTCCTTAGGAATGTTACTGCGCTACTTTGTCAACTTTTATGATATGGAGATAATTGAAGAAGAGGCCTTCCTAGCATGGAAAGAAGATATTACCCAGGAGTTTCCAGGGAAAGGAAAAGCATTGTTTCAGGTAACGCGCACCACCATTATCCTATTGCAGCGAACAATGGCAGCCTTTCACCGGAAGACACGCCACTTACATGATGTGTTTTTCTTCTCCTGTCGTTTAGGTGAACCAGTGGCTCACCTGGCTGGAGACGGCAGAAGAGGAAGAGTCTGAAGAGGAAGCTGACTGAAGAACCAGCCAAAGCCTTGATGCGTCATCTCTCCCGTTTAGTTTCACGATCTCCTGTATTAACCGCCGCACTGCTGTTTTCTGCAGTGTCAAGCCAACGTATTACGTCACGCTTCTCTTTGACCTCATCGTTTAAAGCATGTAATGACTAAGAACCACAGATAAATGGTATTAACAGCTTGAAACTGCATCGTTTTCTTTTTATAAATTTTTGCTTTTACGAACACGCATTTGCAAGAGCCTTTTCTGCTGCTGTTCATTTCAGCACAAAACCATAGAAATGCACTTTTGCTCAGTGTCATATTTTGAGTTACTGCAATATTCACTTTTGTTTGTTACAAAGAATCCTCAGAAAATCATTGGTTACCATCAATGCTTTGTTCATACCTCACAGTAGTGGGCGTAGTGTATGTGTGTGTGTGTGTGTTTGAGTCAAATGAAAACTCTCCAGGTCTGCAAGGTGCTTGAGTCTGAAAAATGGTTTACTTTCCAGTTGTTATATGATTGTAAAATGTCATGATGGGTTTTTTTTTTTTTTTTCTCCTATGTCTTATAATAATGAACAAAGCCATGTGGGAGTGATGAAATTATGCGGCCTTTTTAAAAGATTTTTTTTTTTTTTTGCCTCAACCCATGTTCGTCCCCTCCACTACTTGTCAAGCTGATACTTGAATTATTATTTTTTTTTTTACAGCATGTTCAGGGATTACCAAAACACAGCCTGTTTAGATGCGACAATTTGATCCGAACAGAAATGTGTCTTTTTTTTTCTTTTTTTTTATGCATTTTAATTGGTAAAATAAAGATGAAACGAGATGAGAAATTTGTTACGGATGTTCAATTTACAGTCACTGTTTTACAACCTAATGTTTTCCCATGATGTCTATGGATATTATACATATTTATTTAATCATGAGGGGGAAGTCGAAGCTTTATCATTAGGTAGGACGACAAACGGTGACCCACTCGTGGCCTCTGTACAATGATTTGCTGTTTTCAAGTGTTACTGTACGGTGCAAGAGCTCAGAATGTTCAGTGTACCACTGTTGCTTTCAATAAAGTTACACACCAGCGTTTATCTGGCCTTATTTTAATGTGTGCTTGGGCGTGAATTTGTGGAACAATGAACTTTTGTCATCAACTGAAGGTCAATCTTCCAGTTTAAGAATAATTGGTGACTTTGGAAATAGAAAATGCATCTTTCTTTCTTTTTCTTTTTTTTTCTGGATGAAAGTTATGAGGACAAATTTGAACCTCTATTACATTTATATCTGATAACACTTACAGGCCTCAATGTTCAGTTCTTATTTTTGTGCTCAATTCCAGTTTCTGAACACCGAGCTCAGCGTTTACCCGAATATCAACTGAATTCATACTGTCACGACTTGTGTAATTTGATAACGTATGCTTGCGGAGTGATTCATACATGTTTATTCAGGAGTGAACTAAAAACAATGCTTAAAATCTCTAATTGGAAATGCAATGTAACATGATGTTATGGTTGAATATACTGTATTGGTATAATGGACGCCCCATAAATAAATGATGCTTTATGTACGTTTTTTAAAGATGTTAATTATTATCTTGTTTTTCTGTAGTTCTTATGTATCTTTCTCATTCGTATTGTGCAATGCTTTTAATAGTTAGGCTATTATTGTGTTATTGATGCCATGTTGGAAACATTTTCTAATAAAGTATGAGGGAAAAAGGCACACTGGCAGACTAATTGCATCTACTACTGTTCAAATATTATTTTTAAAGAAATAATGCTTTTATTCAAGTATGCATTAAATTGTTTAAAAAAAATGACAGTAAAGACATTATTAATGTTCGTTTGAACTTTCTGTTTATCAAGGAAGTTTTCAACATTGATAAGCAAAATCAGCATATTAGAATGATTTCTGAAGGATCATGTAACACTGAAGACTGGAGTAATGATGCTGAAAATACAGCGATCCCGTCAAAGGAATACATGACATTTTAAAACAGAATACACTACAGATACTTAAAAAAAAAAAATGTATACAATGTACATATATATAGAGAGAGAGAGAGAGAGAGAGAGAGAGAAGTAGAGAGAGAGAGGTAGAGAGAGAGAGAGAAGTAGAGAGAGAGAGGTAGAGAGAGAGCGAGAGAGGTAGAGAGCGAGAGAGACCGAGAGAAGTAGAGAGAGAGAGAGGTAGAGAGAGAGAGCGAGAGAGAGAGCGAGAAGTAAAGAGAGAGAGGTAGAGAGAGCGAGAGGTAGAGAGAGAGAGGTAGAGAGGAATAAATAACTATTATTATTTATCAATGAATAATTTAAATATCGTCGCTGTCAGGAACCTTTCAACATTTTTTTTTTTTTCTCATAATTCCACTATTGGTCACCCATTACTTCTGTCTGAGGGTTTAACAAATATTTAACCAATAAAAAGTACTAAAAAGAGCTTGTGACTCCATTGGCTCCTCATACGAGGGACATTTGGCCCTCACTAACGCTGGTTACGTTTTCATCAACTTACAGGTTATGAAGTTTATTGTAGCTTTATGTGTGTCTGGTCAAAATCTCACACAGGCTATTTAAGACAGTGTTGGCTATGACTCGACGACAAATGCTAGACTTTTTTTTAATGTAGTTTATTGTAGCTATTCACTTATTGCGAAATATTATGACACCCAAATAGCGAGGACATTTCACTGGTCCTCACCAGTTAAAAAGGCTTATAAGTCGGCCAAAACATGCTTTTATTTAAATCTAGTGTTTTGCACGTTTCTGTGAGGTCATAGAAAATATAATTAAACTAATATAAAATCGTCTATGCAATGTCCTCACTAATATAGTGAAAGAAACCTGTGTGTGTGTGTGTGTGTGTGTGTGTGTGTGTGTGTGTGTGTGTGTGTGTGTGTGTGTGTGTGTGTGTGTGTGTGTGTGTGTGTGTGCACAATTTGCCTATTTTTGTTGCAAATAGGTTTAGGTACAAATTCAGAATATGTAAAAAAAAACTAAAAATGAATAATAATAAAAAACCTAAACAAACTGAAATACTTCCAAAGAAGACAAAATAGAAAACATTTTCAAAATACTTTTTATTCAAAGGGATTTGATATTGTACACCAACTCTGAATCACAGTGTGTGATTGTCCCTTAAGATTAGATAGCACAATATATGCCGCAATGCTCATCAAAAACATCTGTTAAAGAGGTTTGAACATTTCTTACTCAAAAGACTAAACAGAAAACATGTTCTCATAAAAAAAAAAAAAAAAAAACATACAAAAAACCCCCTAAAATCTGAGAAACATTATCCTGGATGACATAACTCCGTACGCTGTGATCCGAACATTACACGAACAAAGGCTTTTGGTTTTTCCCAACCGACCGAACGCTCAGTCATCTCAGTCACTGTCGTCATCAGACCCTCTGTTGGAGGCTTCATTGTTGGACCCCTCGGGCTCAGATTCGTTCTCGGACCTCTGCGGAGAGCCCTCGTTCTCTGACGCCGGGGCCGGAGATCCGGCCGGAGACCCAGCCGGGGACCCGGCCGGGGATTCGTCATCAGAGCCTTCGGAGCGGCTCTTTTTGCTCTCGTTGTCCGACTGCTCGGAGTCGGATTGCTGCTGCGGTCTCCTCCTCTTCACCGGACGATCGCTGCCGGACTCGTCCTCGTCTGAGTTCGCGGAGCGCTGGGGGCTGCCGGCCTCGCTGCCGGATCGGTTCCGCTCCTCGTTGGAATCGCTGTCAGAAACGATGCGTTTCCTGTGGCTTTCGTCATCGTCTGAACCCGAGCCGCTGTGCCTGGTGTTCCTGGACATAAAATCCACAACATTAGGAAATGAATAAACTTCAAGTAGCGCTGAAACTGAAGGAACGAGATAGGGGGTGGGAGATACCGGTGTAGATTTTGGACTATCGTGTCTATCGCGGTTACGCTCCCGTGACGTTTGCATGTGTTTTTTAAGTATTGTGGACAACTCATTTTGCAATATGCGCGTGCAACGCAATGGAACATGCCAAATTGTGCGGACGTCATTTTGACCAGGCTGTTATACAAAGAAATGATGAAAACATGCAAAAACAAGAGAGAACCAATGAAATACTTCAGGATTTAGCATTAAGCTTTGTATTAGTAGAAGAAAACCTGTAGTATTTCCGAATTACCGTGCTTTCCCCCCTCATATCCCGAGAGATTGATGTATTTTTTTTCTGGGAAAAATCCTCCGATGACGCAAAAATTGTCATTTTGCGTCATCTGAGGATTTTTTGGCCAGAGGCGAGAGACTACAGCCAGTAGGAGGAGCTGTCCCGCATGTTTTCAACCCGCCCACAGAGGGTGGGATCTCACTCACAGAATGTACAAACAGTGTCAGCCATCTTTCTTTGGAAGCTAAGCTAGCAGGCTCTTGTTCTGTGGAGAAAGCTGAGTAGTAGGGGTTACCATCCTCTTTTTCCCGGACATGTCCGGCCGTCGATATCGTCCAAAACGTCCGGGATTCGGCTTTTGCTTTCTGCGGTTGCCATTCATTGTTTACATGCACACCTTTTGTTTCAATCTAACTGAATTCATTCCGATTGGTGAATCTGAATGTAGTGTTTACATGAACGCTAAATAAGTGATCGGTTGATGTGCGTTTTAACATTGCTAAGAAAATTCCCGCTCCTCCGTGAGAGATACGAGACCGGCGCGTCTCAGTAATCACGCCACCGGCCTCGCGCCGTTCTCCCGCGGCCCTCAGCCTCGTCCTGCTCGCCACAGTAAACATAATGAATGGCGACTGTAGAACGCAAAAGCCGAATCCCGGACATTTTGGGCGATCTCGAAATCCCGGGCAGACTTGAGTCGTCACGGAGACTCACTAGTAGCTGCGAAGCCTTGTTGTTTAACTGCTGCGCGCTCTTACCGGTAGGCGTGGCTTGGGAGTGGCCTCGTAGAGCAGCGAAGCAAGTGCATTCTGGGAGTTGTTGTCTTTTATCCACATAAGCCAAAAATACATTTTCTGGCTTTTCTCAGTCTAGAAAGCTCCAAATTCAAAAATAATTTTAATAAATGACCCATTTTAAATACACATTCATCTTTCCAGAGGTGAAGTATCCCTTTAATAACTGATTATGTTGTAGTCAATGTACGCTTTTTTCCTGTGAGCTTTTTTTCTATGCATTTTTTAGCTGTAGTTTGCTAGCCTGGCTCCGCCCTCCTACGTACTTCCGCTCAATTTTCATTTTCCTTCAGTACGTCGGCTGGGTTTGCGGTATATCCGCGGGTTTTCTTCGGCCAATTTTTACCGCTCCAATCAGCGAACAGAGGGAGTGGCTGAGAACGATGACGTCGAGGTCGTGCGCTAGTTTGAGTTGTAGGGTTATGTCACGACCAAAGGTTAGCGATTGGTTATGGCAGATCCAGAGTGGCTCTGGGCAGATCTAATAAACTTCAACAGAGTCCCCTGTCTTCAAGGAAGTTAACTCTTGTCAATGGGGAGTGGCCAGACTCTCTGTACAAATGAAATGTACGAGAGTCTGGTAGGAACAGGCTAGTAGTTTGCATTTTTTGCCACATAATTTTGTCAGATAAATAACCAAGTTTATGGTTTTGTTTTTCCTTCATATTTATAATATGTCTTAAAAATAGAGAGAGAGAGAGAGAGAGAGAGAGAGAGAGAGAGAGAGAGACCAACATTAGGTCGGTATTCCAAAGCATTCATGAATTACAACTAGAGCTGCACGATTCTGGATAAATCGAGAATCACGATTTTTTTTGTTTCAAAGAGATCACGATTCTCCCCAGATGATGAACAGACAACTGAATAAAATAACGCAATTTACTAAAGGTTCTGACAAAATGTTAATTGCTGCAGTTTATATAAAATGTTTAATTAATCTGAATTACTTTTTTTTTTTTTAAATAGTTTTGAATGAATGATTCAATGACTCCACTTATTTTATTACTGAATAATTGAGCATTTTTTGAACGAATTTCTTGAATGACTGAATCAATGAAATCAAATTTTGAACAGTTACTTACTGTCACCGTAATGATGTAATCAATCAAATCTTTATTTTAAGCCTCAAGTTATTTTCAAAGGGTGATTTACTCTATTTTGATCACTACTGTAGACATCAGTGTTTATATCCGACCTATAAACTTCTGTGATAATATGATAGGGTTTCTGCAGGTTTCAGTAAGTCAAATTTAAGACCTTTTTAAGACATTTTAAGACCATAAAGATTGAAATTTAAGACCTACACGACGCATTAACCAAGTTAGATAGTTACCTCGGGATCATTAGAGTATCTATCTATCTTTCTATCTATCTAGGATTATCTGATGTGATGTGAGATAGAGGGAGAGGTAGATATTTTTTTTATAGAAAATTGTACTTTTGCATATTATACTGTAAAAACACAATTATTGTTGATTTTAGTTGATCATAGGTAATCATAACTAGAGAGGAAATGATGAGATGATTAAAGTGACCAAAATGATCACGGTTATCACAGAATCCTGTTCAAAAAGTACTAATACTACAGAATGAAGTCAATTCAACAAGTTTTATGTCGAAAAACAGCAAATAACAAATTGATTAGCATCAATATGCACTTTTTGTTTACGTAAACATTAAAATACCATTAAAAATGATGGCCAGATTTTAAAAGAGTGTCTTGCAACATGTTATCTACTAACATGTACAAGTTCAAATAAAGTTTTGGACTTTTTTTAGACCTGACTAAATGAAATTTAAGACCTAGGATGAAAATTTGGCCGTTTTTAAGACTTTTTAAGGCCTTAAATTTAAAGTTCAGAATTTTTTACTTTATAAGACCCCGCGGAAACCCTGTATGAATATTTGTAACAGAAATACTGATACTGATGTTGAAAAGATGTGTGATTGTGAAGCTGTTTAATGCCTATACATGACAACTGCTCTCTCTGGGTCAGCGGGATTTTAACGATTAATCGTGAAGCTCTAATTAATGCAAGCATTTAAGTTCAGATCTATGCATGACAGTTAACAGGCTCATATAAAAATGAAACGCATGCATGGAGGAAATATACAGGGTGGATTTCTCAAGTGACCGTCTCTTACCTGTCTTCTGCTATTTTCAGGCCATCCTCATCGGAGGAGGAATCGGAGGATGAAATGATGGCCTTGGACTTGATCTTCCCTTTAAGAGACGGCGGCATGCGCTCTGGCTTGGACTTAAAAAAAGAAAAATGCAATTAGATGTAAATCTCTACATCCAGGAACACTTGCACATTACCCGGAGCATCTGTACCTTCTCGGCCCTCTTGCGCTCTCTGGGTTTGCGCTGCTTTTTAGGCCTTGAGCTTCCTTCGTCTTCATCTGAACCAGCTGGTCTGTGGAGGCAACAAGACAAACACACTGAAACTCAACCTAGCCCAGCTTGAGTCGGGTTTAACTACAATAACTAGGGATCAGAAAATATATCATTATTAATATTATTAACATCATTAAAAAATATTTGATTTATTATAAAATTTATAACTATCCAATTAGATGACAAAAAAACTAACAAATACAAGTTCAACACAATCATATTTTGCACCTTTTAAAGCAAAAGAATAGCATTGCTAAAAAAAAAAAGAAAGATTTTATAATTTATGGCCTGGTTTCACAGACAGGGCTTAAATTAAGCCAGGATTAGGTCATAGCTCAATTAGGACATTTAAGTAATTTTTATAAACATGCCTTAGAAAAAAGCATTACTGGTGTGAATCTTAAGACAAAGCAAACGCACTGACATGTTTTAAGATCAGTCAGTGCAAGTTTCTTTCAGTTGAAATAGCTCAGATTTACATTTTAGTCTAGGACTAGACTTAAGCCTTGTCTGTGAAACCGGGGGTAAATGTATAATCATTCAGTTACATAAATCAAACTAAGGTCAAAACCTAGAGTTAAGGATTTAAGAAAGTTTCTGAGCTAGGTCATATTTATTGCACTTTTTCACCCTTATGTAAAACTCTTGATCATATGGATTCCTATTGAAATTACTGGATTTTGCCCATGAAACTTTGATTAGCCAGGGTAAATGTGTCCACCGTTGTTAAAAAAAATATTTTCTCTGAATTGAAGTTGTGAGCAAACCAAAAACTCGCCCTTTATGTTCCACCTGGGTTATCATCATTAACTAAAAAAATTATTATAATAATAATAATAAAATTAGATTTAGTCAATTAGTTGCCAAGGCAGCATTTCTAATTTTTGTTTAGTTTAAGTTCAAGCACTAAAACTACTTACTAGAAATGAAATAAATCAAAACTAATGATGAACTAAAACTATAACTGAAATAAAAAATAAATTAAACCTACATTGATATAAAAAAAACTAATAAAAATGACAAAAGCACATAATATTAACTTTTTAACTATACTGAGAGTATAAAAATAAAAGCCAATTCACAATATTAATACAAACTATAAAGGTATATATAACACTGCATTCCACCACAATCTGCTCTCATTAATGTTTACCTCCTCCTCTTCTTCCGGGGTTTCTTCTCTCCATCCTCTCCTGCATCCTCAACTTCACTGCCGCTCCCAACTTTCTTCTTCTTCTTCTTCTTCATTGGCAGGTCTTCATCAGAGTCATCATTGACAAAGTCATCAAAATCGCCTCCTTTTTTGCGCTAAAAAAAAAGTTAAAATGAACATGTAAATAACGGCCTTGCGTTTTTAATTACTAGTTCCCCAGCTCTCCAGAAAAGCTCACCCGTCCACTGCCTCCTTTCCTCTTCTCCTTTGCCGAATCCTTCATTCCCTCTGAGAAGGTGAGCAGGTTCTTGGTCTTCTCCACATACTGGGCTCTCTGCTCGAGCAGCTTCTTCTGCTCCTCAGCCACTCTGCTCTTCCTCTCCTCCTGTTCTTTCATCACTTGCTGCCGCAGTGTGTCTCTCTCCAGCTCCTGTTTGGCACGATGCTCCTTCTCCTCCTCATCTTGTTTACGAGCTCGGGCCACATGGTACTGAGCCTGGCTTAGCAAGTCAGAGCACTGCCTGAGAGACAAAACATACATCTATACTGATCAGATCGCTGGAGATTCTGTCATCATTTACAAAAACAGATCCCCAGTTTCACAGATGAGGCTTAACTCTTGTCCCAGACTAAAACGCATGTTTGAGCTGTTTTAACTGAAAGAAACTTGTATTGACAGATCTTTAAATATGTCAGTGCCACTGTTTTGTCTCAAGATGCACACCAGTAATGTTTTTTTTATATGGCACGTTTATAAAAGCTAATTAAATGTCCTAATTGAAGGCCTAATCCTGGCTTAATCTAAACCATGTCTGTGAAACCAGGCCAGAAAGAACAAACAAAGAAAGGAATGAAGAATGGATCGAACAAAAGACCCATAATGGATGGAAGGAAGGAAGGAATGAACGCGCAATGATGGATGGAAGGAAGGAAAGGAGGAAGTATGGAAGGAACGAATAAACGAAAGAGGATGGATGAATAGAAGGATGCAAGAAACTAACAAATGAATGATGATGGATGGAAGGGAGGCCGAACGAAGGATGGATGGAAGGAACGAACAAACGATGGATGGAAGGATGAAAGGGACAAACGAATGAAAAAAGGATGGATGAAGGAACAAAAACAAATGCACAATGAGTGGAAGGAAGGAAGGGACGGACAGAATGGATGAACAAAAAATGGATGGATGGAAGGAATGAACGAACAAAGGATGGATAGAAAGGAGGAAGGAAGGATGGATGGATGGATGGACATACAGAGGGAACGAACAAAGGGTGGAGGGAATAAACAAACGATGGATGGATGGATGAAAAGAACAAATAAACTAATGATGAAGGAAGGAAGGAACAAACAAAGGATGGATGGAAGGAACGGACAATCAAAGGATGGATGGATGGAATGAACGGATATACAAAGGATGGAAGGAAGGAACGAACAAAGGGTGGAAGGAATAAACAAACGATGGATGGATAGATGGATGGATGAAAAGAACAACGAACTGAATGATGATGAAGGAAGGAAGGAACAAACGAAGGATGGAAGGAACGGACAATCAAAGGATGGATGGATGGGATGAACGGATAAACAAAGGATGGAAGGAAGGATGGAAAGAACGAACAAATAAATGATGAAGAAAGGAAGGAACAATGGAAGGATGGAAGGAACAGATACGCAAATGATGAAAGGAACAAAGAAATGAGCAATTGAAGGAAGGAAAGAATGAATAATGGAACGAACGAACGATCGAAGGAAGGAAGGAATGAACGAACAAACAATGGCTGAAACAAACGATGGATGGATGTATACATATATCTATATAAAAACATTAAGCATGACATATTTTCAGACTGGCTGGGATTTTGTTGTCCCGCAGTTCTGGGGAGTTTGTCTGAATCGTGCAGTAAGACGAAACTTCCAGAACAAAAGTCTGTGATTCTGTGAAAATCGTAACTTTACCTGGCTTCACTCGCGGCCAGCGCTAGGTCAAACCTCATTTTGTCTCCAGCCTTACTGAGGTAGCTGAAGTACCTGTGAGAACAACAACAGAGAGTTATGAGTGGTGTGTCACAGGCTGGAGGTCATGGAGTTCACATACACACACACACACACACCTGTGAGCCAACTCCAGCTCCTTCACTGCACTCAACACAGCCTTCAGATTACTCTTCTCATCCTTCAGCACCAGCGTGGCCAACCTCTGCAGAACCAGCGCCACGTTAAACAGCAGCACAGTGTCATTGGGAGCCACATGACGAGCCTGGAGGAAAACAAGTCAGAAACGTTTACAATTAATGTAAGGAGAGCTCCTCGAGATCCTCCTGTCCCATTTTAGGGGAAAATCGGGTCCATCGGAGACGTCCAATAGATTTCTTAGGCGTGCCGAAAGAACACCAAGTAATCGCCATGGGAAATCTATGTATCATCGTTTTACTCTTTTAATTCATTTTATAACTGTATCTTTTAATTGCTTTTATAACCGTTTTAATTTCCCTTGCTTTTATTTTGTGATTATTTTAATTCTTTTCTGAAAAGCACTTTGATTTGCCATAGTGTATGAAATATGCTATATAAATAAACTTGCCTTGCCAATTAGGACTGCTAATTGATTCAAATATTTTCTTATAATTATTATTAATAATTATTCATACTTAATACAATATTAATAGCCATAAAACATTTTGGGGGCATTAATCTCACATCAATGTGATGAAAAACACATTTAAAATGTTTTTCTTTTCAAAATGTACATTGTTTTAATGAATTTGGTTCCATTTAAAGATAACTTAAAGGGACAGTTCACCCAAAAATGAAAATTACCCCATGATCTACTCACCCTCAAGTCATCCTAGGTGTATGAGACATAATTTTTTTTCGATAAGTTTGTGTAAGAAAATTAAATTCATATTTAACACGTTACAAAGATGCACTTTTATCATGGATAGATGCACTTTGATTGACTTCAAAACAGAAACGGCCATTCACTGCCATTATAAAGCTTGGAAGAGCCTTTAGTATAACTCCAATTGTATTTGTCTGAATAAAGAAAGTCATATACACCTAGGATGACTTGAGGGTGAGTAAATCATGGGCAAATTTTTATGTTTGGGTGAACTATCCAATTAATATGCAACACGTCAAATTAATTGTTCAATACTATGTACTGAATTATGCAACATATTAAATAACAACATAACCTTATTCAGCTTAATAATATAGTCTATCTGACATATAATTATTTGAGGCAGCCTGATTTGTAATACAAGACAAATACAACCTAGAGTCACTGTAATAAAGCAGAGATTCCCAAAACAAAAAAAATTCTTAGCTAAACCGCTTAAACTTTTAAACTATTTCAATAATTCACCAAAATTGGCATGTTCACAGTTCTCTGAAGTTGGTTAATGGTCACATGACATGCAGGTAAACAATTTTCTTTAGCTTTTTTATATTTGATGAATTTTTTTTTTTTTTTACATTTTTATAATTGAATTATTTGCTTTTCATAAAATCCAGTTTGGGAAACCCTGCAGTAAAGAAAAGAAAATGCCAAGTTGCATGAAGATTTCCCCACCCTGAGAAGAGTCTGTTTGCACTCCTGCAGCTTGCCACATTTGAAGAGCGCTCGGGCCAGGTACAGCAACACCTCTGTGTTCTGATATTTGTAGAATTTCTTCAAGCAGTTTTCATACTGAAGAGAAAAACAGGCGGTGAGTACAGATCCACAGCGAAACCCTTCCCGTTCAGAGGAGTTTTCCACCAGTTTATTCCCTCACCATCTGCACAGCACTGATGTACTGCTTCTGCTCCACATAGATGTGTGCGAGATTCAGCCAGACATCACTGATCTCTGCTGTGGCCTCTCTGACCTGGGCAAAGACATCCCGTGCCTCTCGGAAATAACCCTTGTGTGCCAATACAGCCCCTGCGTCACACAGCAGAAACATGCTCACGATGAGCTGAAGCAAAGCGATGGGTAAACACAAGTCCACTTTAACCACGTCTACACCACGAAAGCAATCCGGTCAAATGCATTTTCAAATGCTCAAATTGTTTTAGACCCCGTTTACACCTGTATTTAGCGTCGTTCACTTGTGACCTGATCGACCAAAACGCATCTTAAAGGATTAGTTCACTTTCAAAAAATGTATTGCTGATAATTTACTCACCCCGATGTCATCCAAGATATCCATGTCTTTCTTTCTTCAGTCGAAAAGAAATAAAGGTTTTTGAGGAAAACATTCTAGGATTTTTCTACACAGAATGGACTTCAATGGCAACCGACTATTCCAATGTTCAAAGAAGGTTCAAATGTCCGTCTCAATGCAGCTTCAAAGTCTCGACACGATCCCAGTCGAGAAATAAGAGTCTTATCTAGCGAAACGATCAGTCATTTTCTAAAAAAAAAAATATATAAATATATATTAATTTTTTTAACCACAAATGCCCATCTTGTATCATCTCTGAGATGCGCCACATATTACGTCATCACGTTGGAAAGGTCACGAATGAAAACATTTTTTTTAAATAAATAAATTAAAACAAAGATGTCGGACGATTTTGAAGTTGGAGGAGAAAATAAGATGACATTTTTCACCCTTCCCTACCTTTTTGAACCGGAGTACACAGACAAATAACTTGGATAGGTGACGCGTGACCTTTCCAACGTGATGACGCAATGCATGGCACATCTCAGAGATGGTACAAGACGAGCATTTGTGGTTAAAACGTTTTTTTTTTTTTTTTTTTTTGACCGATCGTTTCGCTAGATAAGACCCTTATTTCTCGACTGGGATCGTGTCGAGACTTTGAAGATGCATTGAGACGGACATTTGAACCTTCTTTGAACATTGGAATAGTTGGTTGCCATTGAAGTCCATTCTGTGTAGAAAAATCCTAGAATGTTTTCCTCAAAAATCTTAATTTCTTTTCGACTGAAGAAAGAAAGACATGGATATCTTGGATGACATCGGGGTGAGTAAATTATCAGCAAAAATTTTTTTTAAAGTGAACTAATCCTTTATTACCAGGTGTAAGCGGCCTAAGTTTATACTGCTAGTTACGGGGTCTAGCCTTGCAAGGCCAATTAAAAAGCAGATAAAGCACCTATTCCATTGGCAGCATATAGATTTTTGGCATCATTCCTCAGAACTTGTTTGTAAATCGCCAAAGCTCGATCCTGGTGCCGCTTTTCCTGTAAAAAAAAAAAAAATGAAAAAAAAAAAAAGGAGTAAATAAAACAAATTCAGGAAACACATGATGGTTTGTCAACTGAATAACGCAAGGCACCTTTTCTCTGTCTCTAGTGGGCTGATGCAGCGTCTGAAGCCACACGTTTCCCAGCGCCAGCATAGAGTAGGTGTCGTTCTGAGTTGAGGGCTGTTTAAGGATGCGTTCAAACTTCTTCTGGCCGGGTCCCCACTCCTGTTTGGCCAAGTGCAGGTTACCAATCAGCGACCAGGCGTCAGGGTGGTCCTACAAAACACATGTTATTAATACAGATCTGAAGAAATCACCAAAAACTAAAAAGCGCCTAAAAAAGTACAAAAGGTCTAGGTGCGTAAAGACAACAAAAAAGCAAATGCTTATAAATGTATATATATATGATATATAGATGTATAAATGATATATATAATGATTAGTTATAATAATATAATATTCAACTGAGAATACAAATGTTACACTAGACTAATTCATCTCAAACTCCCAGGAAAGATGACTTAATTATTGTTTTTTCCATGTGATTTTTGGTGCCGTTAATGTGCCGTTTGCAACCATGTGATTTTTTTCTTGCACCTGGCATTGTAATTAGGCACTGAAGGTCATGTTGTGACTGAAACGTTTGCTGGTCCTAAGTACAGCTGTGGTTTTTCTCACATTTGCTTTTTTGTTGTTGCTTGCAGGCCTTTTTTGCAACTTTTCGCCTTTTCAGATGAACACAGATCCAGAAGAATGACGATATATGTAGGCATATGTATGGCGAGCAAGAACTATCTACCTGATTGATCTGAAGGGCTTCTTTAAACCAGTCAGAAGCTTCGTAGAAATTTCCCTTGTCACGTGCCATCGCTCCAAGACGCAAGTAACCTGTTACAAAATCAAATAAGACAAATGAGCGGAATGTTTCCTGACAAAAGCCACACAAAATCAACACTCTGTGATGATGCATACAGTCCACATAGTTGGGATGCTCTCTCAAGATGTTCTTGTAGAGTTTCTCAGCCTCGTGAAACTCGCACATGGCTTCATAGAGTCTGGCCAGGTTATAGGAGGTTGTGACAGAGATGGCGTTGTAGTAGTGCTCATCATGCTCGCCCTCAGCTTTCGCCCTCTCCAAAGAAGCCAGGAAGTATTTCTACAAAGAAATTGAGAGTGTGAGAGGTGTGATTGACTTATTTAACGCATTCCTGATGCTTTTTTTCCACAACCAAATTGTCCAAGACATTCCATTCCAATAATTTCCAAGTCAAATGTAACTGCGGAGGTATTTATCAGCAGAACCAGAACATTCATTTAAAGGTAAGTACGTAGGATGTTAAATACATTCCCTCAATTCAGTTTATTGTTCATTGACTACTATTAGTATGCTATTTATAGGTTTATCTCTCAGGCACCATCAAAACATTGAGATTGACAGATCTGAGCGGACAATCTCTTTCCAGCTCAACCTATAGCAAGAGTTTGGAGGCGTGGCTACTGTAGCAGGCGGAGCCAGAGGGCGTTTAGCTAATGAGGGACCATGACTGATGAGTTACATGGGAATTTTTTTTAGCTTCGGTTAAAGGAATGCAAGACAAAATTCGACCTTCAAAGATCAGACGGGTCAAAGTGAACAGGGCATTGAGATACAACGTGCTACAATGGACACTTCAATACCATACATCATCATCATGCACCCGTTCAGAAAGACAATTGTACAGTTCATAATGTTTACTTTGATGTGCCCAGTGTAGACAGAAACAGATTTCTGCTCATTCTAAATCAGATACAGGAAGTAGCACCGTAAAGATTACATTTATATGAATGCATTATTGAGAGAGCGATTGCGTGTGAATTCGTTCTTCCTGGCAGCGTCTCTCTACTAATAGTGAAGCTGTGGGTTTTAGTTACTAAGAAATATATGCTCGAACCTTTCAGTTTCTAAGCTATTCTATTGATAAATCACAGAACAGTGTTGACAATGATTGTTGACGCTAATGATTCTGCGTGCGGATGTGCGAGCTATAGTTGGTTAGCATTAGTTCAAGAACGGCGTGTACAATAAGATGTTTAAAACGTGCATTCACCCAATTTTGAGCATCCTGATGGTGTAATTAAACATGTCATGTGGAGTATGCATTTTTTTGTCACTTTAACTGTTCGGAAACGATTTCTTATACCCGTACAACACAGCTAAAAGTATTCCTAGGGCCCTATTTTAACGATCTAAGCACATGGTCTAAAGCGCAGGGCGCAAGTTCACTTAGGGCGTGTCCGAATCCACTTTTGCTAGTTTAACGACGGGGAAAAATGGTCGGTGCTCCCGGCGCATGGTCTAAAAGGGTTGTCCCTATTCTCATAATGAGTAAAGGGTGTGTTTTGGGATTTACGTGCGTTAAACCAATCAGAGTCTCATCTCCCATTCCCTTTAAATGCCAGTTACGCTCGCGCAAGGGCGGATTCGCTATTTATATGACGGAATTTGATAGAGGAAAGACTGAAGCCATCTCCAGAGCGCAAACGGATCTGCTCGTGCGTGAGGTAAAAGTGCGCAAGCACACCATCTACGGGACAAGCCGGATTCCACCATATCTTTATGTAAACAACAATAATCTTTTACATTGTAATCCTTTTACTCTAAATATTCGGCATGTTTGTGTGCTGCTGTGCGTCCCTGTGTGTGTAATAAGCAGACGCGTGTTGTGGACCCTCCTATAGGTGCACATTACTAACGCACTCTTCAAATAACAAAAAAAAAATATTGCTCCATTGACTTCAGACCAGGTTTCAGTTGGTCAATGACGCAGTCTATTTCTGTTGCCTCAAAATAGCAACGCGCCAAATGGGCGCAAATGCATTTGCTATTTAAACAACGTGGTGCAGGACGTGAAAATGATAACTGCGTCGGACTGAAACTAGCAAAAAACACTTGCGTCGCGCTTGGAACTGCATTGCGCCGGGTGTAAGATAGGGCCCTTTATGTGTTGGACAGTTCATTAAAAGTAGCCTACTTTTACCTGTTGAGACATGTCTTCACAAACCCAGTAAAAGCTATTTGTGATGTTTTGAGTATGGAGAGGCGTGACACATGAAAGGGGGGTTTGCAAGGTTGCTGGAAAATGTGTTTTATTTTTGTAACTCTGCTAAGTGCCACTAGTGTCACAGACACAACATACTTCACCTTTAATTTGAGCCAAAAATGTATTTTTACCTTGGCCTCGCCGAGGTTTCCCAATCTGAAGTGTAAAGCCCCCAAATTATTGAGGATCTCAGGGGGAACATCAGCCTGGACCTTCTCCTGAAGGATGCGAGTGGCAGTGCCATATGCGGATAGAGCACCCTGCAGGAAAGATGGGCGATTCACAGTGAGAGAGGTGTATGTTACACGAGTCAAAACACAGGCGCATATAGAAATAGCACTGTGACCTGAATGTCTGTTTGTTCCAAAATTTGGGCGAGCTCAATCCAGGCTTCCACATCATCGGAATATTGTACTGTGACTTTTTTCAGATGTTCCTGCAAGTAAAAACAGACTTATAATCTCTGAGAAAAGCATTTTTTTTGTAATTCAGTTTTTGATATGTAATGTCATACTTTAGCAATGTCTCTCTTCTCCTGGTCATCCGATGTGGCATATAGTGACCCAAGGATTTTCATGGTTTCATAATTGTTGGGATACGCCTTCAGGACCTTTTCAAAGCACTGCGCAGCGTTCTCCTTGTCTCTGCGATACACATACATCTGGCCCAGGCCAAAGAAGGGCAGTACAAAAGTGGATGAAGCAAACTGAGTGGCCTGATAGTAGTACTGGAAGGCTTGGTCGTAGTCCTCCTAAAAGCAAAGATGTGTGTAAGTTTATTACCAATGGTCTCTATGATTAACTTAGGCTTACGATGCTTTTGGGAAACGCAGCCCAGGTCAATTCATGTTTGGCCTCGGTCCACATTATCAGTCTTCAAATATTTGAAAGTAAATTTTAAATTAATATTACACTTGATACTTAAGTTTGTCTAAAACTTTATCTATCTATCTATCTATCTATCTATCTATCTATCTATCTATCTATCTATCTATCGTTTCATGCCTATTTATTTGCTATATAGCCATGTTATAGGTGAGATAATATACAGTTAGTTAATAGTGCAAAATAATGACCGTTCAATACAAGTGATCCCAGACCTCAACACTCCTGATCATCCTTTTGGCATCAGCGTTGTTATTGTTAACTAAAACAAACTACTACAAATCTGTTTTGGAAACTGAAATTGAGCTGAAATAAAATAAGATTAAATAGAAATATTAGATGAAAAATGTAAGCATTAAAATTGAATAGAAATGTTGCTTTGACAAATATTAATTTAAGTATTGCTATTACTACAATTGAGATAAAAATTAATTAAAAGCTATAAAACCCTTATAAAATCAACAAAAGCAATTAACAAAATTACTAAAACTATAATAAAAAAAAAGTCAAATTCAAAATATGCGTTGTATTTAGTGGTCGACTGATATATCGCCAAGGCCGATACATCGGGCAATATTCGCCATTTTTTAAATCTCGGCATCGGCCGATCAGTTTTTCTGATTGGCCAATGTGTTGGAAGCGGGACTTTTATTTTGACAGCGCTGTATGTAAAATTAGCCTTACCTTGTCTTTATTTGAAAAAATATGATTACCAGTCTGCACAAAATTACCAGATTACTGAGTGCCCTGTTAGTGTTTACTTCCTTTTTATTAACATATTCATATATTTTTTAACAATTACTTTATTTGTGAAAAATACTGTAATAGGATTGCAGATTCAAGAAGTTGCCATCTAAAGTATCAGCATGTTTATTTTAAAGATTTGTTTTGCCCTGCTCTCTAAGATATCGGCCATCAAAAAACCAATATCGGTCGACCACTAGTTATATTTCATATACGAAATATATACCCATACTGGTTATTTACAATTTCTCAAATGAAATAAGTCCCTTTCTTACCTGGACATGGAAGGAGCGAGCTAACTGATAGCAGCTCTCAGCTTGCATAGCCTCCACCTCTGTGTTGTGAAACGCATGAAGAGCCAGATGCTGCACTTTGCTGTAGTCCTGAAAACCACAAAGAACATATAAAGTACAAGATCTCCACTCCTACACTGTAGATCTCAAGAGGGACCTAGCTTTACCTTTTTGAAGAAGAAATGATTGGCGAGGTGATTGAGCACCATAGGGTTGCTGGGGTCAATGGTGTAGGCTCTGGAAAGCAGCTGCACGCCGTTCTTGATGGAGTCGGCCTCTTTATTGTTGAGCTCCAGCACAGCCAAACCCACCAATGCTCCCACACATTTGGAGTTGAGCTCCAGAGCTCGCCCAAAAGCCAAGCGAGCTTTCTCTAGTTTGCTGAGCTTGACAAAGCAGTGGCCCATGCCTAGTCTCACCTCAGCTGCAATAAGACAATCACACACAAATGAGCTCTCTGTCAGTCTTGACCAGATAAAAGGTCAACCCGTTGACCGGCACTTTGGAACACAGACTTTTAAACAAACATACGATAGTGCGGTCGCTAATAGAGCTGTCAAAAATAAAAATTATTTGAATAGTTATAGGGTTAGTTCACCCAAAAATGAAAATTCTGTCAGTAATTACTTACCCTCATGTTATTCCAACCCCGAAAGACTTTCATTCATCTTCGGAACACAAATTAAGATATTTTTGATTAAATCTGAGAGCAGTCTCACTCCATAGGCTTCTATAGGATCGAACCTTGCCGGCCCAGAAAGTTTGTAAAGACAATGTTTAAAACAGTCCAAGTGACTACACCGGCTCAACCATAGGACGTAGGCTCACTATTGGCTGATGCTGGTCATGTGTGTGATGCTGGCCGATAGTGAGCCTACGTTCTGACGTACAACCCAGAAGCGCTGCGCTGTTACACTACGTGAACTCACTCAGAAGAAAATGAAGAGTTGAATAAAGTCGTTATTTTTGTTTGTTTTTCCCACACAAAAAGTATTCTCGTCGCTTGATAAACTTAAGGTTGAGCCACTGTAGTCTACCACTTGGACTATTTTAAACATTGTCTTTACTATCTTTCTGGGCCGGCAAGTTTCAATTACAGAGAAGCCTATGGAGGAGTGATCCAGCTCTCAGATTTCATCAAAAATATCTTAATTTGTGTTTCGAAGATGAACAAAAGGCTTACGGGGTTGGAACAACATGAGGGAGAGTGATCACTGACAGAATTTTCATTTTTGGGTGAAATAACCCTTTAAGCTTATGTCTCCTCACATTGGCTAGCATCACAGAACATGATCATGCTACTGACTCACCTGGACAGCCAGGGTTAGTGCGAAGAGCTTTCTTGTAGTAGGCTAGAGCTCCCCTGTAATCCTTTTTGTTGAAGGAGATACACGCCTTACCTGTTGAAGGACATAAACATAAATGATCATTCATAACAAGACAATATCTATCAATAACCATGAAACAGCATTCACATCCAATTTAACTTCCCTATTACGCTTACATAATAATGTGACTAATGTGGACTGATAACTGCACATAAAGACCAGGAACATGTATTACAGGATATCATACGTTTTAAGACCTTCACAAATCAAATTAATACAGTATATCTGTACAAAACAAACCTAAAAATATCTCAAAATAAATCATGTACACTATCGGTCAAAAGTTTGGGTCTCTTATTCTCACCAAAACTGCATATATTTAATCAAAAGTACAGTAAAAACTGTAATATTGTGAAATAGTATTACAATTTAACATAACTATTCTCCATTTTAATATATTTTGAAATGTGAAGCAAAGCTGTATTTTCAGCATCATTACTCCAGTCTTCAGTGTCACATGATCCTTCAGAAATCATTCTAATATGTTGATTTGATTTCTTATAATTATCAGTGTTTAAAAGAGTTTTTGCTGTGTAAGAGTTTTGTGGAAACCCTCATTTAAAACTTTAGGGTAAGTAAAAAAATTTAATTAAATAAAAAGATAGTTTTATTCAGCGAAGCTGCATCAAATTCATCAAAAGGGACAGTAAAGACATTTATGTTACAAAAAAATATATATTTCAAATAAATGGCTTTCTTTTGAACTTTCTATTCATCAAAGTATCCAGAAAAATGAATCACATTAAGCAGCCCAAATGTTTTCAATATTAATAAGCAGAAATGTTTCTTAAGGTCTCTGTTTTAAGTTGTAATGATATTTCACAATATTACTGTTTTTACTGTATTTTTGATTTAAAAAAATGCAGCCTTGGTGAGCAGAAGAGACTTCTTTCAAATACATTACAAAAAATCTTAATTATCACAATTACTTAATAATTATTATTACAAGAGCACTGTGTTTTGACTTTTTGACATTTATTTAATTCAATGAGCTCATATAGTATAAAGTTTAATATCATATTTTATTGTCCCCACATTTAACATATAATCTAAGACCTCTTAAAATGATCATTTATAACGTTAAATCAAATCAAACTGGAATTAAGAAATATTAAAGGTAAGCAGGGTGGATTTTGATGTCATGTTGGCTTTAAATCAGACTTTTAAAGTATGTAATGATCATGTGACTTTTACCCAGGAGTGCAGGGATGTTGTTTGTCGACTGGTTAAGAACAAACTGGAACTGAGCGTCTGCTTGATCCATCTTATCTCCTTCCAGGAGACAAAAGCAAGCTCTTCCCAGCAGATGGCTCTGTGGAAATGAGAAATATCATAAGGCTAAACGTCCTTACAGTAATAAAAAAATAACAGCGATTTCTACAAGATGACTATGAACACTGGAACCCTGATTTACCTGATCGTACATGATGATCTTGTCTGCCATGGTGTACAGAAGAGTGGACTGGTTGATGAGGTCCTTCTTCGCATCCTTGTTCTTCTCCTTTCGAGCCTGTTGGACATAATAAGCAGCGAGTGTGTCCAAACACGTCATCTGGTCCTTCTCGTGGTCTCTGTAATCGAGGTTTCCATCAATGCGCGCCGCCTCCAGAAGCTTGACAAAATCCTCCGTCTTGCCTTGTTTGTAGTACTCCAACTGAAAAAAGCAATAGTCGTGAGACTTCTGCGCACCAGAAAACCCTAATGAAGTCATCATACACAAGCTTGTCACTTACAGCGAGTGCAATCCATATGTGGAGCTGTGTGTGCTCCTGTTTGAGGATACTGATGACTTCATCTCCTTCTGGAAGCTGGTCGAAGTCAAGCTCGATGACCTGAGAAAGAAAAAACAAATATGAACTCATATATCGGCCACCATATCGGCATCAGCCGTTCATTTTTAATGTTATCGGCCTGATAAGAAAATTTGGCCGATATATTAGAGCCGATAAATATTGGATTATTTCCTTCAGATGCGCACTGTTCGCCATAATGGTTTTGAATTGCTTGAAATATGATTGAAATCATTTCAAAAAAGAAAAATACAGTTAAGTGCAACATGTGCAGCACGAGTCCGTCATATAAGCTACTTAAAATTATAATGAGAACATTATTATTGTGTGCTTAGGGCATTGCTTTTAATGGTGAGACTTTTGTTTTTGTAATCAGGCTCTCAAAAATGATATAAAAATTTGGATTTATCAGCCAATATATCGGTTATTGGCTTTCAAATATAGAGAATTATCAGTATCGGCCAAAATGTTCATTTCAGTGCATCCCTATGTGCGAGCCGTTACTGGGGAAAATAGGATCAAATTCCACCAGTGAGTTTGGCTGAAACGGACAATAGAGCTCAAATATCTGCAATAACTAATACAATAATAAATAAATAAAAATGATATAATAATATCATGGTTTTTGGTTAAAAAAAAATTCCCCTGAGACATGTTACACGGCATGACAAATTAATAATAATAATGATGACAAATATACAATGATATGACAATAATATAATTATTATCTTAAATGATCATATAAAAATATAATAAATATATATTATTTTTTTTGTAAAAATGCCTATTAGTCACTTACTTATTACTATTGAACAATTTTTTAGAGAGAATTAAAACATTTATTTACAAAAAGAAGTGAAGATTGTAATGTAGATTGTAAATCTAGTATTTATATTTGATTTAATTATTATAATTGTGCGTTATTATAGTCAAATGGAATGGAAAAAAATGTCAATGTTTGAACGATTTTAAATTTTACATTAAAACGCATTTGGAAACAGTGTATAAACATAACAACTTACGAACTATGTTGTTCAGTTGTACAATTACAAATGTTGTTGTTGTTATTGTAAATACCCCTGGCATATTTGATTATATTATATGTACTATATATATATATATATATATATATATATATATATATATATATATATATATATATATATATTGCTTAGTTCTAAATAAATACAAATTAAATAGCACAAAATATATCATATAGACATAAACTTCAATAGTAAAGGCTTAAAATATGATTGGATAATGTTTGTTGGCAGAACCATAAACTAAAGTATTTTACATCATTGCATAAGTATTGCATAATTATGACTGAGTAGCCCAAGTCTCGCGGAAGTACTTCTGTCATTCGCCTTTGTTAATTTATGTAAACTTATCAAAAGCGCGTAAATGATAGCATGTTAGCAGATGATAGCTATTCATAGATCTGTAATATAAATACACTCAGCACCACACAGTAATAAAACGAGTCCAAACCTCATCTGTGTCCCGCAGAGGGATTTCAATAGACCCCCGAGACATAGTTGCGACTCGAGTCTAAAACCCAATATTGCAGGTTTCGGTTTGTACTTGTTCGTATCCAACAGTGATCAGAGATGCAACAGCAACCTCTCTCACACACACACACACACACACCAACTGAACCTGAACAACAAAATGCACTACACTTCCGGGTTAGCGGTCAGACGCTTCAAATTAAAAGTCCTCAGAAAGTCCTCATACATGCGCTCGACTCGTCCATCTTTAAATCGACAAAAACTGAACATTTTAGTGACTTTTCTGTCTTTACTAGTTCTTTTTCTTTTCTTTTTTTTGTCATCCTGCTCTGTGAAAAATTATTAAAGTCAAAGTTAAGGAAGTAAATGCTGTTCAAAATAGTTTTTAAAATAGTTGAGTTGAGTATAGCATGCTACACAGATAATAATAATAATGATAATAATACTAATAACAAATATACAGCGATGTGATAATAATATAATTACATCTTAAATTATTATATAATATTATATAGATAAATAAATAATAATAACCACAACAAAATATTATATCTAAAATTATAATTATATATATAATATGACTAGTAGACATACTGCTAATAATAATAATAATAATATACAATGAAATGATAATGTATAATTATATATAAATTGTATTATAATTTTATATAGAAAAATTAAACAAAATATATAATAGTATAATAATATCTAAAATTATAATATTATATATAATATTACTAGTAGTATTACTGCTGCTGCTGCTACTAAACTAATAATAAATATACAATTAAATTCTTATATCTAAAATTATTATATAATATGAAATAGATAAATAAATCAAACAAATATACATTGAAAAGATAATGTACATATAAATATTAATATATTATATAGATAAAATAATAACCACAACAAAATATACAATATTATAATCATATAATTATATCTAAAATTGTAATATTACTAGTAGTACTACTGCTACTAATAATGATAATATACATAAATATGATAATAGTGATATCTAAAAATATAATATTATATAGATAAACAATAATGTTGTTGTTGTTATTAGTATTATATTTAGAAATTATATTTTCTGACTGAGAGATGCGTTGGAGGTTGGATATTTTTTTTTATTTTTTTTATTTTATTTTTTTTTAACCTTTATTTAACTAGGAAAGTCACATTGAGGTTAAAACCTCTTTTACAAGTGAGACCTAGTCAAGACAGGGTCAGATAGCAGGATTAAACAGATAACAAACCACAGACAAAACCAACATCATCAATAAATACAACCAAGAATACAGCAGCATAAACATTTAGGTATTACCTTATACCCTAAATAATACTGTGAATATATGTTTGAAGAAATGGACCAGGACAATGAGTGGGTGGTGCTGATAGTGATGAGTGCTGGCCTTGAATCATTTGATATGGAAAACTGCCGAATGTTAATGAAATGGTCCACTACAACATTGTTCAGTCCTGCTAGAGGCGCACGGGCGGTGAATGGAGGGTGTTTGGGGGAGGTATAGCATGTCATCTGGTTTTGATGTGTGTCAGTGTGTGTCTATGATGAAAAGAGGCCAAGGCTCTCTAAAGATCAGCTGTTGCTTTGAGATTTACAAGCAACACGGATGTTTCACACACACACAGCAGTGTTACTGTATGTTTGACTGTACACAGATCAGCCATGCTGTTTTGAAAATGTCATTCTTGTGTGTTCTAAAAGGATTACGTTCAGCTAAAAAGGTATGTCATTTTCCAGTGCATTATATGATATTCATCATTCTGTTATTTCTGATGTCTCAGTTGTTGTCTGTATATATTTCAGTAGAACTATGGAAGAACGCATGAGTTAATATTGACTAGTTCTGGAAAATGCATGTGTCTTGGTATTGCAGATATGATTTGTGTAACAGTATCAGAAGAGTGTCTTTTCTCTGGTTGTCAGAGGCTATGGCCTCGGAGAAGCCGAATGGACAACAGGGGTCTTTAGAAGAAGACGTGTCCCGTCTCTCCTCTTTCAGGCCCGTGTCACAGAGTCATGCATCCAGCGTCCCAAGCCTTTCCGTTGACTCCGGGACATACTCACTGGAGCGCTGCCATATGCTCGAGAGCTGTGAAGGTGATCTGATGCTTTACTAGCATTTCGTTAAGTCTTTTCTTAGTGTGCAGCGATAACTACAGTCATCTTACCTGTGACTTCTCATTACTTTCCATCAGAGAGCGCTCTGTGTGATTGTGCTGAAACAAATGGCTTTTCAGAGGAAGAACTCCTGAACATTACTTTTGAAGCATGTGACACTACTGGCAAAGGTGAGACCTTCTCTTTCAGCAGTGCTATAGTCTAGCTTGTTACACTACAAAATCGTATACACTACTGTTCAAAAGTTTGGGCTCGGTGTTACTTAAAAATATATATTTTTTTATTTGGCAAGGGCGCATTGATCAAAAGCAGTGTATGAGGAAAAATACTTTTAAAAGTAATGAGTTACACTATTTCACTACTAATTGCATTACTTAGTTACTTTTTATGGAAAGTAATGCATTAATAACAAAAAACAAAACAAAAACAAAAAAAGTTCTATTGTTGGCAAATGTAAAGGCCATTTTACAACAAAAGTGAAATGAATAAGCCTCAGACTGCAGAAGAAGCAAATTCACACCTGTACAGTGTGGGAAACAATCACTAATGTTTATAGGGCTCTGATGAGGTCAACAATAGATTATGAATGCTTTGTGTATAGCAGCAGCTAAAACACATTTAATGACATATAGAGAAGAGATGATTAAATTAAAACAAAAGATAAGTCAGAGGCAGGAAGAAAATGGAATATTGAGGGTGTATTGGGAACAACAGGAGAAGGGGTAGAGGATACACAGAATGATGGTGTGGGATATCTAGAGTACAGGGGTATATTATAAGATCTAGGGATTTACATATATATTTAATAAGAAAATGGTTATATAGGAAAGGTGTTTTTTTTTTTTGTATTTGTTATTTTTTTTTGTATAAGTAGATCATTGAATCGTTACCCTTATTGCATGCTCCGGTACAGTAGGTGGCGGTATGCACCTGATAAGTCATGGATGCAATCCACCATAAAACTAAAAG
Organism: Rutilus rutilus; assembly: GCF_951802725.1. Classification (NCBI taxonomy): domain Eukaryota; kingdom Metazoa; phylum Chordata; class Actinopteri; order Cypriniformes; family Leuciscidae; genus Rutilus; species Rutilus rutilus. The sequence continues at coordinate 54,287,860 of NC_140211.1, read as the reverse complement.
AAGAAGAAGTCCAGTAGAGGGCGCGGCTCTGTGCTGTCGTCATTCTGGGTCGCAGGGGAAGAAAGTTCAACACTAATACTTCAGCAATAAAAATGAAAAGAATTAAACAAAATTTTCTCATTTGTATGGCTGAATTGCATCATCAAAGGTCAGCTGCAAAGACTGTGGTTGATAAAGTGAGATTAAATACATAAAGTATATTTGCGTTATTTAACATATTTAAGTAGCCTATTGCAGGTTTGTGTAATATTCCGAGCTTGCATTTAACTGTTTTTATTCAAAGTAACACAAAAGTATCGTGTCACATTACTTTCCATTAAAAGTAATTAGGTCATGTAATTAGTTACCTTTTAGCGAGTAATGAAATATTGTAACAAATTACTTACTGAAATTACATGATTTTTTAAGTAATTTTCCCCAACACTGACAAAGTGAAAGGAAAGACATTTACATAATGTTTTAAATAAATGCTTTTCTTTTGAACTTTCTATAAATCAAATATTCCTGAAAAAAAGTATCATGATTTACACAAAAATATTGTTTTCAACAATACTAATAAGAAATGTTTCTTGAGCAGTAAATCCGCATATTAGATTGATTAGGGTGATTAGGATCATGTGACACTGAAGACTGGAGTAATGATGCTGAAAATACAGCTTTGGTCACAGGAATACATAAACAAATTTTAAACAGTTATTCTCTGTTGCCTACAGGAGAGGTTCAGGCCTCCACCGTGGTGCAGTATCTCCAGGCCATGACTCTCCAAAGCTCCGGTCAGGACAAGCTGACCCATTTACGACATATGTTGGACCCAGAGAGCCAGGACCAGCCTGTTAGCAGAGATGTGTTTCATGCCACCATGAGAGAGTGGATCAGCCAGTGCTGCCGAGACGGGTGAGAGATGGGTGAACGTGATCTCACCAAGTACCACATGTTCCTGGATCAACATCTTTGTTGATCCTGGAACAACTCTGCAATCAACCAATCAGATCTGAGGGACAAGTTTACAGTTTATGTCAAGTTTAGGCTTAGAACCAGGGTGAGGTGCTTCGACATCAGTGTTATTCACCTGTCATTTCCCTCTGGGAAAAGTTATGGGATAGGGTAAGGACTACATTTTGGGACAGGAATGTTATTGCAGGATCAACAAAATATGTCTTACTTGGCAAAATCACGGTGTCTGTGAGGGTTACGGGCAAACACGATGCCAGGGTTGTGACTATATATAATGTGACATTGCTAACTTTAAGTGTATAAACATTGAATTTCATGTACAGAACTCCTGAGGATAAAAACCAGGCAACAGGATCAGCCTTAAGAAAATTATCTAGTAAGTGAATAACTACCATTAAAAAATATATATATATTCTTTTTTTTTATGTGAAGTCTTATTATGTGCTGCGTTTATTTGATCACTAAAAACAGTAATATTGTAAAATATTATGACATTTTTAAAGAACTGTTTTCTGTTTGAATATATTTTAAAATGTAATTTATTCCTGTGATGCAAAGCTGAATATTCAGCATCATTACTCCAGTCTTCAGTGTCACACGATCCTTCAGAAACAACTTGTTGAAATATTTTTGCAGTTTTTGCTGCTTGATATTTTTGTGGTACCCATGATACACTGCATTCAATAGATTTTTGTTTAAAGGGGTGGTATAATGCCCTTTTCACAAGATGTAAAATAAATCTCCGATGTCCCCAGAGTGTGTATGTGACGTTTTAGCTCAAAATACCCCACAGATATTTTTATACAGCATGTTAAAATTGTCACTTTTTGAGGGTGAGCAAAAACGCACCGTTTTTGTGTCTGTCCCTTTAAATGCAAATGAGCTGCTGCTCCCGGCACAGGGGGCGGAGCCACAACAGCTCATGTCCTTTTACCTCACACGGACATGCACTGAAAATTTCAAAAACTTTTAGCCTTTTATGTTCAAACAAATCAGACAAAGAGTCAGACAATGATGGAGAGACTCAAGAAGAAGTGACAACATGTAGAATGCAACAGGACATTTCTGAATGGTTAGTTGATGAATTTATGTAGCTTATGTGTCGTTATCTTCTAGTCATTGATTAGCATATTCTGTCATGATAATCTATAAATCACGTTCCGGGGGCGGGGTTTATGTAAATTTTAGGGTTGGTGATGTCACTAACCTCGGAGGAATGTCGTGTAGTCTCTACCAGCCGTTTGTTGTAGTCCTTAAAAAGCGATTTCTTTAAAAGAAAATATCTCCCTTTGCTTTGAACTTTGAGCGTTGTAACTTTTCAGATGTTGTTTATGCTCAAACAGAAACATTACACACTAACTTAAGTTACAAAAGTAAAAATCATAATCAACCACCCCTTTAAAGAAATAAATACTTTTATTGAGCAAGCATTCAATTGATTTGTTAATTGACAGTAAGGACACCTATATTATTGCAAAAGATACTATTTTGAATAAATAATGTTCTTTTGAACTTTCTTTTCAGCAAAGAATCCTGAAAATGTTGAAAACATGCTTGTGGAAACTTTTCTTTGCTGAATAGAAGGTTCGAAAGAACAGCATTTATTAAAAAATTGAAATCTTTTGTGATATTATAGATGTCTTTACTGATGTGTTAATATGTAACATTTGTAACTGACATTTTAAACTCATACTGTTCCTCAGGGACTGACTATCATCTTCCTTTAAACGAGGCCACGTTCACAGATGGAGCTGAATGTCATTGGTTAGTTCAGTCCTTTCATTGCATCTGTCTTTTACCACATTTTGATTTGATTGGGTCTTCACGAGCATCTGCCATTTCATCACCAGTCTCTGATTCTGTCTGATTTCAGTGAGTCTGGAGATCTGTCAGCTTTAGTGTCTGAGCTCACACACACACAGCACAGGTTGAGTGAGCAGAACTTCAGTCTGCTGAGGAGTGTTTCTCAGTGTGAGGACACCATCCTACAGCTCAGTCTCGAGGTGTCAGAGCTGCACACCAAACTGGCCAGGTATATTCACTCCAACATGCACCACAAAGCAGAGACCACTAGATCTCAGCATATGCATGTTAGATATATGTGACCCTGGATCACGAAACCAGTCATAAGTGGCACGGGTATATTTGTGGCAATAGCCAACAATACATTGTATGGGTCAAAATTATCGATTTTTCTTTTATGCCAAAAATCATTAGGCTATAAAGATCATGTCCCATGAAGATATTTTGTAAATTTCCTACCGTAAATATATAAAACATTTATTTTTGTGAGTGAATGCAGCAAAATCGCGATTTTTGCACCCTCAGATTCCAGATTTCCAGATTTCAATAGTTGTATCTCGGCCAAATATTGTCCTATCATAACAAACCATACGTCAATGGAAATGGATTTATGGCTGAGATACAACTATTTGAACATCTGGAATCTGAGGGTGCAAAAAAAATCTAAACTTTGAGAAAATCGCCTTTAAAGTTCTCCATTTGTGTTCGCGATTTTGCTGCATCTACTCACAAAAATACATTTTTTATATATTTACGATAAGAATTTAAAAAAAATATCTTCATGGAACATGATCTTTACTTAGACTAATGTCCTAATGATTTTTGACATAAAGAAAAATTGATCATTTTGACCCATACAATGTATTGTTGGCTATTGCCACAAATATACCCGTGCAACTGTTTTTTGTGGTCCAGGGTCACACACACACACACACACACACACACACACACACACACACACACACACACACACACACACACACACACACACATATATATATATATAGTCAACATAGTCTACATTGTACTCAATCAATCAATAGTAAACAATGTCATCAATATAATATAATAAAAATGTATTCTTTTGTCTTGGTTAATGTCACCAGTGCGCAGCTGTATGTGGCGCGAGCACGGTCCCTTTCAGAGGAGCTTGATGAAACCCAGTGTGCGCTGAGGGAGAGCCAGGACGAGGCCGCAAGAGCACAGGCCAGCAACTGTGTATTAGTATGAATCATTCATGCTCATGAACTTAATAATAATGATTTTGGTTTTATAAATGACTATTATGCAATGACTTACGCAATAACTTGACATTTGTCTTTTAGATAAAGGGAAGTGAACGCTTGAAAGCTCTAATCCAAATAACTGAAGAAAAGGTATTGACTTTGTCTTTGATAAACGTTTCTATTTCACCAGTACTGGTGAAACTGTTTTTTTTTTTTTTTACCTCATCCTGCACTATTTTGGTTTTCTTTCTTATAAAATATCCCTTTACCCAGTTTGAGAAATAGTTGCATACGAAACGGTCCGAATTAATCAAACTGAAAACTTTTTGCAAACACGTTTATTTAACGATTAGGTTAAAAAAAGTGTGTATGGAAACCCATTTCCGCCACATAAGGGAGAAAAAATCGTACTTTGGTAAATCTTAATGGCATAAAAAGTTCTGAAAAAATGTAATAACAAATTAGGAAATTATTAAGTCATAACATTATGATAAAAAGTTGTAATGTCTAAAAAAAAGTCACAATTAAGATTGTGAAAATATGAGATAAAAGGCGAAATTCACAAAGTCATAAGTATGACATATTAAGTCAAATTATGATATAAAAAGTTGAAATTATGAGCTAAAAAAATCTAAATTATGATATGACTTGAGATTACTTTTTATGTCATAGTTTTTACTTTTTAAGTCATAATTTTGACTTTTCATCTCTTAAATATGACTAACTATGTCATCATTTTGACTTTTCATCTCTTAAATATGACTAACTATGTCATCATTTGGACTTTTCAACTAAAATGATGATTTCTGATGAGGTGGAAATGGGCTATATAAGAGATTCATTCACGAATAGTTCTGTTATTTATTTAGTCGCAATAACTTCCACAGAGTGAAAAATTAACCCTTGAGAAGAACCTTGCTGAAGATCGAGTGAACAAACTCAGAAGAGAAAACTCTGACTTAAGGGTGAGAGAATCCTCAAGTGTGCAGTTGCTTTACTGGCCACAGGGGGAGCAATATTAACACTGTCTGATGATGTTTACAGGGAAAATTAGAGGAATCTCATATGGAACTGGCTGCGAAAAACAGGGACCTTACAAAGGTGATATTAAACTTGGTGACGATTGATTTTAGTGTTGAGTACATTTGTGTCTTTCTTTATGGCATTTGTTGTTTATTTCACATAGAAAAACATCCTGCTGGAAAAGCTGAAGGACACTCACTATGAAAGTCACAAAATGATCGAGGTATTCCAATGTCGAGTCCATTTTGAACATGTGAAATAATGGTTTGACTATTCAGTGATGGCGTTCTGTTGTCTGCTAATGCATCTGAAGGGCCTGCAGTCAGAGTTGATGAGGCTACAAGAGCACTCGCAGCAAGCACTCTTCAGGTAAACTCCAGGGACGCAGCTCTTCGTCGGTCTGTTGTTTCATTTGCAGGAAAATGCAGTTGGTACTTGTGAAAAGCAGCAAAAATTAACCATTGTTTGTGCTCTAAATCAGGGGTTTTCAAACTGGTGTCTGGAAAAGTCTAGAGAAAAACTGTAAAAAAATAATAAGATTAAAAATAAACAAAATAAATATAATATGTGATTAAAATTAAAAGTCACATATTAAGTAGATTCAATTGGATTAGAATAAATAAAAATGAAATAAATAAACAAATGAATACATTTATTTATTAATAAATTAATACATTAATCCCAAACCGCATGTTACAGTACCCCCTGGAAGCCTCCATATTTTTACATAATTTTACTAGTCATTTTTCCCTGTGATAATAGTCAATAGAGTATTGAACATTTAATTGTGTGATAAAAAATTAACAAAATCCTCTTACATAACATGTGTATACATAGTTTTGTTTCATGGCTTTGTTTAAATGTTAATAATTTTTGGCAGGTTAAATAAATACCACTTCAGCTCTGGTGGTCGACAGAGGACAGGTGTGACGAACCATCAGTCTCTTCACCGTGAGATCCAGGATGCTCAACCGGTAATACATATATACATTAGTTACATTAATAGTAATACATTAGTTCATTCACATACAGTAAACTGCTTACAGTACGTTAACCCTCTGATGCATGAATTATTACATTCCTCTTTTAAATGATGTATCTTTAAAGTAACTCATCTGTTCACTCTAGTGGACAACTTGCATTTATCGTTATATATTATAAAGTATCTCTAACACAACTAAAGTACAACAATTGTTTTAAAATATTTTAAATAACATACTATGATTTTCCAGATTCTGTTAGTTGTTGAGCTGTTTAAAAGACTGAAGAAGAAACCCTTGTGAAAAATAAGTGTGCTTAAAAGGTGCATATAGGCTACTTGAAATCTCAAGAATATATATATATATATATATATATATTTTTTTTTTTAACTACATGTACTTGCAAATAATATAATAATAATGTAATTAATAATGAAATAAAAGGCAATGTAAAGAGAGAGTAGCCTACACTTGCATTAATATTTCTTAACACACTTATGTACACTTAAGTAATTATGAAAATTACAAATAAAGATGTACTTGAGTGGGCCAAATGTTTTCAGCTAATTAATATAACTTATAATTACCTATAATTACTTTGCAATTTAGTGAAACATTACATTGTTCACACATAAGTATTCTTGTAAAGTATATTGTTGATCTAATAATTACTCTTTTAAAAAGTAACCTATATTAAAGTGTACTTCTTTTTCACAAGGGAAGGCTGCAATGAGTTTCAATCTGCTTGTCTCTCTATCTGCGTTACATATTTTTGCCAGTAGGTGGCGATATGTGACTGCCTTTATGATCATACCCCCTGTTATATAATCTGTTCAAAAGGGACTAATCCATTCAGAAACGAAGCAACTGAATAGATTCTGCTTTGTCTCAGCTTCGAACGGTTCTTGTTGGTGGCCCAAAAATAGACCAGAAATAGAAGGAACTAGGAATATGTCTTTAAAATGTAAGATACTTGACTTATTGTGTATTGAACTGTTGTTTAAAAGCAATATAAGTGAAATGTGACGTGAAGTATGGTAACCATACTCTGCATTTAACCCATCCAAGTTAGTGCACATACATTAGGAGTAGTGAGTAGTGAACACACACACACACAGCAAACCGTGGACACACTCCCCTGGAGCAGTGGGAAGCCATTTTTGCTGTGGCGCCCGAGGAGTGATTGGTGGTTAGACCTCAGTCATTTCCTGCAGGTATTGAGAATCAAACCTGCAAACTTCAGGTTACCAGTCTGACTCTCTAACCATTAGGCCACGACTGTCTCAGACAAACTTTGATGTTGGCTTGAGAAAGCCCTGACCTTGGAGCGGGATTCGAACTCGGGTCTGCCCACAGTGCCATTGCTCCGATATATATCACACCCATAATCGTGGTGTTGGTCTGATTATCTAGTCGGACATATTGAACTTTCAAACAGAATCGTCCATGGTGGTTTCCATGCAGAATCTGTAAAAAAAAAAAAAGCCATTTGGTTTTAAACAGTTTTACATGTGGAAGTAAAATGGATGTGCTAGCTGTTTATGTCCCCTTCTACTTTTCTTTCAGTCCCAGAATGTGGCCATGGAGTTGATTTGCGGTTCTCTCAGCCAGATCTTACCCACCGTCCCCGAGAGAGGAGACATTCAGAACCTCCAAAAGATCAAGCCTGTAGAGATGTCCCGTATCCTGCACGCACAACTCTCAGAGACTGTGAGAAACACACACACACACACACACACACACACACGCACACACACGCACACACACACACACACACACACACACACACCAACACCAACACCGACATCATATACTGCTGGGGTTTTCTCTCAAATTACTAGAGTAATAACAGAGAATGAAAGATATTGTACAGTTTATTAATATTGTTATTCAATCATACCAGAATTTGACTTTTTCTTATTTTGGGACTTGTTGGTCAAGTCAAGTCAAGTCACCTTTATTTATAGCACTTTATATAATAAAGATTGTTTCAAAGCTGCTTAACAGTGATAACAGGTGATAAAATAGTGTGTTTTCGGCTGTTGTTCAGCTGAAGTCAGTTCAGTGTTGATTCAGATCTGTTGTAAAGATCATCAATTATTAAATTACGGTTAGGTAATACATTTTATGGTTTCAGCCATAAAACAGTCCTGCAAAAATATAAAGTCATCGTCCAGCTCAGTTCAGTTCTCATACAACAGCGTCAGTACAGTCAGTTAGTCACATTAAGAGTATAATCACCTGTCATTTTTGTGCATAATTACTGAAATTGTGATCCTGTACAGAATATAATCTGTGACACTGGTTATACTTTACATTTTAAATATGCTTTTACAATTTATTAATTATAATTGTCATTTTCAAAATTATATAATTGTCCATTCTTGTAATATTATTTTTGCATTTATTTTAAATTGAATATTATTTTTACAATAGTATTATCAGTGATTGCATTTATTTGATATATTAAAAAGTGCACACACAGTAAAATATATATTTTTTAATATAATCTACTGGTGAAATCAGGCATTATGAGGACTAATATAGGCTACATGATATTCAATATTATATATATATATATATATATATATATATAAAAAATACTGAATATCATGTATATTAGTATATATAGATAGATAGATAGATAGATAGTATCATTAAACCTCTAGAAGCTTTAATTTCATCCCACATGCTTTACATATAAATATAAAGGAGGTGGTCAATGTTAAAAAAAATTGTGGAAAAATGACAAAAATACAAGCTCTATGAATAATGCAGAGTTTGCTTGATTTTGTGCTAATTTTGTGATTGCAAAATCCTGGAGGGACTGAATTATGTGTGTATATATACAGTATGTCACGGGGGTGGTTGTGTAAACACACACGAAGATGATGGCAAATAGGCAAGATTTAATCAATTCAATGAGTAATCCAAACAGGAACAGAGCAACATACAACACATCCACTAAAGACGACACTAAACGGATAGAGAACCGAACACACATACATGTGTGATGGTGATGGTGATTGATGAGTGCACAGCTGAACATAATAAGTGTCTGTGACTGTGATGACAAATGTATGATTAAGGCAGACGATGATGAAACACAAGAGTCCAAACAAACGTGATTGACAATATATGTGTTAAAGTCCCTGTAAAGTCAATATTTAGTATTTTTTCTGAGTTTGTCACACCACAGAAAAATGTGTTATTAGCCACCTAGCCAAATTTGAATGAAAAAAATAAAAGCCATCAAGTAAATAAAATAAGCTCTCAAAATCTTGAAAAAATGAACGCTGGGGGCGTGTCCGCTGGCTGCGCTGAAACCACGCCCACTCACGGGAAAGTTGACTCGCGGGCACGCACTGCCGATGATGGCACCAGTTGTCGGCGGGATGAGAGGAAGATGAAGGCCGAGGCGGGAGATAGTCGGCTCGGCCCCATTCACCAGTAACAGCGGATTATCAGTGAATCCCAGCTGTCTCCGACGAAAGTTTATAAAACTATCCTGTGTAAAATGATCACTACAGGGTGTTGGTGGTGATCCTCAGCTCTCCATCAAGGTGGCTCTTCACAAAATGAATGCACCTCTTCTTGATATGATCGGAAACCGATCTGTTTTGTAAGTGATCGCATCCAGGTAATACGCATTTCCGTGACGAAGGCATAGCTAGCTAGCAAACTGTAGGCCGTAATAAATAATACTGACAGTAACTCGCGATTGAGCGGCGAACTGATAGGGGAGGGGGCAGCTCAGTGGCTCCAGTGCGTCATCAGGTAGGGACATGTCCAGGAGCTCAGGGGCGTCATCGACAGTAGGGGCGGGGCCAGGAGCTCAGGGGCTCCAGTGCGTCATCGACAGTAGGGGCGGGGCCAGGAGCTCAGGGGCTCCAGTGCGTCATCGACAGTAGGGGCGGAGCCAGGAGCTCAGTGGCTTCAGTGCGTCATCGACAGTAGGGGCGGGGCCAGGAGCTCAGGGGCGTCATCGACAGTAGGGGCGGGGCCAGGAGCTCAGGGGCTCCAGTGCGTCATCAACAGTAGGGGCGGGGCCAGGAGCTCAGTGGCTTCAGTGCGTCATCGACAGTAGGGGCGGGGCCAGGAGCTCAGGGGCGTCATCGACAGTAGGGGCGGGGCCAGGAGCTCAGGGGCTCCAGTGCGTCATCGACAGTAGGGGCGGGGCCAGGAGCTCAGTGGCTTCAGTGCGTCATCGACAGTAGGGGCGGGGCCAGGAGCTCAGGGGCGTCATCGACAGTAGGGGCGGGGCCAGGAGCTCAGGGCGGGGCCAGGAGCTCAGGGGCTCCAGTGCGTCATCGACAGTAGGGGCGGGGCCAGGAGCTCAGGGGCTCCAGTGCGTCATCGACAGTAGGGGCGGGGCCAGGAGCTCAGTGGCTTCAGTGCGTCATCGACAGTAGGGGCGGGGCCAGGAGCTCAGGGGCTCCAGTGCGTCATCGACAGTAGGGGCGGGGCCAGGAGCTCAGGGGCTCCAGTGCGTCATCGAGCCCCCGTTTTAGCCCCGCCCCAAAACATCCTGAACAGAGCAATGGTGAAAAACTGTTTAACGGTCTAACTCCACAATTCAGTACTTAACAGTTCACAGTCTTTGTAATGTGTTTTAGCAATACATTTCTAACATTTATAATGTGTTTAGATTTTTCTTTTCAGAATTGCCTTTACAGGGACTTTAACTAAAACTAAAACCATAAAAAAATTGTTTCTTGAAATGAAATAAAATAAAATACACCAAAGAAATTACTTATTTTATTTCACCCAGTTACCAAGGAAACATTTCTCTTTTTTATTTAATTTAACTTAATGTATTAAAATAGCTAAAACTAAAAAAAAAAAAATAATAATAATAATATATGAAAATAATAGCCATAAAAACCCCCCGAATAAAACGACATATAGCCTACACACAACCAAATGACTGAAAAAAAAGTAATAATATTAATAAAACCTACAATGTTATCTCAAAAATACTAGAAGAACACTGTAATGACCCTTAAAATGAACTGTTGTTCCAAACATGCAGTACTTTCTTTCTTTGTATTTTCTGCTCTTCAGGACAAAGTTGGCAACAGTGCGAGTGAGAAGTTACAGAGACTCTCTCTGCAGGACCAACAACAGCATGGAAGTTCTAGGCATCAGCTGGTGACACTGTAATACATCATTTCCATTATCCTCTGGCATCTTTTAATGTTGCATGACATTGATGAACATGTTGTCCATCATGCTTTCCAGTCTAAAAGAGCTGGAGCTTCTTGAAGCTCCGCTGGCAGCGCGAGGACAGCACAAGGCCAAGCGTCAGACACAGGAGGCTCACATAGCGGCTGCCATCACCTGGTGGAGGGGTCAGACTGCCCGAGATCCACAAGAGGCTGTGGCACACATGCAGAAACAGATCCAAAGCCTGGAGGTTGATCGCACGAAAGCCCAGGTGGAAGAGACGAAGCGTGGCGTGAGGGAGCTTCTCAAAGACCAGGGAACCAGCACACGGGAAGATGCTCAGATTCAGTTCAGAGATGTGGCTGTGATCACGGATTCATCAGTGGAAGAAGACCTGCTGAAGTCCCTGAGGAAAGTGAAGGACACGGTGAAGCACATGGGCAGTGAGAAGAGGATGAAGGAGAGGATAGAGGCCGTCAGCATGAGGGTGGAGAGAGCGTTAAGCAGAGCTGAAACCACTGAGAGTCAGCTCAATGCCCTGGAGGACACACAGGTCTCTGCGAACACACAGGTGTGGGCTGACACAATTACTGGAATTACCAAATGCATTTACACTGCCTGGCAAAAGTTTAGAATAATTCAGATTTTTGAAAAGGCTGCATTTATTTGATTGAAATTACAGTAAAAATAGTAATATTCTGAAATATTATTTAAAGTACCTGTTTTCTGTTTTAATATTTTTTAAAATGTTATTAATTCCTGTGATGCAAAGCTATATTTTCCGCATCATTACTCCAGTCTTCAGTGTCACATGATCCTTCGGAAATCATGTGCTGATTTGGTTATTTTTGGTGCTTCATTATTAAGAAAAAATCGTATTATTATCAATGTTGAATTTCCTTTTACCGCTTAATGTTTTTGTGGAAACTTTCATACATTTTTCAGGATTCTTTGATGAATATAGAAAAACAGCATTTATTTGAAATAGAAATCTTTTGCATCATACATATAAATGTCTTTACTGCCACCTTTGATCAGATTAATGTTGCTGAATAATAGTGTGTGTGTGTGTGTATATACAGTGAGGAAAATAAGTATTTGAACACCCTGCTTTTTTGCAAGTTCTCCCACTTGGAAATCATGGAGGGGTCTGAAATTGTCATCATAGGTGCATGTCCACTGTGAGAGACATAATCTAAAAAAAAAATCCAGAAATCACAATGTATGATTTTTTAACTATTTATTTGTATGATACAGCTGCAAATAAGTATTTGAACACCTGTCTATCAGCTAGAATTCTGACCCTCAAAGACCTGTTAGTCTGCCTTTAAAATGTCCACCTCCACTCCATTTATTATCCTAAATTAGATGCACCTGTTTGAGGTCGTTAGCTGCATAAAGACACCTGTCCACCCCATACAATCAGTAATAATCCAACTACTAACATGGCCAAGACCAAAGAGCTGTCCAAAGATGCTAGAGACAAAATTGTACACCTCCACAAGGCTGGAAAGGGCTACGGGGAAATTGCCAAGCAGCTTGGTGAAAAAAGGTCCACTGTTGGAGCAATCATTAGAAAATGGAAGAAGCTAAACATGACTGTCAATCTCCCTCGGACTGGGGCTCCATGCAAGATCTCACCTCGTGGGGTCTCAATGATCCTAAGAAAGGTGAGAAATCAGCCCAGAACTACACGGGAGGAGCTGGTCAATGACCTGAAAAGAGCTGGGACCACCGTTTCCAAGGTTACTGTTGGTAATACACTAAGACGTCATGGTTTGAAATCATGCATGGCACGGAAGGTTCCCCTGCTTAAACCAGCGCATGTCAAGGCCTGTCTTAAGTTTGCCAATGACCATTTGGATGATCCAGAGGAGTCATGGGAGAAAGTCATGTGGTCAGATGAGACCAAAATAGAACTTTTTGGTCATAATTCCACTAAACGTGTTTGGAGGAAGAAGAATGATGAGTACCATCCCAAGAACACCATCCCTACTGTGAAGCATGGGGGTGGTAGCATCATGCTTTGGGGGTGTTTTTCTGCACATGGGACAGGGCGACTGCACTGTATTAAGGAGAGGATGACCGGGGCCATGTATTGTGAGATTTTGGGGAACAACCTCCTTCCCTCAGTTAGAGCATTGAAGATGGGTCGAGGCTGGGTCTTCCAACATGACAATGACCCGAAGCACACAGCCAGGATAACCAAGGAGTGGCTCTAAGCATATCAAGGTTCTGGCGTGGCCTAGCCAGTCTCCAGACCTAAACCCAATAGAGAATCTTTGGAGGGAGCTCAAACTCCGTGTTTCTCAGCGACAGCCCAGAAACCTGACTGATCTAGAGAAGATCTGTGTGGAGGAGTGGGCCAAAATCCCTCCTGCAGTGTGTGCAAACCTGGTGAAAAACTAAAGGAAACGTTTGACCTCTGTAATTGCAAACAAAGGCTACTGTACCAAATATTAACATTGATTTTCTCAGGTGTTCAAATACTTATTTGCAGCTGTATCATACTTATAAATAGTTAAAAAATCATACATTGTGATTTCTGGATTTTTTTTTTTTAGATTATGTCTCTCACAGTGGACATGCACCTACGATGACAATTTCAGACCCCTCCATGATTTCTAAGTGGGAGAACTTGCAAAATACCAGGGTGTTCAAATACTTATTTTCCTCACTGTATATATATGCACACACACACATTCAATCTTTCTTACCCCCAAACTTTTAATGTATGACAGTTTACACAAAAATATTAGTCAGCAAAAACATTGATCATAAGACATCTTTAATGAGCATCAGATCAGCATATTAGAATGATTTCTGAAGGATCATGTGACACTGAAGACTGGAGTAATGATGCTGAAAATTCAGCTTTGCATCACAGGAATAAATTACATTATAAAATACGTTCAAACAGAAAACAGTTATTTTTAATTGTAATAATATTTCACAATATTAAAGTTTTTACTGTATTTTTGATCAAATAAATGCAGCCTCGGTGAGCAGAAGAGATATTCCAAACTTTTGAATGGTGATTTATATGAAGTTTGCATACTATGGCTATAATTGATCTAACATGTTCTTTGTTTTGTTCTAGTCGTTATGTATGTCTCAATCTGTGGCTACTGGCGTCCTGGATTGTAGCTCAGCTGACATCCCATCCTTTTCCGCACCACAGCCTCTCACTCAGGAAAGCGCCCTCACTCCATTTTCATCCAAAAACGGTATTGACTCTGAAGATATCCTTGTCATACTTTGTATGTTGTTGTTCCAGTTGTGACATTGCAGAAATAGAAACAATTTCTAAAGGGGCTTTCGCACCGGAGGAACATTTTCACAGTTCCTGTAACTATTGGCAGAAGTACCCGCTTTGTGGTGTGTTCGCACCGCAGGAACTGGGAACGATTTTAGGATTTTAGATTTTCACATGGGCAGTTGTAGGGACTAGCAACCCGGGCCGTCCCCTGAGAACAAAATGTCCCCCCTAGGGCCATTTTTCTGGTCACTTACGTCCTGCCGCTCTGGTTGTTGTGAGGGACTTTTATTTTGACGGCACTGAGAACGCCAGAGCCTGAGCACACAGTGCTCCCATTCTCCGTCTTCATTAGTTTCTAATGTTTAACAGTCCTATGTAATATGATATTAGATAGAACTGTTAAACACAGAAAGTAAACTGGACACTCAAGGGCATAAAAAATGGGACAAGCCCAAAATGGCTTAACACTAAGCTTTTTTTGTCTTAACCACAAATTTAACAAAAAATGTAAGCAAATGCACTACTTTTACACATATATTTATATTAGTTGTGTTCCACTTTTAATTCAGCCTGTGTAAAAGGATTTTTCAGTAGGACTCTGCTGGTTACATCATGATGCCAGTTGCGAAAAATGGTCCTTATGAGTGAAACACTGAATTATTTAATCACTCATATCTTTTAAAAACACTAATTCATTCAGGAATTAACACGTTTTTTATGAGTGAGTCGTTGAATCTTTCACTCAACCGAGTTTATTGATTCAGCCTCTTCTGTATGTTGTTTAGAGTCTTTCTTTGGAAATATTTTTCCAAATAGTTGACATAGCAAAAATACATACAGTAACTGGCAAGATTGTGTTTAAAATTTAAGCTGCTCAATATCAAGTTTTTTATTTAACTGCTGAATAAAAGCAGTATCACAGATTATTCGATTCATGATGAACACTGACTGGCAGCAAACGGAAGTGCTAGAATAATGATAATGATGATAACGCAATCTTGTTATCCATTGTTTGGAAACGTTGTTGTCAACTAAAAATAAAATCACTGAAATAAAGGTGAAATAAAATATAATTATTAGCTAAATAGAAAAATAAAAACTAATAAAGTTGACAAGCACATAGAATTACTAAAGCATAAACTAAAATGAAAAATATTCATACAAAAATAAAACTAAAATATATATATATATATATCTTTTTTTTAAAACAGAAAGGATTCTCACATAGAAGTGACACCATTATCACCTCTTCAAGTGCTTTATGAATTATTAATCCCATGTTTTCCTTGGAAAAATGAGATGGAGTGTCTAAAAACAGAGAACAAGCAACACAACAGATCAACAGAAATAAATCATAAACCCTACACTATGTACACTATGGCATCTGCTTTTTTACCATAACTCAATGAGTTTTTCTTTATGTGCGGTATTTGTGTGTGTGTTCTCTCATGGTGTAACCTCCTTCCTGCTGTGTCTGTAGGGAGCTCTGTGGCTTTGGCCCAAGTGCAGATGCTGTTTCGAGTTGAAGGAAATACAGATTCTCAGTTCACACATGCGATAAGTGTAGACTGTTTGTTGAATGGCAAGTTGCTGTGCTTGTTTGCTCACTAAACAAAAGCAGATGTCTGTGTAAGTGTGTGTATATCTGAGACAAACACTGTCTTCACAAGCCTTTTCCCTCTGGATGATGAAAAGTGTTGCATTTGCTTATCAAATGAGTAGTGCGAAGTGAAGTGAAATATGCACGATATAATACGGCTGACCGTCTCGCATATGCTTTGTGTTTTATGGCTGATGTCGACTGTTTCACGGAGATAACATTGCATGCCAGTGTGTTTCAAAAACAATCACACTCTCTCAGCAGAAGAGCACAATTACATAAAATCTTCTGCATAAAATTGTTTCGATAAACCTAACTTTAAAGACAAGAGTTATTGTAAACAGTGGTTCGACATTAAAAATATACACTACCGTTCCAAAGGTTTTGGGGTTGGTTGGTCTCTTCTGCAGTGGTTTGATCAAAAATACAGTAAAAGCAATAATATTGTGAAATATCATTACAATTTGAAACAAACCTGTTTTTTAAAATGTAATTTATTCCGGTTATGCAAAGCTGAATTTTCAGAATCACTCCAGTCTTCAGTGTCACATGATCCTTCAGAAATCATTCTTATGTATCAAGAAACATTTCTTATTATTAAATAATGTTGAAAACCGTAATACAGGTTTCCTGTATTCTTTAGTGAAGATTCATAAGAACAGCATTTATTTGTAATAGAAATGTTTTGTAACAATATAAAGGTTTTTGCTGTCATTTCTGGTCAATTTAATGCAGATTTTTGTTTTGTTTTTTTAACTGTAGTCACCTCAGACCGACCCATGCATGGAATCTCAATAAACCTGTGTGACTAGAAATGTTTCTAGATAAGTCATTTTGTACAAAGTAAAACAGGTTTGGAACAACATGAGGGTAAGTAAATGCTTGATTATCTATTAAAGGTAATCATAGGATGTTTGTTTGGTTTTATAACTTGCAAATGTTTCAGCATGCTATAAAGCACGTACACAGAACTGAAGACTATTCTAGAGAAGTTTATAGCTGAGCGGCGCAATGCAAAGCATTTACTAGATTATTTCACCGTACAGAAAAGCCTGTTCCTCTGGGAGAGGACATTTGCATTTGGTGTTTAGCTGTTGTGGTATGGTTAAAAAAGTTCTGTGATCTTTAATGAAGTTCCTCTTTTTAGTTTTAGTTTCTTGGTCAGGTATTAAAGAATTGCACATTGATGTATTCAGTATTCATCATCCTCTCCTCACAACACCACTCTGAATAAATAACAGCTGCTGGAAGTCCTTCAGCTTGTTTTCTTCTCCTGAAGCACTAAAAGTGGAGATTTCCGTGATAATTGCTGAATGGAAGTGGAGGGGCTCGTTTTAACCCAGGCAATGCATTATACACTCGGTTATTTCATTGACTGATTAGATGTTTTAAGCTGAAAAACTCGTTTGTGAGCATAAATGATTGTTATTTCTAGAGCATCACTGAACCGTTTACGACTGCAAGACTGCTGTCCAACTGATGCACGCGTCTAAAGGAAGTGAAACAATGAGTCTGTGCCTTGCCAAGTGCTTTCAGTCAGAGGATCAAGCTCCTCTTGTAAATGGTTGCCAGGATATTGTTGCCCTTAGATATGGAGGCAGGGAGGGAGGGAGCGAGGGAGGCTGAAAGAAGTATTGAAAACTCTGCTGTCAATCAAGCGCTACGCCTCCTTTAGTGCGTCATGCTGTCAGATGGACGACTATTGAATGTGCATTTTAACACTTGTGCATTTGCATGACAGACCCGTGACTTGCAAATAAGCCTGGATCTCTTCAAACAGGTGGATGGCTCCTATACACGCGAGCAGAGGACCACAGCGACGAGGTAAAAGGAAAAAAAAGCTCTTTATTTTTATTATAATGTTTTTCATTATTGTCTTTTCAGTTTTGACTGTGGTGTTTTACGCTAAATCTTCAAGTATCTCCACAGCAGATTACTTGTGTTTTTGTGTCTTTTGTTGTGCTTGCTAAGGCAAACCTCACTGTTACCATGGGGAATACGTACTGGTTCAGGGGTTGTTTGTTAAACTATGGATAAGTGATACCAAAATGATACCTAAAATCATGCTGATCATTGAAGATAGATTTTTATTATAATTTTTTTGCCACCCAGAGATATTGAACGAAGTGTCCGAGCCATATCTAGACTAGAGACCAAAATATAATGCAGGCCTATTTTGACCGATTTCGACCAATTAGCAAACACCCAGAAATCCATAGTAACCTTAAAGCATTGCTGTGAATGACTGAATGTTCTTTACGGTTTAAACTTTTATCGCCATTGAATCACTTGTTCACTTGAATTTTAGTTTTTTTTGGGAATTATGGGGAATTTTTAAAATAAAAATAGCTTGAGAATAACTAGAAACATGTATATTCATCCACAATGACTTTTCCAGGTCTAGAAACCACACTTTTAAAATTCCTGCATAGGTTTTCCAAAATTGTAGAACCCCTGATATAAATCAAATAAAATACAAAACAAATAAAAATGTCAGTTTTTGAAGGAACAAGTTAAAATAATAAATATGATGCCAGATAGCTGTTTTAGTTTGTTTTAAAGGCACAATATGTAAGTTTTTTTTGTTTATTATTATTAAAACATCCAAAAACCACTGAAACAATGTTATATATTTTGTTGACTTGTGTCCAACAATGTTTAAATCCAGAGAAATCAGCTATTTAACCAGTGTAGCGGCCCATGTCATTGCGTTGCATGTCAATGACGTCACGTTAGCCTCGATTCCGGTTTTACTATGGAAACACTGATTTGAAATATTATTTGTTTTATTAGGCAGGTGAGCAACTGTTTGAATACCTTTATCGACAGAAAACTAATTGTTATATAGCTCAACACATTAGTCTTATTGTTTGAATCTCTTGTTTTCTTGATTTACCCCGAGAACAAAGTAGCAAAGGCCATAAACACCGGGTAATCAGTCCAAACAATAACAGGGTCAAAGGGGCACAGACGAAAACAGAGGAAACCAAGAAAACCGGACAGAAGATCAAAAACCAAGATAAAGAAAACCAGGAGAATGCATGGAATTGCAGTGTAACTCTAAACAAGACTTCGCAGGGAATGACAGAAAGAAACAGGCTTATATAGGGTGAGCAAACAAGAAGATGAGACACAGGTGAAAACAATGAGTGCTAATGAGTCCAGGCAGATAATTATGGGAGATGTAGTTTGTGAGGGAATGACAATAGAGTGCCCTCTGGTGGCTCTCAAGGGGCCATACAGTATATTTTAAAATTAATTGCTTGACATTTAGCAATTTTTATTTGTCAAATAAAGTAACATGTATGAGTATTACTTCAGCACTCGTGGCTGTTTCATTAGAATGAAATAAAATGATGTGCATTTAAGTGATTAAACGTAACTGTAACAAAGTTCAGGGAAGAAGGAGGTGGAGATTATACATAACTTTAATCGTTAAATGAACAAGCAACGTTTAATGAAACGAAAGGATCGGCAGCAGCCGAATGCGGCATACAAGCATAATAAAACGTAAAATGTCCCACGGCTCTCGGCCCCACCCTGCTTCATACCACAGTAATGTTAATAAAACTTTAATATATGAGCTCATCCATGAACATGATTTCTGCCCATGACTCCCGTCGGCTGTGGAGGTGAAGACAACAACTCCCATGATTCCACGCTCATTCACTGCATCATCAAGCTGCACCTGTGTTATTGGTTTGAATAAGATACCTCTAGTGGCGAAACTTACATACTGTGCCATTAATTCATTTAAAATGAGACAAAACATGATTTAAAGTGATCTTGATGCCACCTTGGATCTTTTCTGAGACCCCCTAGTTGGTCCCGGCTCCTTTTAGCAAACTGGCTTCATAAAAAAGTAAATAGTTCATCTTTTCTTGTTACTAATGTGAATTTTCTGTCTTATAATCATGGACTAATAAAAGTAGGACTCTAATATTAATTCTCTGGTAGATAAAATTCAAGACTTGCATTGAAGGAGGAACCTGAGTCGTATCTAGGGACCGGAATATGAAGATTTGTGCCTTGGGCCGATAAGCA
The DNA here is from genome assembly GCF_951802725.1 of Rutilus rutilus. Classification (NCBI taxonomy): domain Eukaryota; kingdom Metazoa; phylum Chordata; class Actinopteri; order Cypriniformes; family Leuciscidae; genus Rutilus; species Rutilus rutilus. The sequence goes on along the minus strand of NC_140211.1, from coordinate 54,267,805 downwards.
ACCACTTAGAAACCACTCGAACACCCTCTAAACCAGCATGAGTATTTTAGCAACCACATAACAACACACAGGCAGTCATCCACAACATTACAGCATGACGCCAATCCCACGTTTTCTTTAGAAAGCGTAAAAATGTTGAACGTTTGAAGACTTTACCTTTACTTTATAATTTATTCATATTTTCTGTAGCTGAGTCTATGTTCTGTAAAGCAGCTGGTTTAATGCAGGTAGATGTCACACGATATTTGCATATTCACTTCCTCTGAAGTGTCATGTTTTTGCTAAAGTTCAGATGCTTCTTGTTAAACTTGTGTGTGTGTTCATTAGTGGAAAGAATGTAGATTACTGTAATTAACGGTGCCGAAGACAAAGCAGTTTCCTACTCATCCTCATAAAATTTAAGGAAATAAATCTAAATCAGAAAGAGGCAGACGTCCAAAACACACAGGCTGAGAAGGACAGGCTCATTCTTCAGCTGCAGCTCATTGGAGCATCAGGCGAACCGGCGCACACACACACACACATACACATACACACTGCAGTAGCAGCCCGGAGAAGCATGAGAAGGCTTCTCCTTAAATGGTCAAAGCTCCCAGGAGTCACAGGAAGGCTGGTGCAGGGAAAAAAGTCAGGGAGAGGAAAAGAGAGAGGACGCTGACGATTGTGGAGCTTTGAGGAAAAATATCAACAGCACAAATACAAAGAGGGCTTTGAAGGAAATAGTGTGCTGTTGAGAGAGCATCTTTCATCACTGTTGGCCAATCAGGTAGAGTTTCAGCAAGTTTTTCTTTGCATGGATTGATTTGTTCTCTTGAGACAAGAGCTTGCGGCGGACACTTCCAGAGAGAAGCACTTTAAAGTACACAACATGGTTTCCTGGGAGGTGTGACAATATTTTGTGTATTAAAATGTGGAATCTGATGGCCTGAAATGCACTTTTATGATGTACAAATTGACACATTTTTGTCATGTATACAAAAGTCTGAGACCACATTTAAAATCTGCCATTCAATCATCATCTAAGTCTAATACTTGACTTGACTTAATTTAAACATGGACATAAACTAAGTTTTAGATTCTGCACAATTTCTAGGTCACTGATTAAATATGCATATTTGTGTATTTGTGACATTGATCATGTGACTCCAGACGGTCAGATGTTCTTGTTTCCACTGAAGCTCAAGCTGCTCTTTGGATGATGCTTAAATCATGCTGGACAACATGATCATCAGATTTTACACAAACTTTATGTCATATTGCATGCTTAAAGCTAAAAAATAAACCAAATAGTACACTGAAAAAGTGTTAACCTTAATTTATTCCTGATCTAACCATTACATTTAGTTTTGTTGATTTAACCCGGTGTATTTAGGGTACGTTTACAAGACAACGATGTACTAAAAAAAATGTAAAAGTATTTCCTTCGTTCATACTGACGACACTATTGTCGTTGTGTAAAGAAACACTACACACCTATAGACTTAACACATAATACACATGCGCATGACGTCACCGTTTTTACAATTTACAAAAGTTTTTTAGTTTACACGGAGACGATAACAGTATAGTTTTCAAAAAACTTACGCTTTGCATTTTCATGCCCCCAAAAAGCCGTTGTCGTGTAAATTAATGGCTAAAACGCATAAAAAGTTTACCTTTTTTAGTTGAAAATAGTGTCATATCACCCCCTTAGGTTCATTCTTTGATGTAAAATATTGGTTTTTATTCAATATTCTCCTCAGTGTACAATATTCTAGAATTCGTGACAATTTTCTGATTCAACTTTTTACTTAAATTGTTATGCTGAAAGTGTATATTCAATTAAAAAACTTAATCCAAAATGCATTTCCACTAGTGGTCCCATACTTTTCGCCCCATTGAATTCTTCACCATCTCTCTCAAAAGATGTTGTAAAGGTGAAATTCAGAAAATGGCCTTTATCAGTCCACGCTTTTCTTTTGTGCACCAAAAGAATTACGAAATCCAGTTTCCCCAGGTCGTTGCTGTTCTTGGCAGGGTTTTGGTGATGCTCACCAGAATTGCCTCTTTCTCAAATCTTTTACAGTGACTGTATAGCAACCACTTCCTCTTTCACGCAACCAAACTTTCAGCAAATCTGGCTCACTGTCTCTGTGTTACATAACCGGTGAAGGGAGCGGGGCAGAACATGCACTTTTCTCATGCAGCCGCGTCAGAGCTTTTGCCGTGAGGTAACGCCGAGGTCATCAGGGCCCTGGAGAGACTTGCCACCGAGATGGCCTTCCATCCTCCCCAAAATGTATAAGAGTTGAGCTCTTAGCGGTGACAGTCAAAGGTCATTTAAAAATAGAACCGGTCAGTGAGAAGAGAGCCTTCACTGACCACAGAGAGAGAGAGAAAGCTCACAAATAGACTCATGGCCAGCAGGAAATAATCAGGGTGATTCGATTACACTGCAATATTAATCTGCGTGTCATGCTCGGCAGGGGAACGGCTCCTGGACTCCTGCTGTCTGGCCTCCCTGTACGACTGATGATCGCTGAAATCATTTAGAGTGCCCTGCCATCTCAGATTTACCATATTCTTGTGATAGTCTTGGTTATTATGATATTGTTAAAGAGGTGAAAGCAAGGCTGACATTGAACCTGACCCTGAAAAGTTTGGGGTGTTTTTAAAAGAAGCCTCTAATGCTCACCAAGGCTGCATATATTTGATCAAACAGTAATATTGTGAAATATTTTTACAATTTAAACTAACATTTTAAAATGTAATTTTTATGCCTGTGATGCAAAGCTGAATTTGCAGCAGCCATTAGTCCAGTCTTCAGTGTCACGTGATCCTTCATACACATTTCTTATTATCAATGTTGTGGTGCTGCAAAATTTTTGTGGAAACCGTGATAAATATTCTTTAGGATTCATTGATGGATAGAGAAGTTACGTTTTTTTTTTTTAACAATGCATGTCTTTGCTGTAACTTTTGATCAATGTAATGCATCTTTGCTGAATAAAAGTATTAATTTCTTTCTTTCAATCATCATACTGACCCCAAACTTTTGAATGGTTGGGTAAAAATAGATAGTGGAGAGTGAAAAGTAGTTGTTGCAGGCTGGACTTGAACCTTCATAATCCACATGACCACCAGAGCTCAACATGTCTGGAGAATGATGCCCCAGACAGCAACATAACGTCGGCCCAGATCCGGCCCACATCTGGTACACGTGGATTCCATCTGGGCCGACACTATGTTGCTGTCTGGGTCTGATTTTATTGCTCAGAGTTTGCTATTTCATAGAAGGAGACATAATGTAGTTTTTTTATTTTCCTATGTGTTAGCAGTACGGGTAATTCGTACATTTTTGCAGTAAGGGTATAGACTTGATGATTGTGAATGGCTCAAGAATTTATTGGAAATGTATCAGTTTACATTTAAATCATTGAGTTTTTGTTGCAGACTTAGAAATATTGGCAAATCTGAGCACGTTTGAGGCATTATTGAGATCTTTGCTGAAACGCTACAGGAGACACATGTAAGATTACTGGGATATATTTTTTCAGGAGAAAAAAAAACTCAAGAGCCGGAATTTAAGAAAAAGTCTCCATTCAATCTCACTGCTATCTTAAAGAAACATTTGAGACCTCATTTGGGATTTCTCTTTTCCTGTGAATAGGAAAAGATGACTGTGTGCTTTTGAAACTGTGAAACTCTCTTGTCAAGTTTCATCGCAAAACACGATTCATTCCCATAAAAATCAAGCCAATATAAATCATCAGTCCTGTGTAGATTGTGGAAAAGATTGTTCTTATAGTGTGCATTTAAAACCGCTATCTCTTCCTCTCAGAACGAAGGAACATTCTCTAATTTTAGTCAAAGTGTTAAGGAAATCCTTTTTGATTTCATCACTTTTCAAATGTCAATGATATTTTGAATGGCCTTTTCTGATAAGATAATAAAACACAGAGTACAGCAGAACAGAGGAAAGATTCTTGAACTTCATCTGGCATAAAATCATCATTGAATATGTGTATATTGTTTGTTTTTTGTTAAGGTCAGCAAAAACCCAGGACTAGTTCAGGACTCTGGTTCACCATCTGAGCTTTGGCTGAAACGCACTGTCAGTGTTTCTTCTGAGCCCGTGTCTACAGGTAATATCTGAAAGCCATTACAATGTTCTGTCCTAACTGTGTTTGGCTGTGTTGCACAGAGGTTGCTCTTTCATGGCTCAGGTGTTCTCAGTTATGACTCAAAGAAGTAATTTTGCCTCAGATGTTTTATCTAAAATAATGAACGTAACTATTGGCATACATTAAGAGTAGAGAGCTCTTTGGTCTGGAAGAATCTGATGTTTGAGTTCATATTGAAATATCTGACTTTTGATTGCAGAATTTGGTGTCTTTGCAAATTTTACCACAGTTTGAGACGTAGCGGATATTTCTTGTAAATTCTAGAGGCAACACATATCTTCTTCACAGTAGAGAAGATTGCAAGAGTCTCAATTCAATTTGATTGCTCTCTAGGAAAAATAAGTGTAATGGGGGTAATTGAGGTATTTGAGACATCTCTGTCTCACTGGTTCCTCTCCGTCAGGTCTTCCATCTGTGGGAGCGATAAGCCTGAAGAGTCCTGCTTTACTCTGTACTAAGAGCTCCTTGCCGGAACCGTCAGCTTGTGAAGAGCCCACGCCACACAACAGACAGGAGAATGTAGCTGGGTCAGTGTTTACATTCCTCTACCTCTTACAGGACAAGGCTTGTGTGTGTTTATGTAAAATCCTCACACAAAGATGATCCAGGGTGAGGTGAGACTGTGCAGGAACCAGAGTTTATACTGTCACCCACAGTGGCCCCAATAAATTACTTTTAGCGTTGACCAAAAACCCCAAGGACACACTCTTCTTGGGTAATGCGATAGGAAATGTCTCCATCCACTATTATTTTGCTGTATATGCACAAATATTTAGGGACCAGAATAAATGGACAGTATATGAATAAGTTAATCTTGCACCATGTTGGTATAAAACTACAAAGAAAAAGAAGAAAAAAATATGTTGAAAAAATTATGGCAACAACATGAAGTGCATTAAACATTACATTACGTCAGGGTTTTGGTGGAGGAACTACAATAAATAGTTTTGTATTTATTTAAAAAAATTATTTTATAAGAAAATAAAACTTTAATTAATTAAATATTTTAAGTATATGATTAAATATTTTATTTAGTAATGTTTTGTGGCCTCTCACTTTTCCATGTAATTATATCCTTTACGAACTTACATGAGCAATAAGAAGTTTTAGTTTTAGAAAGGAAAATTTAAAAGAAGAAAAAAAATCATTTTGTGAATATGAATCAATAAAAATGTAACTGTAGTCTGATTTTGAGTATTTTAAAATGTAATTTAATATGATTAAAAGCATTTTTTTTTTTTTTTTTATCTGATTACGTAATCCAAATTACATATAATTAGTTACTACCCAGCATTGTCACCAGAACCCCTCAATGCTCATTTTGCAGACTTTAAAACACCACCAAGCAACCTCTCAGGACAACATAATAACTAACAAGCAACCAATAGGACACCCTAGTAACCACTAAACATCCTAGTTAACAAGCATCTCACAGTACCCCAAAACAACTGCATAGCAACACCCTGGCAACGTCCTGCAAACGCCTGGGTTTGGTATGGGCAGATACCACTCACATTTTCATTCATAAGTAGTATATTATGATGTTGTGTTGTTCTGGATTGAATAGGTCATATAGTGACTAGTGACTTTTCTTTATTGTTTTCCTATAGTTTAGACCGGCCAGCAAGCAGTGACAGCTTCTTCCCAGAGTCAGAGGCCAGTGGGAGCACCTCAGCCTCAAACAAGGAAAAGTGCAGGAGTCCGGATAAAGAAGAGGCTGGATGTCAAGGACCTGAGCTACAAAACAGCAGAGGACAAACAGAGAGTTCTGGGAGGTGCCAAAAATCAGACTGTAGTGGTAGAACAGAGGCCTTAAAACTTTTGAGACAAGGACAGTCTTCCAAGTCAGCGGACGGTTGGGATAACCAAGGATTCAGTTCACCAGGGGAGAACCAAGTAGAGGATCCCGGGAGGTGTCAAGAGGAAGCTGAGGAGTCAGATTGCATTGGGAGGAGTCAAGAGGAATCTGAGTATAGTGGAAAGAGTCAAGCAAGGACAGGGAACAGTGAGACTCAAGAGGAACCCAAAACAAGTGACTCAGACACATCTAAGAGTGTCCAATCTGCTGATCTCACTGACACTCCAGGGGTGAGTTATATCCATTATTATCAAACACATTGTTGAACCATATCATTTTATCTGGTACTGATTCAGTGTCCACAAAGAGCTGTGCACCTTGGATATATTTACGGATAAAAACACATTGTTTACTGAAAATTCCTTCATTTAATGTCCATTACACCTTTGGAATCAATTGGCAAAAACTTGTGATTCTCCTTCCTGCTTTTAACCTGAACTCAAGAATGTTTTTCCCATTTAAGGAATGCATCCTTTCCAGTGTTTTGGTTCTCATATTCTGCTAATTAAGAGAGGGGTGTGAGTGTTTTTGTATGATCTAAGACAGGGGTGTCCAATCCTGTTCCTGGAGGGCCACCTTCCTGCAGAGTTTAGCAGGTGTGTTAGGGAGGGTTGGAGCTAAACTTTGCAGGACATTGGCCCTCCAGGAGCAGGATTAGACACCTGTAATCTAGGAACAAGTGCCAGTAAAGGCGGGCGTACACTGTGTGAGTTCAGACACTCGGGAGGCAATTGCAAAACATCTTTCACGCTAAACACGGAGACCGAAGCTTTCAATGTTGCTGCTATAGCTTCGGATAGAAAAAAGAAAGATAGAAAAAAAAAAGATAAATGTGACCCTGGATCACAAAACCAGTCACAAGTCGCACGGGTATATTTGTGGCAATAGCCAACAATACATTGTATGGGTCAAAATTATCGCTTTATCTTTTATGCCAAAAATCATTAGGCTATTAAGTAAAGATCATGTTCCATGAAGATATTTTGTAAATTTCCTACTGTAAATATATAAAACATTTATTTTTGTGAGTGAATGCGGCACAATCGCGAACAGAAATGGACAACTTTAAAGGCCATTTTCTCAATGTTTAAATTTTTTTTGTATCCTCAGATGTGATGTATAAATTTCCATGTGATGTATAATCTCAATTTCGAAAAATTGACCCATGTGACTCGTTTTGTGGTCCAGGTTCTCAAATGTGCAAATTAGAGAGAGAGAGAGCGAGAGAGTGTCAGTGTATGCACATGCTGTGGTTGTTGCAGCCTCTGGGCTATAGCTTAATAATATTCATAGATCTAGCCAATGTGACTTGGTTGTGTAGGATTTGGGAATAGAGGACAGCCTGTTCACTGGTGAAAATAAAAACATGTTTAAAAATTATCCATAGGTCGGGAGGTGCTTGTAACGTAATTTCTCTCACACACTGCAAACCGCGACAATACAAAAAAAAAAAAAAAAAACTTGTGAGCTCATATGACAGCAAAAATCGCACTGTGCGCCCGGATTAAAGGCTTCACCAAAGGGATATCCCTAAAGAAACATCTCAATCTGCCTTGCTCTCCCATTGATCCCATTTTGAGAGTCCTGACTTACGATCACCTGGCAGGCAATTAAACATTCGACAACAATTGAAAAAAGACCCTAAACTATTTTCAAAGACCAGAATCAGCCATTTCTATCGCCATTTTAATGCGTGTTTTGGGATATTGCACAGAAAATGCTGAATGAACACAGCTAGATGCAATTTAATAAAAGCACACGCTCAGTTGAGGCAGATAAAAAACTATTTCGGTAATAAGACATGCAGAACCTAGGATGGAAGCACATTTATGGAATAAATTCCTTAATGCAGAACCAAACCTTCATGTGTTTAGAGAAGGTTAGCCCCTTTCACACAGTAATCCCAGTAAATTACCGTAAAATTACCATAATGATTTTACCGGTCAATAAAAAAAAGATGCTGTTCACATAAGCAACGGCGTTTTGACTTTTTTTTTTTTACGTTAAGAGACCCATTCCCACATCATCACCAAAATAGTGGTAAATTCTGTGATGTCAGTCATCGGAAATGATCTTTAAACGCTGCGCTGTTATAAGTCTTCATTCACCCGCATGAGGAGAAGCGCCTTAGTTTCACACACACACACCATCTTGCCTGTAATTTATTGGTAATATTACAACTTCTCATACCGGTAAATTGCCAGAACCGATACTGGTATTTTTGAAAAGGTCCTGTTCACACATGATCTCTTAACGGTAATTTACCAGTAAAGTCTGTATGTGTGAAAGCGGCTAATGAAACTGACCAACATCTTTGCATGGCATCTGAAATATTCCTCTGGTTGTTTCTCAATTCAAAGACCTTGGAGTATTCAAAGAGTATGGAGATACTGCAGATTGCTTGCGAACAAACAGAAGGTTCATGGGAACTTTTTCTGTGCAAACTCCAAGCTGCAAATAGTTTATTATATTGAACAAATAAGCCACAGAATCTTTTACTTCCATTTGCCTTTATATTCTGCATCAATCTCTCTAGAAATGACTGTGTTGTTCTCTTCAACCCACTGGATGGAAACACTGTTTTATCAGAAATGGCTTTTTCAGAATTCTAATTGTTCCTATAAATAAAATGCACAAACTTGGTGGAAACCTGTCCATTTCGACTCGACTTGATCCAGAAAGTAACCAACATCATAGCAACAACACATCAACTTACTCAAAACACCATTTCATTAGTCATTAATAGGATTTCAATGTTATGGAGATGTGTGGGATGAGTGATGCAGGTTTTATTTGTGCTTATTAAGGAGTCCTCTCTGCCTTTCACAACATGTAAACACTGTACAGTTTCTCTTCCCTTATAAGACATTCACTAAAATAGCATTTGTCTCTGAAATTGTCTCCTATTTTGTTTGGGTGTACAGGAAGCCAAAGATAGCTTTGGTAGCGTTTAGATGAGATGAGAATGGATTTAAACGAATATGGAATGCATTCCTTTGGGAGAATGAAGGAGTCTCCTTTCTCCTCGATCTGTATCTTGTGACCAAGCTGTGTTTATACAACAACTCGAGAGACAAATGGCTTTACACAATTGAAACTGCAAGCCCCATTGTGATTTGCTGCATTAATGACTCATGGATATTTTTAGACGTGTGTTTATGGTAGAGATAAGATGTTAGAGGTAAAATAGGCAAGTGCTTCACTGTTGATGTTGGTCACACATTTATTCTGCAAAGAAGATTTTCTTCGTCCCTTGATGTTGACCCTTTTGGCACTAGTCCTAATCACTGTAGGAGTAGTTTTGTACTCTGTATAAGATGCCATCAGTAACTGTTACTTTGCTTAAGGGAAACATTTCCTCTTGAACCTATTAGGGAGGCAGGAACAAAAGATTGGGCTTTGTGATAGGACAAATGCCAGACAGAGGGGGAAACATGCATACATTTTGCCATGAAGAGGTTCCTTTACAAATAACCAAATATATTATTTTTATAATGTAAAAAAAACAAAAACACATTGATGTAGTTATACTACTGTTATTATTTGGTGTTCTCTTGGTGTCACAGGTATTCACCAATATGAGTTGTTGAAGGGGTGGAATTAAAATAAGAAGGATTTTTTTTAAAGGTGCCCTAGAATTTGAAATTGAATTTATCTTGGCATAGTTAAATAACAAGAGTTCAGTACATGGACTTGACATACAGTGAGTCTCAAACAGCATTGTTTTCTCCTTATTTAAATCTCGTTTTTGAAAAAAAACCCTGAAAAATAGGCGAATCTCCACATAACACCGATTGTGTGTGACGCAACAGTCGGGATCATTAATATGTACGCCTCCAAAAATTTGCATATGCCAGCCGAATCATCGTCCGAATAATTTTTCTTCGAGAGACATCATGGCTTGCAAACGAGCGAAGCATGGCAGTTGCTCAGTGTTTGGATGTACAAATGAACACAAAAGTATTTTTTTAGTTCCTTCATCCGAGCCTCTGAAGAACCAGTGGGTTATGTGAATGTCTGATGTGTAATTGTTCAAGTTCAGACAGATAATCTTTCTCTCAAAGTCGTTCAATACTGTTTATGCATCAGTAAATCAAGCCTGTGACTAAACAATCAACTTCACGTCGTTTCTCTTAGTAGGATGAAAATAATCGCACTTAAACTGTGATTAATATACAGATAGCGATCAAAGAACAATCCCTTTCCAGTCGCCCAAGCTGTCAATCACACAGCGCGAGTTTATCTGGACACTTGCCAAAACTCGTTATGAAATCAATGACGCTGTTACACTGCACAACGAAGCTCTTACTGTACGTACATCATGTTTGCATTGGTGAAATCATTAGTGAGAGTGCAGAAACTGCATTGCAATGATAAGATCTTCATTCACTTGATCAACGAGCTTACACTAAAGTCTCACAGCAGCCAATCACAGCAGTGGGCGTTTACTGAAGCCTCACAACAGACACGCCCCTTCAGCCAGAGTGTTCAAAAATCAGGCTAGGAAATATGCCTTTTATTTCTAAATTATAACAAATTTTGATCTAAAAAACATACTAACATTATAAGGGCACCCCAGGAAACATTCTAAAATAATAAAATAATCCATGGCGCAAGGGCACCTTTAATGCTTGTTTTGTCTTTTTTTAATTAATTTTAAGACCCCGTTGAAGTTTGTCAGCCCTTCTGAGAACCACTGATTTAGTGAGCATGTTGGCCGATAGTATATAATGCCAAAATATACATAATACATTTTAAACACAGCAAATGAGAGGCATGAAATGAACACTCATTTTCTGTGTTTTTTAATACAGTTATCACATCAAAAATTCAACAGAAATAGGAACTTTTCCATTAAAAAAGCGTCATTCGTTTAATCAGGCTAAGCTGCCTTTTGCTATGTGATTGTTTTCATTGAGGTACCTTGGAGTTTAGTAGTGTATATATGAATATCAGGTTGCACTTTATTTTACAGTATGTGCACTTACTTGTACTTACAGTGTACTTACCTAAGAAAGTACTAGTAATATAAGGTAACTACATGGGGTAAGGTTAGGTTTAGGTGTAGGTTCAGGGTTAATACCTAGTTATAACCCAGTTATTGCAATTACTATAATGAGTACATAGTATGCACATGGGCAACAGGACTGTAAAATAAAGTGCTACCGAATATGGCAATCATTCAGTAGCAGATTACCATCAATGTACCACGGCACTGCCACAAACAGTTCTGTTTTGTAAGAGACTGTATAAGATAGTTTTTTTTTATGTGTTATGTTGTGTGTCTGTACAGGACCAAGAGGACCCATCTGCTGTATGTCAGTTCACACGCTCACAGGGTGAGCAAACTCCACTAAAGAGAGCTCATAGTTTCGGGACAGAGTCTGCCACCCCTTTTATCTTCCCCCACACACGCTCTCGACCCCCTCTCACCCCTGCCATGCCCACCCTGCCCGAGGAAGAGGAAGACTCCCCAGAGGAGCTCGACAGTACATCCAGCTCGCCCTCCACAGTGAGTCTAACTATATTTTTCACATCACAGCCGTGACGCCTTTTCATTTCATCTCAGATCCAGATCAGGCTTTTCAATGTAGTTTCAAGTCTAAAGATATGTAGTAATGGCACTTCTGGGAGGATAGATGCATGGGTTCTGATATATTGTGTGGGCACATTATGTTGCTTCCATTTAAAAGGTATCTTCACACCAACATTCAGTCTATTCAGATCAATGCGGGAAAACCAGCTGGGCAGCGGTTTACAACTTTCTGACATCCACTTGTCATGGAGAAGAAAGGAAGTCAAACAGTATTTGCATGTGTTTCAGACAGGTGTTCAGATTTTTGCACTTGCTATGTTGATCAAGAGACAAGAAAGCTGGTACCAGATACTTCCTGTGCTATTCACTGTAGCTTAGCAAAATCGTTAATGCCACCAAGTCGTAGTTTTATATAACAGCTGTGTCTCTGGGCAAGTGTCAATCTTAAGGCCATGACACACCAAGCCGGCCATAGTCTGGCCTTTCTTTAGCATCTGTCAGATCAGTTTTTGTGGTGTGTTGTTCTTTCACCATTCCTGATTTCTAACATGCACTAACCACGTTTGGCTCGGTCTCGCGGCTGTCAGAGCAGAAATGAAAGCTGATGCCCTCCGTATGTTTTCCTGTCGTCCCGGCGTGTTCATATGTAAATTGCGTGAGCTTATTTTGTCCATTAGATCGAAAGATCTGAAAAAACACATTAATTTACCCGTCCATAGACCCTCCCCTCGAAGAAATCAGGACAGAAGTGGTTGAAAGTGGACAAAAGAGTCGGATTAAAACACCAAGTGTAAACGGGAATGTGTCTTCCTCGTCTACTTGTGATCCGATCGACCCAAACGCATCTTAATACCAGGTGTAAACAAGGCCCTAGTTTCGGTTTTCTTTTTTGAATGACGGATATAGACTGCTGCCACCTGTTATTTCCTGCTAGTTGGCTATTGTCTTTAGTCTTTGCATTGTTCAAGCGCAATTTTCCGGTCGAGGCACAGATGACGCGAAGCGACAACACAGTCAGCTTTCATTATTTCATTATTTATATACCACAGCCTTTATTAGTTGGCCAGCTTTGTTCACAGTGCGATGAAAAAAGATCAGGACACCTCTCTGTAAAACATTTTTTTAGGATTTATGGCATGCAAATATTCATTTTGGTCTGAACAGACCAATATAAGTTGTTTATCACACCACATTTTCATACTGAATATTTGTCTTGGTGTGAACAGGCCTTAAGCCTGAGTTTCCAGTAAAGTTGTGGGTCATTTTTTATTCTCTCAACTCTCAATCCCCCATTGTTTCTTGTCCTATGTCTGACTGGTTGGTCAAACAATCCCATCTCAAACTCATGTCAGTAGTTGAGATATAACAGACCCAATCTGACCTCAATGGGGTGTAACGGTACATGTTTTTGTACCAAAGATTTACGGTACGGATCTTTTAGTTCTGCTCACATTCGTACCGAATGAATGCAGCATTGTTTTTACCACCGCATGTGCTGAACTTATAATACATAATTTGAAACGCTGACATAATATTTATATCAATATTTTTTTATGTCATGAACATAAAATAATGGAGAACAGTGAGCTGCTGCGGGAAAAGCGCACAATCCAAGTTTTGATCATGAGAACATAAAACCGTACCTTATCTGTAAATGTTAGAAAGTATTTCCATTTTACAAAAAGGCTCATCCAACTTCACAGACTTCACTGAAAGAGCGCCGACACACGCATGCACGTCAAACAGACAGAGTGCAATAATTCTGACTAAAATATACATTTTGCTAAAATATATGTAACATTCAAAAGTGAAAGCACTTTAAACCTATTCCTCCATTTACAACAGCACCATAAACTGCAGTACGAAGAGTGTGTTGCATAGACAGATTTTTTTTTTTTTTTAAATCAGAACCATAGTTTGTTCAGTAATAAAAAAGAAAAAAGAGGCCATTTTATTTCCCCATCCCCCCCTTACCATATAATACTGTGCCACAAAAATGACTTGTCCCACTTTATATTAAGTGTCTTTCAACTACTATGCACTAACCTTTAAAATAAATAATTTGATACAATGCACTTATTGCATACATACATGTTTTTTACATTGTACATCTATAATTGCACTGTCCCGACCCTTACACCTTAACTTACCCTTAAACCTACCCACACCAAACCTGTCCCTAACCTTACCCGTATCCAGCAAAAGTGTAATTATATAGTTAAGTATAGTAATATGAACTAACTATTAACTATATGCACTTACTATAGGGTTAGGATTTGGTTGAGGGTTAGTTGTTAGTTGTTATTACTATGGTAAGTACATGTAACGCAACAAGGACACTGTAAAATAAAGTATTACCAAAGTGTTTTGCAATACAACATGAACACATCTACCAAACAAATTATTTTTTTATGTAAATACGTAGAGGTTAAAGACACCACATATAAAATGTGCCCTGTCTTTCCTCCTTCAAACACGTGCACTAACCACCTCACCTCTGACATACGATCCCTGGATCAGCAGAGGAGAAAGAAAATGAGTGTAATCTTTTCTTTAGACTTCCATTGAAAATGCAGTACTGTAAACACTAATCTTTTCCTGAAAGCAAACACAACACTCTCAATTAGGATTCAGATATTATCAGTACCCTAATGCCAGAATGGGTATTTGAAATCCTAATGTCACGTTAAGCAGTTACAAATGTCTCGGTCACGGCCTGTGAGTGAGAAGAACTATTGCTCCACTGAAGACAAGCTTCAGGACTCGAGCAGGATTTACTGTTCTGTTTTTCTTTTGGAGACCACAGACTGTTTGAACATTAAAGCCTGTCAGGGGTTGTTGTTTCATTGTGTTATTCTTGAGTGAGTTCAATCCACTCATGCAGTGAGTCTTAAAAGGTTGGGACTCAGATAAGACCACTCTTTAAAATCATATTACACTTCAGTTATCTAATCCCAGAATAAAGGCCAAACAAATAAAGCTTCCACTCTGTACCGAACGACAGCAAGGACTTAAGCGCTGCATTATAGTTCTTGTGTATGAAAGTATGATAGCACTTGATGTTGTAAATCTCAGTCAGTGAACGCTTCTGATGCTAATTGAAGAGGGTTTGTTGCACACAGAGAATGAAACTTTTTCATGAAACTATGAACAGATTGCAGTCCTGCAGTGAAAGTATTTTTACATAAACTATATATACTGTATATTTAAATACAGAAATGGATTTTAAAAATAGATCAAAAGTCTTCACAGATCAATTGTAGATCAAGACAATAGAATCACACAATATTGGAAAAAAGAAAAACAATGTGATTGGATGATTGCAAAGACTAATATTTTACTTCCTCTCTCAAAGGGAATGTTATCAGAGCATGTTGTTTTTCCCATGGGATAAAGCTAAGTATTTTGAGTTGGTATGTGAGAGATTTTCTTTGCAGAGGCTAAAAAAAGTAAAGCTGCACAGTACAGTTGGAATAGTTTCCATACTTCCTCAGGACTGAATCACACTTTGCTCTTGATTTCTTTCCCTTTTCCACTACAAAACGCTACAGAAATTGTTGTCACCATATCCGAGAGATGCTGTGAAGCAACCTTGTGTTTCTTTTGCAGTACGCTCCAGTTGAAAGCAAGATAGTAAATGTAACCATGACTCCACCAGCTATAGTGCTTCCAAGTCAAGTCAGCCAGCAGGACTCCTGTCCTTTGGAGAAAGCCAGGTATTGATGTCGTAGACCCATTACAGGATTCCTAAAAAAAATCTCTTTTGATTTATTAGCCTTTAAACAGCAGTTTTAGTAATTCAATCATTGTAAAAAGCTGCTAAAATAAGTCACTGTTTGTACTTGTGCTGAATGTGAACTTCTTCAGTGTTGGTATAATGTGATTTTAATCTGTGTGTGTGTCAGATCACACAGCCCTAGGCCTCGTCTCTCCCGAAACTCTGCATCATCGTGTCCCATCACCACAGTGGGTATGTTCAACTATACATGTAAACGTACTGTTTTAGATATTTTGTAGTATTTAGAGATAATTATGTTTTCATATGGCACAATATGCAATGTAAAAATAGTCATGTGAAGTAACTCAATGGGCCGGATTTACTAAACAGGGCAAAAAGCGCCAATGAAAGTGGAAGGTTCTGCTCTAGATCTACTGACGGCTCGCAAATTCAATCTACCAAGAGCAGTGCAAATTAGCGTCTGGTTTAAGATATGCTTTTTGGACAGTAAAACCAGTAAATTGTCTAACGCAAACCTTAGTAAATCATTTTGCGTGATTCATTTAAATACTCTCCTCCCATAAATTTTGCATCTGAAAGGGAAATTCCTACAAAAGCATATGCAATAAGGTCAGCTGCAAAAATAACTGTGTCCATGCCTTTCAGTGCAAATTTTTAACTGCGTGTCTTTAGTAAATCCTGACAGTAGTTTTAACGGCAAAAAAGGGTTTGCGCTGGTGCAAGCTGTTAGTAAACCTGGCCCTATGTAAATTTGATTAATTCTTATATTATACATCAGGGATGGTTGTGATAGAAGGAATCGTACAAAATAACGGAAATGCTTCCACTTAGATTTCTGTTTACTTTGTTTCTCCCCTGAGATGAGTTAGCGGGGTGGTGTGTTGTACAGCTGTGCTTAGGTTGTGTGTGCTCATTTGTGTTTGAGATGATGATGGACACGTGATAGACCTGGTGAAGGATCCTCTTCCTGAGCTGAAGTTGTCTGAAGAGGACCGTCAGAAGAATCTGGAGCTGCTCGATCAGGCCAAGAAAGCCAGCGATCGCTTCCTGCAGCGCAGGGGCCGACGCTCCACCTGTAGCCTTTCTGACTCCCCCACAGGTAACAAGATCACAACCCCAGTTAGAGGGACTTTAAATTTAAACTTCATTTAACCCTTTAACAGTCACATTTTTGCAAAAAAATTATTTATTGCTAAAATTGTGTTCTTGACACCTCATTTAGCAACTTTTCAGGTTTTTTTTTTCTTTTCAGATGACTAATTCACTAAGCGGACACATAAGTCAACCAGACGGTTGACTTGCCCATTTAGGGTAATTTTCGGCATGAACTGACAAGTATTAAGCATTAATGGAATTTTTCATTTGTGCAAATGAAGTTGAAGTTTCTTCATATAAAAACTTTAACATTATCCATGAATTAGTAAAACAATTATTAAAAAACATGTTTTTATTATAACACAAAGTGCAACAGTCAACGTAATATAATACAAATCTCATAAAATCTTAAAGTAAATAAACAAGTACAACAAAACAAAATATATAATGATAATAAATAATTATTAAATTATATTACAAATAATAAACATAATAGATCTAGTGACAATCTGTATAGAATTTAAGGTAAAAGACAAATAGTCAATGGTATATAATAGAAATATAATAAAACAAATTATTGATATGACATGGTTTTGGTAACAAAGCATTGGTTTTTGTTGTTCAAACAAAGGAACAACTTCTCATCCTTAGAATAGATGCATTTTAATGTTTGGATTATATTTCACATTCAATGTACAAACGAATAAATTAGAATAGAATATCAAACACATACACTATATGGACAAAAGTATTTAGACACCCGACCATTTTACCAAAAGGGAATTTATTCTAAATAAATAGACATTGATATTTGTTGGTCCCCCCTTTGCAAGGCTGTATATGTATTTAGTTATGGTCGTGTTGCTGAGCTAGCTAGCATCCAGTTCAGTTTACCCTAACTGGGCAACTCGACCGAGCGGTCACACATTTTTTCTGCGGTAACACATAGAAAAATTGGATAATCACATTGCTGCCATTCAAGACAATATACTGTTAGTATGTCTAGAACATGAAATCCGCTTTTAAAAAATTGTCTCAACTTTTAGCTTCAATTTCAGCCAGTGTTTGAAGAGAGGCGTCACGTCAATACACGTCCGGGGTTTTTTTTTCAGCTTCTCAGCAACAACAATATATTTTAACAGCATTGCCAACAGTGGATATAACTGCCATTACACACTCTTTTCAATAAAGAGTGTAAGGACAAAGAGCCAAAAATGGGGTTTGGCGAGTTTTAATTGCAGCAATTTGATCGTGAAAAAAGTTACAATGCAAAGGTGCAGTAAGATTTCTGAGAAACACTGTTGATATTTAAAATCACCAAAACAAACACGCTCCTACCCAAAAGCATCACACCCCTATCTTGATAGCCCTGCCCACAAATCACAAACATGCTATGCAATGCAGGCACCTCCCCCTTATGAGTGGACATGCCCCTTACTGCTGATTGGCTACAAGTGTGTTTTGGTGCTCAGTTCGATCCACTTTCAACAGTGTTACTCAGAATTCACTTACTGCACCTTTATTTAGAAAATGTCTGTCTTCATGTTTTAGTGGAAATTACTGTACATCAACACATTGAATAATGCTGTGCGTTTCAAGGCACTTCAGTGGACCTTTAACGAAAGATTTCCTTCAACAGTAATGTTCCAGTTTCAGTCATGCAGTGGTTTTCTAGGCAGTTGCGCATATCATGTAAAAGTTACAATGTTTAGGCTTTACATGGTCTTTCTTAACAGGAATTTAGAGATTGTCTCATGTACAATGTTTAAGTCTTGTTTCTATCTCTTGAGAACTGTGTATATTATCGTTTTATCTCAGTCACGTCCCATAGACTTCCATTGAAAAATGCAGCACTGTAAACACTATTTCCTGTGGTAACTGACAGCCTGTCAAGTTTTCAACCGAGCAACTGGACAATTGCTTGGTTATATAAAATCATTTCCCATTGATAGTAAAAATGAAGAACACTTCTTCCAAGTGGTGAATGTTTTTGTTGCAATCTTGAAATGTTTATTTCAGAAGCAGCTTGTTTATTTTCAGCTTTTGTGATTTCCTTGCTTATCAGACTTTAACATCATGTCCGCATGTCCTCAAATGTCTTGAGCACCAGCCAAAATTCCTCCTTTATCCTGCACACCAGCCACAGCATACCGACTTGAGCATATTCACAGGTCGATAAGAGATAAAGCGAAGTAATATCCAAACTTTGTCCAAAAATGGCTAACGGTGTCTTTGGGTTACAGCTCTCTCCCCGAACCCAACGCCATGCTCCTCCCCCAGACTATCCAGAAGCAGTTCCCTCTCCGCACCCTCACAACTAGGTACCATGCTGTGCTTTCTTTCACATTTGCCTGCAGAGTCCCTTTCCATGGTTGATCTAAGCTAAATGGTTTCGTTTGCTCCACCAGGTCCTGAGGTCTTCGCAACTCCTCCAGCAAGTCCCTCCATAATTCAGGTGAGACTCACTTCTAATCCCCTTCTATATAGCGTTGATATTGTGTCCCCTTGGTGATGATAAATGTTTCGTTGTTTTTGTTTGTGTATCTGGTCAGCATCTGGAGGTACCATCTACCCATGACCAAGAGGACACGAGTAAGCCGGAGCAGGAGGTTTGTGTAACTAATGCTATTCCTTCTGCTCTTCTCACTTTAATCTTCCTCCTTCAGTGTTTCAGGTATAAGACTATTAGCAAACATGTTTGAATTTTTTCCTCTTTTCCTCCTTTTTTTCCTTTTATTGTAACATATAATGTTAGTCAAGTGCCAATTTAGTTCATCATGACCTTTTCCTTTCTAATGCAGTCTAATATAGTACATGTGAAATGAGTAACAACAATGTTTTACTGCATTTACTCACAAAATCTGCATTACATTGAGTTGAAATGTATTGCACAAACAGTTCAAACTGACTTTTCGACTGAAATTAAAGTACACTTTAGCATATTTTATGCTAACGAGAGTAACTTATTATGAAATAATATGCTTAAGTGTGATCTGAATGTAATTGAAACAGTTGGTAGTACGGGGAAGAAAGAAGTGGGAACCAGCTAATCTTTAACATGAATTTTAATGACAAAATAAAATTCAAAACTGAAAGCAAAACGTGTTGCAGACACTTTTCAGCACATGAACACAAAAGAAAAACAACATAATTACCCACACATCTGTAGCATGCACTTCATGCACTTGTTCTTTCCGTAATCATTAAACTCACTCTTTTGTTCTTTTGCTTCAGACCTTCATGAGGCTAGTAGAGTGGATGCCTAGCGACAAGAAAAAAAAGGTGTCCTCTGGAACTTTAACCCCGCGTTATGCCACCACCATACCAGCCAGAGATCCCGCCGTGGTTCAGAAGGAGAAGCCAGACCATCATGGAGCAATGGACAAGGGGACGAACTCTGAACACACAGCCCAGAAAAAGGAGGAGACTCCTGGCCGTGGTGTCAGTCAACCTCCAGCCACAGGGGTCGCCAAACCCGTGCCCCGACCCCCCACACAGCAAGCCCCATGCACGGCCGAAATCAAAACAATAGGGGCCTTCCCACCTCTAATGAGAGCCGTCTCCTGGGACACGGTGGGCTCCATGAACATGAGGAATGCTGCTCCCAAAGGCGAGGAGAGTCTGTCCTTCCCTGACAAATCAAGGGAGTCTCTTTATAAGTCATCTGGGTACAAGGACTTCCCTGTGCCACCTGGGACCGTTAAAAAACTGTCCAGTTTGCGTGAGGTAATCCTTTGTTGTCTTTGGCCAACCCCATAACCATGCTTTTTCAATAGTTTAATGTTCCTTTTTATGGCTTTCTCTGAGATTTAAGCCCAGTTGGCAGAATAAAGGGAATGTTATGTCCCTGATTTAGTGGAATCACTTTTTGAAAGTTGGTTTATGGTTTTCATTCCTCTTCTAGGAGCACAAGCTGGTGCGTAACCAGAGCATCTACAGCTCAAAGCTTCCTGACCTGAGTGAAACAGCCGAGCAGGAACGAGGTGCGATCATCTTGTGTCAGTCTGTGCATACATTTATTGCAGCTTATTTTAGGAGCCAAGTGCCAAAGGTTCATAAGCACCTATTGTAATCGTTAGTGTTCCTATTTTTATTATTTAGATTTGGCAAACAGATAGAGGACAGTCTGTCACCATACCAAATTTGGAGTCTCTAACTCAATCCCTCTAGTGCCACCAGCTGTCCAAAGTTTCACTCACCTTTATGCTACTATCTTTTGAACCGTACGGGCAAGAAATTATTTTTTCCTCTGATTCCTTGGCTCAAGACCCCCTGATTGCACCCTATAACGTCATTTTCTGTTATGAAAATCCAATTTTGATGAAAATTAAACCAGATCATCTTTAGACCATGCCGACAAAAAGTAATGAAATTCAAGTTGATTCGTTAAACTGTTCTCGAATAACTTGCGAGCGGATTAGAGGAAGAGCACGCCAACATGAACGTGAGGCAATAACTCCTCAACGCAGTAGTGTATTCTGACCAAACTTGGTGTGTGTTATGACAACCATGACCTGAGAGTGCCTGCACAGTTTTGGTGCAGTCAGCTTAATAGATTCCTTGGGTCATGACGAGAACATAGATACCAATTTTGCCATAGTCGCCGAATGTCCTGTCCGCCATTTTGAAACCTACTTTTTTCGAATTCCTCCTAGACCGTTGGTCGGATTTTCACCAAAATTTAATCGTATCATCTTCAGACCAGGCCGACAAAAAGTTATGAAATTCAAGTTGATTCGTTGTACTGTTCTCGAATAACTGAGGAAGAGCATGCCAAATTGAACTTGAGGCTATAACTCCTCAACGCAGTAGCGTATTCTGACCAAACTTGGTGTGTGTTATGACAACCAAGACCTGAGAGTGCCTGCACAGGTTTGGTGCAGTCAGCTTAATAGATTCCTTGGGTCATGACGAGAACATAGATACCAATTTTGCCATAGTCGGCCGAACGTCCTGTCCGCCATTTTGAAACCTACTTTTTTCGAACTCCTTCTAAACCGTTGGTCTGATTTTCACCAACATTGAATCGTATCATCTTCAGACCAGGCCGACAAAAAGTTATGTATTTCGCGTTGATAGACAAAACTTATTTGTCTACCGCATCAACAAAGTTGAGGCATAATGCCAAAACACTCTGAGGTTGTATGTCTGCAATGCTTTGGCATATTGACACCAAAGTTTGCATGTGTCAATGTCACCTCACTCTGACCACAACACATCAATTTGGTCACAGCACCACCTATTGGTTGAAAGTGATAATCCATTAAATGATATTAATAGTGACTGTATTTATGATTTTTTAGCTATTTTGCTTAAAATCATCTTAATATGTCTTTAACTGCTCATTGTTGCAGTTGGTCTGATGTTGAAGCCATTCTGGCATTACTTATCGTGCCTTCTTCTCTGCTTGGCCCCTTAATGGCTGCTTGCAGCTATATTTATATATATTGTTGGTTTAAAGGGATAGAACACCCAAAAATGAAAATATGTTTGCCCACATGTCATTCTAGATCTGTATGACTTTCTTGCTTCTTCTTTGCAATACACAATATATGATATTTTGAAGAACTTTGGGGCCCAGACAACATTTCATTGTATGGACAAATAAAACTCAGACTTTTTTTCTCAGAATATCTTTTGTGTTCCCCAAAAGAAAGTAATTTGGCAACACTTTATTACGATGGTCCCTTTTGAACATTCTGTTGACTAAGTAACTTTGCTACATGTCAACTAACTTTCATTAGAGTATTAGTAGACTGTTTGCTTAATATCTGCTAACACTTTATTGTGATGATCCTCCAACAGACATTCTACTGACTATAAGTAACTTTGCAAATACATGTTAGTCTAACCCGAACCCTACCAGTCTACTAATACTCTACTAACACTCTAATGAGAGTTAGAATGACATGTAGGTGCAATGTTACTTATAGTCAACAGAATGTTTTAAAGGGACCATCAAAATAAAGTGAAACCAGTAACTTATGCATATCTGAAAGGACATGAGGGTGAGTAAATCATGCATGAATTAAAAAAAAATTGGATGAACTATCCCTTCTGTTTTAGGCAGATTAATTATTCTGGTTATGTGTTAATCCCCAAAAAATTCAGTTCTATGTAAACTGTCCCTTTCTGGCATCTCAAATGTATCATGCAGAAGTTACAGGGTTTAGTACTGGCCAGGCCTTTATCTCAAAGTCTCATGTGAAGAACACTTGACTATACCATTTGAGCCTATTAGGGACTATTCAACATTATTTTCTATGCTGTTTCACAAGTTGTCAGTTTGTTTCTCTGCTATTGTCAGTAGAGCTTAAAATGATAATTCACCCAAAAATGAAAATTCTGTCATCAGTTACTCAAGTTGTTCCAGACCTGTATGAGTTTCTGTTGAACACAAAAGAATATATTTTGAAGAATGGTAATCAGACAGTAGCTGGACCCCACCGACTTCCATACTATGAAACAAATACTGTGGAATCAATAGATTTGGTTACTGACGTTCTTCAAAATATCTTCTTTTGTGTTCAACAGAATAAAGAAACTCATACAGGTTTAGAACAGCTTGAGGGTGAGTAAATGATGATTTTTATTTTGGGGTGAACTATCCATTTAACGTTTTTTTTTTAACCCAGAACATGGGGCGGAGATGTCACACACTTTTATGGGATTTATTGTATCACTGATCTGTTTTTACACTGATTTATATTACTTGTTTGAAATACATTTGAAATGTAACCACTAGGTGGCACATGTATGTCACAATCAACACGTAATGCTTGTAATAATTTCTTTTACAGCTCTCTTAAAGGTACACTATGTAATTTTTGACACTCAGACTAGAGGTTAATAAACAAAACTGCATTCATTTAGCGGAAGAACACTGTAGCCGGAGCTACTTCTCTCTGTTTATGTCTATGACGAGTCACGTCGAGACTTTTCTGCAGCGTTTGTCGTCCCGCCAGGGATAAAATATTCAGAATATAAACACTTATTATAGGCGTACCGTAGTGATTCAGGATAAGACAAAAACACGATTTGGAAGATAGACTCATTATGTATGCATTAAATCTTAGTGATTGGTTCATCTCTCAGGTCCACTCTCTCCACTCACAAGCTCTCTCAGTGAAGAGGAGAAACCTGACGCCATGCCCAACATTTCAGATGTCATGCTGCGCAAGCTCAAACTGCACAGAGGTTTACCTGGCTGGTACGCTCATAAATCCATTATTTGAACATAGAAATATTAATTACCTACTAATAATCCCACTTTTTTTTTGTTGCAGTGCACCTCCGCTCTCAGAGAAGGAAGTTGAGGTGTGTATATTCTTGAGTTTCGTATATAATTGTATATAGATTATTATTTTTTATTTTTTTTATACCATTGTTAGTTTTTGACTCTCTATATAATAAAAGAAAATACAGTCCAGGGGTGCGGGAATCATTATGTTGTCATAACTGCATCACAGCTACACTTGTTCAGTACAGTGTTGTGCAGAATGCGGCTGTTTTGATATGTAAGCGAAGGCCATGGCTGAGCCTGGCTTAGGACATGGCAATTTGATGGGCTTTAGTGAGTTCCTGTCCCCTGTGAGGAAACTAACATGCCTTTGTGAATACAATCTGCTCCCAGGATGACGCTAGTGAGGGTCAAGGGCTGGACGTACTTTCCTCTCTAATATTCAGACAATACTGGCTGTACTCCTGCCGCTCTCTTTGATCCTGACAGTAAAGTTCCCATGATATTAATGCTTTCCTTAGTCCTGCTCCAGTTCGCAAAAGCACAACCTCTTGTAAAGTCAAGTTATTCATCTACCATGTGTATTAGAGAAGTCTGTGTATTAAATCCTACTAAATCGACAAATCAAATGTAAAAAGTTTAGGGTCTGTACAGTATTTAATTATTTTTGAAAGAAAGAAGGAAGGAAAGAAAAGTATCATTCTTTTCAGGAAGGACATTCAATTAAATTAAATCCTCATTAAATGAATCAAAAGTTTCATCAAAAATATGAAAAAATTTGAAATTTAACAGAAATGTTTCTTTAGCAGCAAATTATCATATTAGAATGATTTATGAAGGATCATGTGACACTGAAGACTGGAATAATGATGCTGAAAATTCAGCTTTGCATCACAGGAATAAATTACATTTTAAAATATATTCAAATAGAAAATAGTTATTTTAAATTTTAACCATATATCACAATATTACTGTTTTTACTGTATTTTTTTATCAAATAAATGCAGCCTTGGTGAGACTTTTTCCAAAACATACAAAAAAAACTGTACAGTAGTTTATTTTTCACAATAACTTTGATCATATTTCTTTATATAATCTGTTCTCAGGTCATGATCTGTACCTGAATTGTGTTTATTATTATTATTATTATTAACCACAAATATATTCTATACATACATATTAACATTTAAAGAAAAGCTACAGACAGTGGAAACATGGTGTTTAAATATCATTTTCAATGTAATTAAAAAAAATATATATTATTTCAGATTATTTTTCTCTGTACTTGTCTTTAAAAATGCTCACCAAATGTTCATTCAAATCTTCTGGTAAAAACTTCTGATTACAAACTGAACAGTCAAATGAGTTCATTAATGTGACTAAAGTCAATATCCTGTAAAATATATGACACATAGCACTTCCTGAGAATGATACATATGTAAACTACTTTTCTGTATGATTTCTGCATTTATCTTTTCCATTGTGCCAGAGGCTTATTGACTTATAAACATGTGAAATCAGTTGTGTTCTCACAGTGACAAATACTTTCACAGCGAATGGATGTATTTTGTCTTTTAATGGCCATGTTTGCTGTCTTCTCCCTGCAGAACGCCTTTGTGCAGCTCTCCCTGGCATTCCGCAATGACAATTACACGCTGGAGTCGCGGCTGAAACAGGCGGAAAGGGAGCGCAACCTGACTGAGGAAAACGCGGAGAAGGAACTGGAAGAGTTTAAAGGCAGTCTCAAGGTCAGAGCTCAATGCAAACAGCCCACATAAACACACATGTTGGGAATTAACAGGAAAATAGCTTGATTTATTATAATTTTTTTGTCTGCATGCCATTCCAGAGCACTGTGTCAGTGTGGCAGAATGTTGAGCAGCGTGAGTTTTACCAGCAACTCTTAGAAACGATTGCCTTATTACATCGCCTGACAAACCGCCTCTCCAGCAGGGCTGAAATGGTGGGAGCCGTGCGGCAGGTGAGATGCTCAACATTCCAGCGTCATAACTTCATGTGAACTTCTAAAGCTGCGGTCACTTGAACCAAATTTCAGTGAAACTTTGGAGGCAAAAAAGCTCAATTGTCAGTAGTGTAGCGATGAATGATGCACAGCTCACACAGAAGTCACTTTGAAGCCAAGCAGCATTTTGTTGGTCAAAGCAGCGAATTCACGTGACCAACTAAACCCGATGTGGAATCTGAGTGGGGAACTTTTTTAGATGTGGTCACATTAGCTAAATTGTGCATGCAAAAACAGGTCCTTTGTCAATAGCAAATAGATATATTGGGCCCTATTTTAACGATCTGAAACTATCAAGCGCGAAACGCAAGTAACTTTGTGGGTGGGTCTTGGGTGCTGTTGCTATTATACCGGCGGGATAAATGACTCTTGTGCCCGACGCAAATCTAAAATGGGTTGGTCTGAAGTAGCTACATTATTCATAGGTGTGGTTTGGGCGTAACGTGAAATAAACCAATCAGAGCGTCATCTCACATTCCCTTTAAGAGCAGGCGCGCTTGTTCCATGGCGGATTGCTATTATAACGGCGGATTTGCCAGGCGCGCACCAGGAGCGGTTCACAGCCGAGGAGACCGACGTTCTCGTCAGGGCTGTAAAACACAGAGAAGTGACATTGTATGGGATGGGAGAAACCCACCCCAATTAGCTTCGGTTAAACAGGCGTATAATAATTTGAGTAAATGTGTAAGCTAGATTTATGCCTATTTTTTCACATCTTCATGGACACAACAATGATTTCCCTCGTGTGTTACAGTAATATTTTTCCTTGTAATAATGTATGGTTTTCTAAAAATGAAAACTGCTGCATCTGTGTAGATGAGAGAATCAAAGTGCATGCGCGTTGTGCACACGCTACATTGATTATGGCCAAGCCTGCGCCCTTAAAATAGCATTTGAATAACATGGGCAACACGCCACTGACTTTAGACTAGGTTTTTCCTGGTCAGTGGCGGAATTGTTTTCTAAACCTGCAAAATAGCACCAGGGAACGTTTGCGCTGGAACGTTTAGGCCTCCTCTTTGCGCCGAATCTACGTGATCAGGAATATTGTGTGATGGTGTGGTCACATTTTGTGGATAAAATTCTTTCATTCCAATAGGGATCTGCACATCTGGGAGTTTCGCATGAGGGCAAAAAAGTTCATGTTCAAGTTGGATGCACAAATTCACTGCATTGACCAACAGAAAGCTGCCTGGACTTCTGTGTGAGCTGTGCTTTTTATGCAAAAGAGATTTTGGAGAAATTTTCCTTGAGAGTCTCTCTCAGCTGAAGTGCTCTTCATGTTTTCATGAGAAAACTATCCTTTGTCTTGGTGGAGGCACTAGATGGGAATGTTTATTTTCTGGCAGATAAGAGATGTTTGTGATAGATTTAGTTAAGTGTCATGCTTGCCCTTAGGTTAATGTGCAAGCTAAAGTAAACCAAGTTAACAGAGAAGGGCTCAGCGGTATGTCCGTTGCTAGTGGTGACACTATTATGCCCTGCATGGGTTCACTGCAAGTATCATTACCTCAACTCACAATGCCTTGCTCTTACATCCCGTAACTTTGTAGTGACTGATGATACAAATATTTTTGAGGGTGAATGATCATAGAATGAACATCTTATTAACACCCTCAAATACCGTCACATTTATTGTAACAAATGCATTTGAAGTCTACTTTTGTATAGTAGATTTACATAGTAGAAAATGAGTGTGTGACAAGGATTAAATATTTGAAAATTTGCTCAACGTCATTTAAGACATGACCCTGAATTAACATCCTTGTTCGTCCAGCAACAACATTAGTCAGAGACCTAGCAACTACTATATCCTTTTTTGGGAGATAATCATTTTATTATAAGAATATCATCTTGTATAGAAGCTTGTTTCTTCCATAGAATAAAAATTAAAATAGCTAATTGTAACATTTTACCTCATAATTCGGTTTTTTTTTTTAAATTACAATTGCAAGTTTAAATCTCGCAATCCTGACTTTTTTCTCGCAATTGCGAGTTTAAATCTTGCAATTTTAACTTGCGAGTTTGTCTTGTAAAAAAAAAAATCTGAATTCCGAGATAAAGTCACAGTTACCTTTTTTATTTTTCGACCAAAAATCCCAGAGTTCTGGAGATGCACAGCACCCAGTCGATTGTGCATATGATAATGTGCCTTTGCTTTGGCCGTGGCAGGAGAAGAGAATGAACAAGGCCACTGAGGTTATGATGCAGTACGTGGAGAATCTGAAGAGGACGTATGAGAAGGACCACGCTGAGCTGATGGAGTTCAAGAAACTCGCCAACCAAAACTCCAACCGCTGCTATGGGGGTTCAATAGACACTGGAGGTAAATGGAAATCATCCAGGGCTTCAAAACCACAGTTGTCTTGCCCCAAAAAACATGCCTGTTCATGTTTCATATTTCACTTATGCATTTCGTACAGATGATGGTGTTCCACGTACATCAAGATCCATGTCACTGCAAATGGGAAAGGTAGGCAGAAGTCTGTTCCTAAAGAATTCAAAAAGCCTGATGCCGTAGGAAAACTTTTCTTTCTAAGTTTCTTCCAACTTGAACAGGAAGTTTTTTTAATGGTCAATAGCTTTTGGTTTGCAATTACCGGTAGATGTGCTTACTAGTCAGATCAAGACAGTATTAGGAAGAACATTTTCATTCTAAAGGACGTTTATTTGATACAAATGTGGATATGCCTCAAAGTACAAGATGACTTGTTAATAGTTTTATTATAGTATTAGTTATAGTAATAGTAATAGTAATCGTTTTATTCCGTTTTACACAAACGGTGAGACTGTAAGTCATGTAGGAGGACTCGCATTACATTTTAAATCGGTACACTGGCATTCAAAAGTTTGGGCTAATTTTTTAAAAAGATGACTCGACAAGTCTGCATTTATTGATCTAAATTTTAATATACACTGATCCAAAACATTATGACCAGTCACAGGTGAAGCGAATATTGTTGATCATCTCCTAACAAGGCTATATATTAAGGTCTGGGTGGATTAGATGGTAAGCAAACTATCGGTTCTCGTAATCAACGTGTTGGATGCAGGAGAAATGGGCAGGAATAAAGATCTGCGAAACTTTGACAAGGGACACTTTGTTATGGCAAGGCAACTGGGTCAGACTCAGAGTATTTCTGAAACAAGGCTTGTGTGTTGCTCCCGGTATGCGGTATGCAGCTATCCCGACTGTGGCACAAAATAAAAGTCACACAAAAGTTTAATGATGGTAATGGCAGGAATGTGTCACAACACTGCTGCGTAGACCAATCAGAGTGCCTGTGATAAACCCTGTCCACCATCGAAAGCACCTACAGGTCCATTTTCTTTTACATCACATGGATGGCTGTGTAGTTGTGCGCTGTTTACCTGGGGAAGTGATGCACCAGGATGCACTGTGGGACGACAACAAGCCAGTGGAGGGAGTGTGATGCTCTGGTCAATGTTCTGCTGGGAAACCCTGGGTCGGCCATTCATTTGGACGTACATTTGACACGTGACACGCCATCTATCTAAACATTGTTGCATCATGACAATGATGTTCCCTGTAGGAAGTGAAGTCTTTCAGCAGGATAATGCACCCTGCCACACTGCATTCATTGTTCAGGAATGGTTTGAGGAACATGATGAAGAGTTCAAGGTGTTGCCCTGGCCTTCAGTTTCCCCAAATCTAAATCCAATTGAGCATCTGTGGGAAATGCTGGACCAACAAGTTTGCATACATTGCATCCATCTCGCAGCATACAGGACATGAAGGATCTGTTGCTGATGTCTCGGTGTCAGAGACCACAGGACATCTTCAGGGCTCTTGTAGAGTCCAGGCCTCGGTGGGTCGGCGCTGTTTTGGCAGCACCCGGAGGACCAACAGCATATTAGACAGGTGGTCATACTGTTTTGGCTTATCGGTATATGTTAAAATGTAATTTATTCCAGTAATGCAAACCTGAATTTTTCAGCATCATTACTCCAGTCTTCAGTGTCACATGATCCTTCAGAAATCATCCTAATATGATAATTTGCTGCTCAAACATTTCTTATTATCATCAATGTCTAACACTTGTGCTGCTTAATACTTTTTGTCATTTTTTTCAGGATTCTTAGATTAATAGAAATGGTTTACAGTATTTGAAATAGAAATCTTTTGTAACATTATAAATGTCTATACTGTCACTTTTGACCAATTTAATGCATCCTTGCTCAATAAAATAATACATTTCTTTCATAAAAAAAAAAGAAAAAGAAATTCGTGCTAACCCCAAACTGTTAAACAGTAATGTATATTTGCTGAAAGTTATTTTGTTAACTTTAGGAGCACACTAGCATATAGATAAGTTTGAAGCCTGGAAGCAACAAAAGTCCAGTTTTGGTTTCATGGGATCTTTAAGTTCCATGGTTCATAGAAAATGTGGAGATTTACTTCTGTTAACAAGTACACTGATCTGAAGGACCTGTAATATAACACTTTTTAAATCTCTGTGTGCAGCAAACAACCATTGAAAATCCTTTATTTTTAATCATGTACCAATAACATCAGATCACAGAGGGAGAGAACGTGAGTAAACATGTTCATATGGTGAAGTATTTAGTTTCAGAGAGTGTGTCTTTGTCTCTCTAATTGTCTCTCTAAGGCTTTGCCCAGACGGAGAGTCAGTGTAGCTGTAGTTCCCAAGTTTAATCTGCTGAACATCCCGGGACAGACGCCGGTCCCCTCTGGCCCTAATATTGCACCCGGTGCCCTTCCTGTGGTGGTGAGTCCTATCTCAAGCACACTGCCTCGTCAGCAGACACGTGTTATTAATGATGCCTTATCTTTAAGTTCCCTACATGTGGCATATTATCAAGGTGAACATTTGAGGCCAAAGCCATTCATCAAAATGAGACTTCATACTTGATTGTATTCTACTTTTGTTTTAAGTGTGAGGCAAACACCATTAAGAATGGCAGTTCGTCAGACCCTACACAACAAGATGTGCCTGACAGACCGTAAGTCACTGCCTTTCTCGACTTTGCTGTCACATTCCCCATAAACTGTGCACATGATCACGCATTCATCAAGTTATGCTTTGGAACTGTACTGTATTCCTAGACAGCCTAGGTAACCTCAGTTTCCTTAAAACTATGCCTCAGTTTGAGCCTTATCAAAGTATTCGCGTCAGGAAAATGTTGCATGGTTACATGTTGGATAGGAAGCCCATCTAAAGAAGCTTATTCACCTACACTCTTAAAAATAAAGGTTCCTAAGGGGGGAAGGGAGTTTTCGGGTTCTCCAGAGAACCTTGTGAATATGTGAATTAAAGCCTAAATTCAATCTGTTCGTCACATAAAGCAATCGTGTCTCTTCAGAACATGGATTAGTTTTACGATCTCTTTATGAACTTTTTGAAGCATCAAAGTGGAAGTTGCGTAGCTGTCAATGGAGGGACAGAAATCTCTCAATTTCATCAAAAAGATCTTAATTTGTGTTCCGAAGATGAACCAAAGTCTTACGGGTTTGGAACGACATGTAA
Organism: Rutilus rutilus; assembly: GCF_951802725.1. Taxonomy (NCBI): domain Eukaryota; kingdom Metazoa; phylum Chordata; class Actinopteri; order Cypriniformes; family Leuciscidae; genus Rutilus; species Rutilus rutilus. The sequence goes on along the minus strand of NC_140211.1, from coordinate 54,236,641 downwards.
TTAATGACAGAATCTTCTTTTTTGGGTGAACTATCCCTTTAAGTGAATAGTTCTTAAAAGAATAATTTTATGTGAAGAACTTAATAATCTGAAGAACCTTTTTCCACTATAAAGAACCTTTATTAGCATCAGTGGTTCCATGAAGAACCTTTAATATCCATAGAACCTTTCCATTGCACAAAAGGTCCTTTATAGTGGAAAAAAGTTCTTCAGATTAAAGTTCAAGATAAAGTTCAAGATCTCCACACATAGGGAAACAAGTGGTTATAAGTGGTCACAGAAAGGTTATTTGGAGAACCACATTTGCCGGTTCAACGGCATTGCTGTGAAAACCCCCTTTTTGGAACCTTTATTTTTCAGAATGTTCCATGGAACCACAGATGCCAATAAAGAACCTTTATTTGCATAGCAAATGAAAGATTATAACTTACCCAACCTTCTCGTTTTTTTCTATGTGCTTAAAATAGCACACAAGAAGTCCCACAAAAGTCCCATCTGCAGTCAGTTTTACATCCTATTTTGTGATTAAATCTAAACATTTGGACAGGAACGTTTGACAAAAAGCAGTCATCAGTGTCCGACCATATTGTTTTAATAAGAAAAGGTAAAGAGCTTGTCACCGTACTGTCATCTCCAAATGCCGGGTTTTAACTCAAAGACAGAAAGACAATAACAATCTGGTAAGATGCGTGCTATTCTAAACCGAGTGATGTTTAAAGACCTCCCAAAGGACGTTTAAACATTTCATGTCACACCTTTGTCAGAGCTGCAGTGGTATGTGTGCCATGTGGCATTTAAGAATCTCCTTTAGGTCAGAGGTTATTTTTGTTATTACCTGTGGTTATGAACTGAGAGAGCCAGTTCTGTTGTTCACACACATCTGCGTAATGGCAATTTTTTTTATTGCGCCATCCCCATCTTTCCTTTCCTATGTGAAACAAAGCAGTGGAAACCCTCTGACGGAGCAGGAAAGTGAAGCAACGCCAACCAAAGTTGTCTGCAGTCCAGAGAAGATTACGGAAGAGATCAAAGCCAAGATTGAAGAAGAAGCGTATAACAAAGGGTAACGCGCTTGGTGTTTTAATCTGTGTGGATGCACAGTGACTAGTTACAGATCATGCAGTTGCATAATTGTAAAACATTCTCTAGAAACAGTGCCATTTTTATCACTTCTTTTGAAAACCAAGGTTGGGGACCACCATAGTAGGATGCTTCCTCCTCAATATTGATTGGTTGTCAACAAATACGTGGGTTAAACTTTATTTCGATGGTCGAATTTAGACATTCTGCTAACTATAAGTAACTTTGCAACTACATGTCAACTAACGCTCATTAGAGTATTAGAAAAGACTATAGATATAGAAAGACTGTTCAGTCCTATTACTTATGAACAGTAGAAACTGCAACGCACAATATGGCAGAATAAGTCCCGCCTTCTAAGTAAAAGAGCCAATCACTGATTGATAAAGTCATTACATCACTTCAGCTGCCTTTAGAAGCTCCGGTTCACATAGAAACCTGAGACTCGTGCTTAGGACTGCACATGCGCATTGGCTGGTCTAGCCTAAAAAAAAAAAAATGTAATGCTATTTTAGCAGATGAAACAACGGTAGCACTTTATTTTACAGTCCTGCAATTACAATAACTAGGTACTAACCCTGAACCAACCCCTAAACCTAACCTTAACCCATGCATTTACTTTACTTCAACCTGAACTTTTTAATGTAAGTACACTGTAAAATAAAGTGCAACTGAAACCACCTTTATGGGACGGTTCATGTCAGATTTTGTTGCTGAATTAAAATGTTATTTAATTGTGAGTTTGGCAATATCTCATTAAAATCTCATGAGATTAGTAGTCAACAAATATGTTTTTTTTTTTTTTAAACCATATCCTTAGTCCTAAATATGTTGTTAGCGCTTTATTGTAGCACTACATTATTTCAACCCTGTTTCATTAAGTTTGGAATTCATAAACCGTAGGCTACTTAAAATTTGTATGATTTGAAGATGCAAAAAAAGGTCAGCTTTATTAGACAGCAAGCAAATATTGCACCGCATCGCATTATTAACAGTCATTCTTGTGCTTTATGCCAAGAATAATCATTTTTCTGTAAAAAAAAAGAAAGTAAATTCCATATTTTTTCTATATGACAGTTGAACTATTGAGCTTGATGAGGCAAATATACTGTTCACTAGCGTTCTAAAGTTTGGGGTTGGTCAGATTTTGTAATGTTTTTAAAAGAAGTCACGATAACACTTTACAGTAAGGTTTCATTAGTTAACATTAGTTAACTACTTTAGTTAGCATGAACTAATAATGAACTGCACCTCTACAGCATTTTTTAATCTTAAAAAGTTAATGCTAATTTCAACATGTACTCATTATTCAAATCATATGTTGTATTTGTTAATATTAGTAATTGCTCATATTCGTTAATACATTAACTAATGTTAACAAATGAGACCGTATTGTAAAGGCTGCATTTATTTGATACAGTAAAAACAGTCATTTTGTGAAATAGGATTACAATTTAAAAGAACTGTTTTCTATTTTAATATACTTTAAACCTTGCTAAATAAAACTATAAATTTCTTTATTAAAAGTCCGTAATTAAAACTTAGAGAAATGTACTTGTTTTTTATGATTCTTTTAAATGAAAAAAAAAAAAAAAAGAAGTTTTAAAAGGGGTAAATGTGACAATATATCAGAATTGAACAAAGACATTAGACTACATAGACCACAAAAGCATGATATTTTGATTTCAATAAAAGCTAAATAGCACAGCACACTGCATAAACGCATTCTTTTAAGCTTTACAAATCAAAATAAGCTTCTACTGTACATTAATTAGTCTACTGTATTATAAATATCGTCACTGCAGATACCAAGAAGGACTTAAGAGATCTAAAGAACTTCAGGAGCTGAACGAGGAGGAAGAGAAAGCAGAAGAGAAGCAGGAGTCTGAAGAAGAAACTAGAGGAAATCCCGATAAAGACAGGAAGTCTAATAGGTAAGCCTGACTTCAGAGTGTTTGGCTGTCACATCATTTTCAATAAATCTCTAGTCACGTTGCCTTTGTGCTTTATTTCAGCAGGTTTGAGGAGGCATTAGAGGTCATTGACCGGATATGCCCCAAATTCTTCCGACGGAATCGGGTGCTTTGGATTGTCCTCACTCTGTTCTTTGCTTCGTTCGTATTGGTCAACGTCATAAACTTCTTCAGTAGCCGCTACAGTGACAGCGGAGACACGTCTGCAGAGAAGTCCGCCATTCCAGGCAAGAAGAAGTTTTTTGGACTGAATGTAGGGTCGAAGACTCCCGCCCCTGAATGACATTATTCCCTCGTCAAACACAGCTCATATTGTTTCTACGAGTCTTTCACACTGCATTTAGTGAATAGCAGAACTACCTGTTATTGTTTAGGGACCAAGTGTGCTTAGATGAGGAATCAGATTTGCATTGATAAGTTATATTACTTGAGGTTGGGAAAGTTACTGCAGAGAAAGGTTTTATGCGACTCATGTCACAGATGATATATGATTATACCACTCAAACCTTATGATTAAACTTCTCAGGTTTTGTGAAATATATATATTTGAAATATTAACTACAATATTTAATACAGAATTTGGTACAGTATGTTTTCAATTCTTTGCAATTGTCTATGTTGTTTATTTGAATTGACATTCCAAGGTAGATCCTGAAGTGCAATATTTTGCAGCTGGTAGTTGACGGTTGTGTGTGGGCTTGTGCCTTCAGAGCACTGATTTTAATAGTACAGAATTTTTCACAACTTTGAAGAGCACTTTTAACTAGCATGAAAGAATTCATATTTGCACATGTGTGCTTGTGTTTACTGTTGTGCCACTTCACCTTGTAATAAAGGTGTTTGAAAATCAGGCCTGTTTGTTTCTGGAGTGCATGCGATATTTATTGCTCCAGGTTTTCACAATATAGTAAATAGGGGAATTTTACCAAACAAATTTTATTGATCCTATTTCAAAAGAAAAACGAAATTACTGATAACAATTTATTTTAAGGTGACGAAGTTACACGTTGCTATGTAATAACGGTAAATTATGCTTATACTACGGGACTGCTGAATGCTTGGATCTGATTGGTTGACAAACATTCTAAGGTGTGCAATTATTTTCATGGAAACGCACGGCTAAAGTAGATCCAGGCAGGTCTTGACCGCGTTACATGTCCATATCACTTCGCCAAATTATTTCAGTTATTTCACATGTCCTTACAGCCTAAAACAGCAAAAGAACCAAAACCAACAACAACACTGACAAATTATTTCCATGTTTTTTGCCACAAAATTAATTTTGGTACACAGGTAATTCACATACGCTTAATCTCTCTCTCTCTCTCTTTATAACTGCACTGCATTAGTCTGCTATCAGTGGCTCAAGCCTCTGTTGCTAGCTCTAAAATTACGTTTTGGAATTAGCAATGGATGCTTTGGATGAGATACATAAGAAATTAGTCCTACACACAGGACTATTTTAAGGAGAAAAATGTCTTTAAATACATCATCTGAACATTGTTTTGAGGTGTGGTAACCGTAGTATAAGTGGAATAATTGAAAACTAATGCACACCCACTGTAAACCCTAACGTTCAAAATAATTAATTGGTTTGAGTAGGGCCAACTTAAAATATTTACTGTACAATTTCTTTTCTTTTTTTTTGAGTTCACAAAACTGACACATTTTAAGTATGTTGAATTGTTTCATTGTTTTAATTTCTATGAACTTGTTTCTTTTAATTTAGACAAACATGGGCTGGGATGTCTATTTCCCAGCATGCTTTGCCATGACACTTAAAATGGAGAGTAAATGCTAAAATTAAGTGTTATAAAATGTTTGTTTTTTGTGCCAGATTAATGTTAAGTGGGAGATTTAGTGTTTAAGGTTCCACTTTATTTCGATAGTCCACTTTAGACATTCTACTAACTATAAGTAACTTTGCAACTACATGTCAATTAGCTCTCATTAGAATGTCTGTTTGGGAACCATCAAAATAAAGTGTTAGCAGATATTAAGCAGACAGTCTACTAATACTCTAATGAGAGTTAGTTAACGCGTAGTTGCAAAATTACTTATAGTTAGTAGAATGTCTCAAGTGGATTATAGAAATAAAGTGTTACAGTGTTTAATGTTTTGTTATGCTAGTTTAAAAGAGTTTCTGTTATGCTGAATGTTTTAAATTTCTTAACTTAAAAAATGTGATGTAACTGATTACCTCAAATTATTTGAGTTTTGCCAACTTATTCGGGTTTACAGTGTGTGTACCAGTTACAAGTTACTAACCGTAACTGTATTGTAAGTATATGTAGTTCATTCATATTATTCAGTGCTTATTTGAGTAAGTACAATGTAACTACGTCACCTTAAAAAAGTGTAACCAAATAATTACAGTTGTGGTCAGAAGTATTGGCACCCCTGGTAAATATGATCAAAGATGGCTGTAAAAATAAATTTGCATTGTTTATCCTTTTGATCTTTCATTAAAAAAAAATCACAAAAATCTAACCTTTAATTGAAGTAAAAGAATTGAAAGTGGGGGGTAAATCACATTATGAAATAAATACTTTTCTCCCAAACACATTTTATTAAAGAGTTGTTTCAAACCTCCTTTTGCTAAGATAACAGCTCTGAGTTTTCTTCTATAATTCCTGATGAGTTTGGAGAACAACTGACAAGATATCATAGACATTCCTCCATACAGGATCTCTCCAGATCCTTCAGATTCAAAAGTTCATGTTGGTGCTTCTTCTCTTCAGTCCACCATTTTCTACAGGGTTCAGGTCAGGGACTGGGACGGTCATGGCAGAAGCTTCATTTTGTGCTCAGTTACCCATTTTTGTGTTGATTTTGATGTTTGTTTTGGATTGTTGTCCTGATGGAAGATCCAACCACGGCCCATTACAATCAATCAATCAATCAGTCAGTCAATCAAAGCTTTATTAAGGACACACATGGTCCAAAACACAAATAAATACAAAAAAAAGAACCCATGACACCATGTATCTGAACAAAATGTCCAGGACTTAAGTAATCTCTGCAATTCTCCATCTGTGATCCTTGGAGAGTCTTTGACGAAAAAGTATTCTCGTCGCTTTATAAACTTAAGATTGAGCCACTGGAGTCACTTGGACTATATTAACGATGTCTTTAATACATTTTCTGGGCCAGCAAGTTATAATGTCTTAGAAGCCTATGGAGGAGTGAGACAGCACTCAGATTTAATCAAAAATATCTTAATTTGTGTTCCGAAGATGAACGAAGGTCTTACGGGGTTGGAGCAACATGAGGGTGAGTAATTACTGACAGAATTTTCATTTTTGGGTGAACTAACCCTTTAAGGGAATTTGGCCTTTGCGTTTCCTCATATTTAAACTCCTGTGAAACAAGAAGTCATAGCTAGACAACTTCATGCTCCTAGTCACCCTGGTGTGCTAAAACAATTTCATATTAATGGGAATATACTTCTACTCATAAAAAATTCTAGGGGTGCAAATAATTGTGTGAAATTCTGTAGGCTATATTTTATGATATATCAGTGTAAGTTGCTTTCGGTTAAAACAGCTCAAACATGCATTTTAGTCAGCTTAAGCTTTGTCTGTGAAACCAGGAGGGAAAGTTTCACAGTACAGTAAATAGGTGAATTAAAAATAAACGGGTCATATTTCACCCCCAAAAAACCCCCACGATTTTTTTTTTTTTTTTTGGCATTGTACTATTGTTTTCATGACTTTCAAGTGCATTTTCCCTGCAAATTAAAATTTTCATTTCTGTAATAAGTACAACAAATGGAACCGAGATGTAGTATGTATATTTAAATAATATAATTATTAAAAATAATAATAATAATACCTTTTCTCAGAAATGAAAATGACTTGTTTTCACATTATACTAATGGTAATTAAATATCATCTACATAATTTAAATATGTCAATAAATACAATTTAAATTTTACAGTGCAACAAAATTGTGTTATTTTCTTTGTCCAAAATATTGAAAATTCTTTAAAATATATATATTTTCTGTTTATACGGGCAAAATATTCTTGTCAGGTTCTTTCCAGAGAAATTATTTGCTCATTTTTTCCAAGTCACTTCCTGGCAGTGAGATGATGATGTTGTATGATTGTAAGTGTGTGTGTGTTGGAGAGATGTTTTGCCGGAAGTGGGATAGAGCTGTGTCTGCGTTATATCACAGGAAGTTGGATCAGCCCGTTAATAAGCAAGCACAAGGGAACAAGAGGAAATTGTCCATTTGAGAGACCAAAGCCGAACAAACAACTCAAGAGGTCACAGAGATCTAAGCACATCATCTATCTGAGCCGTCTTCATAAACAACAGAGAATCAATTCAGAGCTGCTACGCTCTTCTTCAAATTGATAAATGTCACACATATTAAGAGTCACTGAAAATACAAGAGACTATAAAATAGTTTTATCACTCAACCTAAAAATTTTACTTCAAAGAAATGTTGCACTATCACTGAACACGTCTCTATTAGGTGACACCAATAAAAATAAAAACAGAATACAGATAACGTTTTTTTCATGTAGATAAATGAACTGTCAGATGAATAGTCAAATGAACAGTAACATCTCTTTAATCTCATGTTTTCTTCATAGGTTGCTAAATGGAGACTTTTACCCAAGTAATTTCACATAGATCGCTAGTGTTTTAGAAGAAATGTCTCACACTTTGCCATGATATGCCAAACAATCTGAGATTTCAAAATGCCTATTTCTGCAACATAAAAAAAAGAAAAATACTTTGATAAATCATAATTCTAAAATAAAAAGTAAAAATTGTGAGATAAGTCATATTATGAGATAAAAGTCTGAAAAGTTTTTTACTTTTTTGTCATGATTTAGATTTTGTCATAATAAAAAATTTTAACTCATAATTGTAAACTTTTATAAAGTCAGAATTCTGACTTATTATTTTACATTAAAACATAATTACGTATTTTTATCTCATAATTTAAATTTGTTTATCTCATAATTATGGCTTTTTGATCTCATAGTTTTGTTTGTCATAATGATTTACCAAAGCATAATGTTTTTCTTGTGTGTAGATAGGCTTCATTGGTGATCATAATTATGACTTTTATAGCAATTATGATTTAACAATGCATGATTTTTTTTCTTATGGTTTTTCATGTCATAATTATGACTTTTACTTATTAGTATCTCAGAATTTAAACCTTTTGTAATAGGCTAATTGACTTTTATCTCATAATTTTTTACTTTTTGTCACAACTATGACTTAGTGTCAGGAAACGAGTGGAAGCAATAGCAGGTAAAAATGTTTTTTTGACAAATGGTCAGAAAGACACGTTTATTTGACAACGGTCAGAAAGACACAAAACACAGAACACAGAAGTTGGCGAGTGGCGCAGGGACCTCGATAGGCAACCAGGCAGGTGATGTAATCCAGTGAATGGTAATCCAGAGTCTGGGAAAGTGATGAGTTGAGTAGATGGTGAAGCACGGAGTGCGATTAACTCCTGGATGGCAAGCCACGTTGGAACAATGCCCCCACTGAATAACGTCCGACCGTAATCCCTCCGGCACAAATAACCGATTCGGTGGGCAACCGGGCGGAGGCGTTACCCCTTCTAAGGCCGTCTTGACCTTCGATTCGACCTCCCATGTGAGTGTGGAGACAAATAGGGTCTCAGGTAAAATGCACTCGGGAGTAGACGGGCGGTCGGAATGGTCAAAAATGCGCGACAAAGAATCGGGTTTGATGTTCTTGGAACCCGGGCGGTACGAAAGAGAAAAATCAAAACGACCAAAAAAAAAGTGCCCACCGAGCCTGCCTGGAGTTCAATCTTTTGGCGATTCTAATATATTCCAGGTTCTTGTGATCGGTCCAGACGATAAAAGGTACCCCCGACCCTTCTAACCAGTGACGCCATTCTTCCAACGTTAACTTGACTGCCAACAACTCTCTGTTACCAATGTCGTAATTACGTTCGGCCGGGGATAGACGATGAGACAAATACGCGCAGGGATGCATCTTGTCGTCTGTGGAAGAACGTTGGGATAGCACTGCGCCTACCCCCACCTCTGACGCGTCAACCTCCACCACGAACTGACGTGAAGGATCAGGGGCTATAAGGATGGGGGCTGAAACAAAGTGGCCTTTCAGTTTGGTAAATACAGCCTCGGCTGTGTCTGACCACCTGAACGTAGTTCTGGGGGAGGTCAAGGCAGTCAGAGGTGCGACTAGTTGGCTGAAATTGCGAATAAAACACCGGTAGAAGTTGGCGAACCCCAGAAACCTCTGTAGGGCCTTACGGGAATCTGGACTTGGCCACTCTACCACAGCCTTAACTTTCTCAGGATCCATACGCACTCCCTCAGACGAGATGATGTACCCTAGAAAAGAAACAGACTGTGCATGAAAAGCGCATTTCTCCACCTTGACAAAAAGTCCATTCTCTAGCAACCTCTGAAGCACTCGCCGGACGTGCTGCACATGTTCCTGGAGAGAAGACGAAAAAATCAATATGTCATCCAGGTAGACATATATGAACTGATCTACAAACAACTCAACATCTCGCAGCACGTCGTTGACGAGTGCCTGGAAGACTGCTGGGGAGTTGAATATTTGGTCATGCCTTTCGGCCTGTCCAAATATTCAAAGTGCCCCCTGGGGGTGTTAAAAGCAGTCTTCCATTCATCCCCCTTCCTGATACGAACCAAATGATAAGCATTACGTAAGTCCAACTTTGTGAAGACCGATGCTCCCTGCAACCTCTCGAAAGCTGAAGACATCAACGGCAAAGGATAGGTATTCTTTACCGTGATGTTGTTCAGCTCTCGGTAGTCAATACAAGGTCTCAGGGATCCATCCTTCTTCCCCACAAAGAAGAACCCCGCCCCCGCTGGAGAAGAGGAAGGCTGGATGAACCCTGATGCTAGAGAATCAGAAAAGTATTTCTCCATGGCCTCCCTATCAGGAATCGAGAGTGAGTATAACTTGCCCTTAGGCAGAGACTTACCTGGCATTAAATCTATAGCACAGTCGTAGGGACGGTGCGGAGGGAGAGAAGCAGCACGGGACTTACTGAACACTTCCTTCAGGTCCTGGTACTCGACGGGCACGTTAGATAAATCCCCTGCCTCCTCCTGCAACACAGAAACAGGTACAGATGGACAAGCAGACGTAAGACAAGACTCATAACACTGTGTACTCCATGCAGCAATGGAGTGTTGGCGCCAGTCCACCCAGGGATTATGTTCGGTGAGCCAGGGGTGTCCAAGGACTATGGGAGCTAATGGTGAATCCATAAGAAAAAAATGGAATGGTCTCTGTATGGTTACCGGAAGTAATGAGTGTGATGTGATCAGTAGCGTGTGAAACATTGGGAAGCTCCAGTCCATTGAGTGCGTGAACGGATATCTTGTGAGTGAGTGAGTGAACAGGAATCTGAAGTCTCTGAACGAGCTTACTGTCAATAAAGTTCCCTTCAGCTCCTGAGTCCAGTAAGGCGTGACAGACGTGAGTGCCGGTTGCCCATCTTAGTCTTACTGGGAGGAGCGTGGACGATGGTGATGAGGTCTTCTTGGCAGAGATCCCACCCGATAGTAGCCTCAGATTTACTATCGGGCTTGGCTTTTTACCTTTTACTCTGGTCTGTGGAGTTTCCATGCCACCAGGCAATCGGTTCAAACGACCACGACGCTTCATCCTGGAGATGCGTCCATCCACTCTAAGAGCCAGCTCGATGAGTCCATTTAAACTTGTAGGCAGATCCAACATGTAAATCTCCTTCTGGACATGGTCAGCCAGCCCACGCAGGAACATGTCCCACTGCGCCTCCTCGTTCCATTGGCACTCAGCCGCCAACGTGCGGAATTCGATCGAGTAATCCGAGACCGAGCGATTTCCTTGCTCCAGGTCGGCGAGAAGTCTTGCCGCCTCTCTTCCCGCCATCGACCGATCAAACACACGCTTCATCTCTTCGGCGAGTGCCTGGAACGAGGCACAGCAAGGATCTTGATTCTCCCACACCGCCGTTCCCCATAGTGCCGCTCTTCCAGTCAACAGAGTTAAAACGAAAGCCACCTTAGAATTCTCGGTCTGGAAGGTGCGGGGCTGTAGCGCAAAGTGCATGGAGCACCGAGTCAAAAAGGCTCTGCAGAACTGAGGTTCCTCGGAGTATGCCTCTGGTACTGGTAGTCTGGGTTCTGGCTGGAAGAGCGACTCCGGTGGTGTGGGTTGAACGGGCGGTGTGGGCGGCGCAGCGGGACTTCTCAGACGTTGGAGTTGTTGGGTGAGCTCGGACACCTGCGCCACTAATGTTTGTACCGCCCGCCCTGTGTTATTGATGCTCAGCTCCTGCGAATCCATCTGAGCGATACTGCGATTGATGAATTCCTCAAGACTGCTGGTCGCGGGGCTTCCTGCTGCTTCCATTGTTGAGGTCAGATCGTTCTTTCAGGAAACGAGTGGAAGCAATAGCAGGTAAAAAATTTTATTTGACAAATAAACAGTTCACGGTCAGAAAGACACAAAACACAGAACACAGAAGTTGGCGAGTGGCGCAAGGACCTCGATAGGCAACCAGGCAGGTGATGTAATCCAGTGAATGGTAATCCAGAATCTGGGAAAGTGATGCGTTGAGTAGATGGTGAAGCACGGAGAACATCCAGGGAACGAAGACCACGAAGAATGTCACAGGACAGGAACCAACACAGGACAAAATCACAATGATCTGACAACACAAGATACCAGTCACTGAGAATATATACAAGTTGAAAGTGAAGACAGCTGGCGCTGATAATTAGCTGATGATTAGCTGTAATCAGAGGACACACCCACACTGACATACAAGTTCACACACACACTATCACAAGACATGAAGAAGGCAGAGAATTCATAAACCGTGACACTTAGTATCTCATAATTTTGACTTTTAATGTCCTAATTAAAAAAAAAATGTATCTCATAATTATGAATTTTTAATCTCATAGTTTTTCTCATTAATCTCATTATAATTTACCAAAGCATGATTTTTTTTTCTTGTGTAGAGATTATGAGAAATTATGAGATAAACTGATCATTAGTGATCAGTTTATCTCATAATTGTGACTTTTGCAGAATCATTATGATTTATCAAAGATTTCTTACGATTTTTTACCGTCATAATTATGACTTACTTGTATCTCATAAATTTGACTTTTTGTCATAATTCTGACTTTTACTTTATTTTCAGCTTTTTGTAATAATTATGACTTTTTATCTCATAATTGTTTAGTTTTATGTCATTATTATGACTTAGTATCTCATAATTTTGACGTTTTATGTCATCATTTTGATTTAATAGTTTCAACTGTTTGTCATTATTGAAAATTGGCTTCCATAGTGATCAGTTGTCTCAGGGAATTTAGGAAAAACATCAGAGACAAATTTGGGTTACACTTTATTTTAAGGTGTCAGTGTTACAGTATAATTACACATTTTAATGCTGGGTAAAATTAATTAGCAACCTGCACTTATATGGGATTATGAACAGGTTGTGGTTCAGGGTTAGTTTCATGTAATTGAGCATAATTTACTGTTATTACTACAGTAAGTTTGTAACATATGTAACAAGGACACTGTAAAATAAAGCTGATATTGAAATGACTGGACCATTTTCCTCTGGCTTATGGATTTCCTGCCATTGGTTACGGATTTCTACCGTTCTTGCTATGACACAAAGGATGTAAACGTTTGACTGTGTGGTGCAGTGCGTCAGCAGGTCTTCAATCAGCACGGGGTGTTTTCATGGTGAAAACATTCTCGCCTTGGCCTGAAGCAGACTCCTGAAGAGCCCAGTCCCTCATAGATGCCAGCGCACCTCCTGTTTCCTCTTCCCCACTGCGCTGGCTTGGTCATGACACTTTGTACGGGTCATTTATGTAATAACCGCCCCTCTACGCACAGGCCGCTCCCCTGGGGAGTTTAGCCTCCCTATAACCTCTCCGCTTGGCACTCAGGACACATCAGAGATCACACTTTGCTCAGAAACTCACAGCGAGCAGACTTCACCACCATGGCAAGAGTCTGGATGATGATGATGATGATGAAGATGACACTTTTCAATAGTTTATTCATGTCTAGTCTAACTTTTGACATCCATTTGGTAAAAGGTAAGGGTGTTTATTTATCTTAATCATCTTTGGATGTTTACTACTTTTAATTAGATGTCTATATTGAATGCCTAGATTATATGGAATGACTTTATAAATGACTCAGACCGCTTATAAATAATAACAATTTGACTATTTTGACTCACCTCTAACAGTTAACTGGTTAACTGCATTATATTTCTTTTTTGTTCCTCTAATCGGCAGTGAACCCTAAACAAGCCATCTCCGGTGTAACTGAAATTTCCATTGGAAATGGATACGCCTTAAATGCTTCGACAGCCAGAGATCTTTGTGAGCATCTTGGTTTGACTATTGCAAGCAAAGCACAGGTGACAGAGGCACAGAAACATGGTCTGGAGTCATGCAGGTAAAAACAATGTACAATGCTGAAAGGACCATTATAATAAACACATTAAATGGTCAATTTAATTAACATTTTTCTTTTTAAATCTCAGGTTCGGGTGGATAGACGAGCAAATAGCTGTTGTTCCCCGAGTTCAGGTTAAAGCGAACTGTGGCAATGGCAAGACTGGGATTGTCGTGTGGCGTGCAAATCCCAATAAAGAATTTGATGTGTTTTGCTTCAATTCAACAGGTAAAATATTTGGCTTGACTTTGAATAATTGTTAGATACTGTGGTTACGGATCCATGATTGGCAATCACGTATACACACTTTTTTTTTTTTTTTTTTTTTAAGGTACACTTTGTAACCTTTTTTTGTTCAAAATGAACAACATTTAAATAACGAGTCAATACGTCATCAATCCTATACCTACCCTGATTCACTATGGTAAGCCTATTATAAGTCTTTAAATTTTCGACGTATAACGTGATGGTTTCGCAGGAAATTGCGTACATAACGTCACTCGCCCGTGCGTGTCTCGTCATTTCTGTAATTAGAGAAAAGGTTAGTTGTCACAATGAGTGAGAAAGTTTGACATGGAGCGGCTAAATCTCAACCTCCGGCGAATCACCCGTTTAAAAAAACAAACAAACAGAGGAGCGTCTGCTGGCAAAAAGAGAACGCGACAGCTCGTAATAAAACAAGAATCAACATTGGCTTGGCTTTTCCAGCGCTATCTCAGTAAAATGTGGCTAATTCGTACAAATTCGATCAGGTTTTTGGAGACGGCGAGAACTGAGGGTTTTGAAACGTTGTAAAAGCGATGCGGAGATGGCGTTTTTATTACTGAATGGGTTAGTAAGGTATTATATTGAACAATAAATTGTCATATGCAGCTCTCTAACAAAGTTGATTGTAAAGCATTATGTATTGTGAAGGTAAATTTGATTATGGTTGTTGAGGCGCTGTGCTGAAATATATTTTCAAGGAAGCACCGTGTAATGGGTAAAGCTACTGTAACATCTTCAGCTAGTCAGCTTGAGATCTTTTCCATCTAAACTGGTTATATCTCTTAAGCCTAGTAGTGAATGTTTTATGAGCAGCAGGAGAACCATATTTATCCGCAGTAACGCAGAGCCGAAGCACACAGTTGTTTTTTAACCGCTAGAGGGCCAAAAGTTACATAGTGTACCTTTAATGAATTTGTCATATTCTAAATTTGCATCGTGTGATATTAATTTGCATAAAATACGGCATAATCATCTCCATACAAGGGCTGATCCTTGGCATTCACATCAAGATGGTCAAGTAAAGCGCAGTGTGCCATTTTCAAATTAAACCAATTAAAACTAAATTAACAGTTTTATATGGATGTTTCTGACCTTTCATGAGCTGTGCCCGTTTTATTGGATTTATTTCTGCTCAGAAATAATTCATACTTTTGTGAAGTCACTAGTTAGACACTAGTTATATTTTTAAAACATAGGCTTTTTAACATTTCTAGCTTCTAAGGCAACTGAGTGTGATTTATACATTTTTTGTTGCATGCATGTGGTTTCAGTTGGTGCAATATTTTAGAGCAAATTTTGAATTTTATTTGAATTATAATGCAAAATAAATGACGAATCATTAAGGTTCATACGCAGATTTTATGCACAAAGATGTGCATACATGTGGTTAGTGAATGAGTCCCATTGATTGTAAATTAATAATAAAAAAGCCAATACGTTTTATGTACTCCTTTTCAAATTCGTTCATTTCACAGAAATATGAAAATGCTAATTCATACTTTTGTAGTATTGTCATTTAATTATTCCATTGCTAACTATGTGTTTAAAAAAAAAATTTTTTACAGTGTCCTTGTTACATATGTTACATGTACTTACCATAGTAATAACAGTAAATTATGCATAATTACATGCAACTAACCCTCAACCAAATCCTAATCCTACCCTAACCCTATAGTAAGTACATGAAGTTGCTTAATATTACTCAGTACTTAAATATGTAATTACACTGTAACACTGACACCTTAAAATAAAGTGTAACCAAAATTTCAAGTTACTGACTATTGAGTACATGTTTTCAATTCGTGCTAAGAGTTTTAGAGCAAATTTAGAATCAATTTTAATGTAAACGTGATGATGAATCATTAATGTTTACACACATATTTTACGTAGAAACGTGTGCACACGTGTGGTTAGTGAATGAGACCTATTGATTGCAAATAAATACCTGGGTCCAATTTTCTGATGCACATTTTTTTTTATTGTACTCCTTTCCAAGTTTGTGTGTCATTTGGCATCAAATCAACACAAACTGTTAGTGTGCCAAGTAAATAGGAAATTCTGGATGTGACATCATCACAGATTGGTTTCCTATGAGGGCCAGGGATGCGATAAAACGGAAGGCAGTGAGTGGGACGAATTGGTAAATGCTTGATCGAGGTGAACGTAACCACTGAGCCATGTCTGTTATGTAACGAGCCTTTTGGTTCTGTTTGGTTGCAGATTTCGAGATACAAAACCAGGCTGCCGCAACCAGAACGACAAGAAAGCCAATCACAACACATTCATCAGTTTTTCCCACTGCTCAGTCTGGAGTTCATCTGAGGAAAATCCCATTTTCTAAAGAACCTTCCCCATCGTCTCCACTCAGTTTGGTTTCTTCCTCGGTTCCTTCTTCACTCTCTCACGGTTCCTCCGTTAACCACATGGATGATGAGGGGAAACATCTGCCCATGAGCGGCATCACAATGGATGGTAAACTGCTGCTTTCAATACGACAGAAGTTATTGTTCAGTTAATGTCGGCATGAAATCAAAATCGATCCTATTTATTTCACTATAGCACATTACTAGTCTTGTGGAAAACAATTTATCCATGCAAATTAATCCACAAAAATAAATAAATAGATAAATAAATAGCGTGCCGAATGGAACACCTGCTTTTCAAGATCCAATCAATTCCCAAAGGAAAAAACAAGCCACGCCCTCTTTTTTTCTCATTCAATATTCCGTTTCACTGAGAAAATACAGTCGGTCGCAACTTCTGGTTCACATAGACTTTCAAGTCGACAAGAAATGGAAGTTGCAAAAGTCTATTGTTACAATAGTCCTTATTGTGATGTATAATCGAGTGAAATGAAGGGCGGGACTTGACTTTGTCCATCAGGAGATGATTGGATTGTTGAAGAGGGGAAATCATTTTGATGAAAGGTCATGAGATTATATATATAAAATGATGTGCACGGATAAATCCTAAATAATAAACACGTAATATTCCATAAAAAAGAAAAAAAAGAATTTGTCCATTTTGATTTCATGGTGACTTTAAACCCCAAAGCTGTCTTGTATTTACTGTTATCTCTTTTCTGATTTGCAGCTGTTCCAGCTGCCTTACTGATCACAGTCACCTTTGCAGTCATGCTTGCTGTATTTATAGCACTTTACTATTTCAAAACGTAAGTTCTTCAATTATTAACTTTATCCAAATGTTAGGTTCTGAACTTCAGAGAAAATCCATAGAATTCCAGAGCTCATTTTTAATGATAGACTTTTTTCACTTATTGAAAAGTTTAAATCCTGAGAATAAACATGTTTTAATCATATCCACTCACATTAAATGTTCAGTCATATCAGTAGCCAACCCAGACAGCAACAGTGTGGGCCTAGATCCGGGCCACATCTGGTACATGTGGATTCCACGAGTACCGGATGTGGGCCGGATCTGGGCCAAAACTATGTTGCTTTCTGGATAATAAAAGCTGTGTATTGCACATTTCTACAATGAAATTGGCAACATAAACGATCCCATAGATGTGATGCATCATCCATCCAGTCTAAGATGGCTGCCATATGAGTTATGAATTGTTTCTGCACTACAGGAACAGACCCTGCAGGACGCGGGGTGACGGCGAGCAGCAGAAGGAGTACATTGAGACGGAGGTTTGGGAGCACTGTAAGACAGACCTGCAGAAACCACAGGAGGAGCACGTGGAGGAGAACGAGGAAGAAAACAACAGCAGTGCTTCTACAGACCAACACTGACATTTCTGCCTGTGTATTTATCAGGACATCATGTGATGTCTGAGACTGAAGTGTCTGTGTGTGTCATGATGTTTTGTAATAAACTACAAAATTGACACTGGACAATGGACATTTAATTAAAATGGATTGTCCTAAAAGTTATTCAAAGTGTTACTTTGCTTGAGGTATGTATATACAAAAGTTTGAAATAATTATGATTTTTTTAATGTCTTTGAAAGAAGTCTATTATTCTCATCAAGGCTTTATTTAATAAAAAATACAGTAAAAACATCAATGTTGTGAAATATTCTTCGAAATAACTGTTTTCTATTGTAATGTATTTTAAAATGTAATTTATTCCTGTGATGGAAGGATGAGAATTTGTGTGTGTGTGTGTGTGTGTGTGTGTGTGTTTTCAGTCCGACTGATTTTGCTGTTTTTTATGGCCGAAAATGATCAAATTTGCTGCCGCTTTTCTAAAAAAAAAAGTTGTGGTAGAATTTTATTACAGTTAAAATCCAACAATAATCATGATGTACTTACGTAATTAGTGTTAGTGACAGTAAGATTACAGCTAATATTGTTGTGCATAACTACTGAACTTGTGGTTCTGGTCCCCCATGCACAGGTCACTGGTGAAATACTCATAATTCTGCTTTGCCAAATAGTGTTAGACACAATAGCTTGCACAGTGTCACTGAATTAGCATTGCATGTAATTAGTCAGTGACACTAATTATATACTGTTCTTTACCATGATATAATTGTCTATTGTCCCTCTCCATCACTGAAATAGGCCTGCCCCATATCAGAACTTTTCATTCCTTTTAAACACTTGTGTGTAAATCTGACGGTGTTGAAATCCCGGTGCTCCGTATGGTAAGTGCATCCCTGCTCACTTTATAATGGAATTCACTGCAATACAAGGGCAGGACACTTCAACACCTACCTACCTCCTACAGTTATTTCAAGATCTATCTACTTCCTTTGATTTGTCAGGTTGATATAGTTGATGATTTTTTCAACATGAAGCCAGTTATTTTGGTTGTAACCACATAAAGAATATTATTTAGGCTATCTGAAAAAAAAAAAAAAAATGACTGTTTCCCGCGATTGTATTTCCTGTGTACATACATTTATACCTCTTCAATGCATTCAGAGGCCCTGGGTTACTGACCCCCCATTAATCCATTGAAGCTGAAATTAAGATATAGGCTACTAAGTAAAAGTCATAATTATGACAAAAAGTCAAAATGATGAGATACAAGTTAAAAATCATAAGAAATCATGCTTTGATAAATCATAATGATTCCACAAAAGTCAAAATTATAAGATAAACTGATCACTAATTTCTCATAATCTCTACACAAGAAAAAAAATCATGCTTTGGTAAATTATATTGAGATTAATGAGAAAAACTATGAGATTAAAAAGCCAAAATTATTAGATACTAAGTCATAATTGTGACAAAAAGTTAAAAAACGTATGAGATAAAAAGTCAATTATTACAAAGGGTTTAAATTAAGAGATACTAAGTAAAAGTCATAACTATGACAAAAAGTCGAATGAAGGTATTTTAAACTTGCACATATATCATGCACATATTTTTTTGTGTGTAGAGATTATAAGAAATTATAAGACAAATTGATCATTAGTGAGTATCTGACTTAGTATCTCATAATTTTGACCTTTAATGTCATCATATTGATTGAATCGTTTCAACTGTTTGTCATTATTGAAAATTGGCTTCCATAGGGATCAGTTGTCTCAGGGAATTTAGGAAAAACATCCGACAAATTTGGGTTACACTTTATTTTAAGGTGTCAGTGTTGCAGTATAATTACACATTTTAATGCTGGGTAATATTAATTAGCAACCTGCACTTATATGGGATTAGGATTATGAATAGGTTGTGGTGTATAAGGTTAGTTTCATGTAATTGTGCATCATTTACTGTTATTACTACAGTAAGTAGGCCTACATGTACAAAATTCAGGCACATTCCAAACCACATTAATCTTAATAACTACTATTCATTTTGTATTTAATCATTTATAAGTGATATATTGTTAATGTTAGTTAGCATATTACCCTAATTTTAACAAATGGACTGGCAGCAGATCGAGGGGCAGACACAAGATAAGTTTAAATCTATATTAAAAACACACCTCTTCAACCTAGCATAAACATAACACACTCTCACATTTCTATCATTCTTTAGATTCAAATAAGTAGATTCAATTTTATTCTGCCCTTTTTAATTATTTCATTATTCATTTAATTATTGCATTTAGAAATTCATTTAAACAAAAAAAAGAGTAATACGAGTATGAGTAAAAACGAGTAATAAAGTGTAGGCTACAATAAACAATCGAAACCTTATAATCACATTGCACTTGAATAAAGGTGTAATCTGCCGGTTGTCCTGCAGGTGACCTCATAACTCTGTCTTCTTATGATGCATTTAGAGATTTACGATTACTCCAGAGCACTCTTAGATTTTCAAGTGCTAGGCTAATTACGATGCTTAGTTTTGGGGAACAGACCGTAATATTAAGATCAGTCGTACGATCGTTTTTACGATGCTTGCCCTGGATGATGACATCACTGTTTTCTGTAGCCTAGCTGCTTAATATTAATAATGAAAATGAACCCTTTTTATAATTGATAGACTTTATACAGTTATTGAACAGAACTGAATCAACACTGAAGTGAATTCACCAGAACAATGACACTATTTTATTTTTAGAGCTGATTTACAGCCAAATTGAACTCTGTTTGCATCATTGATCATTTTCCTGTTCATCCCTGTAAAGCTGCTTTGAAACAGTCATTACTATAGCCTGTATAGCGCTATATATTCAGTGGTGACTTGACATTTGCAAAAGGAATTTATTTAGTGTTAAAGAGAATGTTTTTCTTTTAATCATATCCAGTAAATATAATTTACTTGTTATTTTGTGGTTTAAAAATTGTGTTGTTAATATAGTGTATTTTGTTCATTGTTAATACATGTTTATATTAAAGTGTATTTGTTAATTTTATAATAAAAACCCTTAATCTTTTTAAATGGTTGAATTTGTGTTTGTCTGCCAGTTTCTGGCCTGGGGACTTACAGTTCCTAGGCCAGACCTGGGCCATATTGATAAATAAGAGTACTTTTACAGGGCGTGGGCCACATCTGGGCCAGAGGAAGTTATTTGAGTCCGTTTTCAGTGTGTTGGGCCAGTTTTGGGCGAGGACCCACGCAGCCAGAACTGGGCAGAATTGAAGCCAGGATGAGGCCCAGAGGTGGGCCAGGTAATTTTTGCTATCTAGGAATTTCAAAGGGTTTGTTTTTAACAACAGAGAACGAGAAAAGAAAATAAGGCTTAAATCGTTCATCAAACAAAGCTCCTCGGAAATCGTGGATTAAACTGCTCGATTCATACGAATTAGTTTAACAATCTCTTTACGAACTTTTTGAAGTGACAAAGTGGTAGTTACCTTGACTGTCAGTCAAAGATTTCATTCAAAATATCTTTATTTGTGATGGGAACGACACAAGGGTGAGTAAATTATGACTTTTTAATGTGTTTTACACAGTTCGCGTTGATCTCGCGCTTGACGGTCATGTGACGTCACAGGCGCAGTTCTGTTCATGACGTCACAGGCAGAGAGACGGTCAGTCCAGCTATTGTCAGAGTTTGATTCTCCTGTAGTGCAAACACAGTCTTTTGTTGACACAGTAAGTTAGTGATTTCAGTTAAAAAACTCGAAAGTCTCGAAGATGGAAAGAGGAAACGATGTGTACGTAAAAGTCCGGCCCCGGATCCGGACCCGGACCAACGACAGAAACCAACGGCGTGAGCCAAGGTAAGTTAACTTACGTCAATGTCTTTTCAACGCTTTTTTGGGTGCTCGAGCCCCTGCCCTGTTTCAAAAGTTATCAAAAGTGCCCTGAAACATAGCCTATATCAATGATAATATTGTGTTCATTGCATTTGATTATAATTAACATGACAACAATGTGTACAAAACTAAAGTAGTGTGTGTGTGGACTGCAGACGTAACCGTAGCAAAAGTTATGCGTTTTAAAATGAAAATGCATTAGTGTAAACGCAGGTATTCCACAGTCTGCTCGCGAACCGATGCTCTCGAGCCAAATATATCATGTCGATTCGATCAAAAATCCACATATCACATATTTATATATTAATATAAAATATTAGCTACATAATTCATTGAAGTCGTTTGTCATTTATAACACACCGAACAATTGTTAGGCCTATCTGGCACAACAAGTTCAAATTTCATTGGACAATGTGAAGTGGATCGGTCATTTTCCAGTCATTCATAAATCGTTTGAAAATTAGATGGACAGATAAATGTACATTAATGAAGCGATCTGAATCTGCGTCGTTTAAACGGTGGATGCTAATTACAAAGCACTGCATTAATGGTAAGTATTATTAAACCACTTTTTATTTAGTCTATGTATAGCCTACACCGTTTACCATTTGATCAAACTATCATAGTTAATTAAATGAAGTCGAGGCGCTGCCTACATGCCTATTATGTGAAGTGTAGGCGGAACACAAACACGTGAAAAACGTTATCATTTTTGATAATTATGCAGCAATACTGTAATAGTACAGTAGCCTAGCCTAGTTCAAAAATTTGGACACATTACTATTTTTATGTAAAAAAAAGAAGAAAGAAGTCTCTTATGCGCATCAAGCCTGCATTTATTTGTTTTAAAAATACAGAAAAAAATATTATTACAATTTAATATACTTTAAAAATATAATTTATTTGCTGGATTTTCAACAGCTAAAACTCCAGTCTTCAGTGTCACATGATTTTTCAAAAATCATTCTAATATGCTGATTCATAACCAATGTTAGAAACAGTATGATACTTTTTTCAGGATTCATTGATGAATAAAAAGTTAAAAAGAACAGTATTTAATTCAAATAGAAATTCTTTTATAAGTTTTTACTGTCACTTTTGATCAATTTAGCACATCCTTGCTGAATAAAAATAGCCTATTAATTTCTTCTTTTTTTTAAAGAAAGAAAGAATATTATTGACCCCAAATTGGAATGCATTTTCAATTTGCACACTGAATTTTGCTACATTCATTGCGGGACATTTAATGAAAATGGGATTTAGAGTTGTTTTGGGTCAATTCATGTACCCCGGGGGTAACACCTGGTTTCAGGGGAGAGGAGAGAATTATCAGATATCGTGAAGAGACACCACCCAAAGAGGAGAACAGGATTCTCCTGAGTTTTCAATCTTTCTCATAATACAGATGACTGCAATGAAATTAAGACCATTTTACCAATCGCACTGTGACATTTAAAATGATACCAAACATGAAAAGGAAAAACAATAGATTCACAAGATACATCATATGTGATATAATAATATAGACATTCTCAGTGAACTTTTAGTGACTTGAATCGGGGAAGGAAGTAGGGAGAGGGGGGATGCATATATGAACAAGGAGAGAAGTTTGGGCAATACAATAACCTATGCTCTTTCTTTGCGATCTTCTGTCCAGGTTTCATTATATTGGTTTACATGACTTGACACCAGTGAAGAGGGAGAGCAGAATATGCGAAGTGTTGCAGGATGCATTGCCTGAGGAGAGGGAGAGCAGCAGCACAGATGTGTTTGTGGACGCATTTGAGTACTTGCCTGAGGAGAGGGAGAGCTGCAACACAGATGTGTTTGTGGACGCGTTAGAGTACTTGCCTGAGGAGAGGGAGAGCAGCAGCACAGATGTGTTTGTGGACGCATTTGAGTACTTGCCTGAGGAGAGGGAGAGCAGCAGCACAGATGTGTTTGTGGACGCATTTGAGTACTTGCCTGAGGAGAGGGAGAGCTGCAACACAGATGTGTTTGTGGACGCGTTAGAGTACTTGCCTGAGGAGAGGGAGAGCAGCAGCACAGATGTGTTTGTGGACGCGTTAGAGTACTTGCCTGAGGAGAGGGAGAGCAGCAGCACAGATGTGTTTGTGGACGCATTTGAGTACTTGCCTGAGGAGAGGGAGAGCTGCAACACAGATGTGTTTGTGGACGCGTTTGAGTACTTGCCTGAGGAGAGGGAGAGCAGCAACACAGATGTGTTTGTGGACGCGTTTGAGTACTTGCCTGAGGAGAGGGAGAGCAGCAACACAGATGTGTTTGTGGACGCGTTTGAGTACTTGCCTGAGGAGAGGGAGAGCAGCAGCACAGATGTGTTTGTGGACGCGTTTGAGTACTTGCCTGAGGAGAGGGAGAGCAGCAACACAGATGTGTTTGTGGACGCGTTTGAGTACTTGCCTGAGGAGAGGGAGAGCAGCAACACAGATGTGTTTGTGGACGCGTTTGAGTACTTGCCTGAGGAGAGGGAGAGCAGCAGCACAGATGTGTTTGTGGACGCGTTTGAGTACTTGCCTGAGGAGAGGGAGAGCAGCAACACAGATGTGTTTGTGGACGCGTTTGAGTACTTGCCTGAGGAGAGGGAGAGCAGCAGCACAGATGTGTTTGTGGACGCGTTTGAGTACTTGCCAGAGGAGAGGGAGAGCAGCAGCACAGATGTGTTTGTGGACGCATTTGAGTACTTGCCTGAGGAGAGGGAGAGCAGCAGCACAGATGTGTTTGTGGACGCATTTGAGTACTTGCCTGAGGAGAGGGAGAGCAGCAGCACAGATGTGTTTGTGGACGCGTTTGAGTACTTGCCTGAGGAGAGGGAGAGCAGCAGCACAGATGTGTTTGTGGACGCATTTGAGTACTTGCCTGAGGAGAGGGAGAGCAGCAGCACAGATGTGTTTGTGGATGCGTTAGAGTACTTGCCTGAGGAGAGGGAGAGCAGCAACACAGATGTGTTTGTGGACGCGTTTGAGTACTTGCCTGAGGAGAGGGAGAGCAGCAGCACAGATGTGTTTGTGGACGCGTTAGAGTACTTGCCTGAGGAGAGGGAGAGCAGCAACACAGATGTGTTTGTGGACGCGTTTGAGTACTTGCCTGAGGAGAGGGAGAGCAGCAACACAGATGTGTTTGTGGACGCGTTAGAGTACTTGCCTGAGGAGAGGGAGAGCAGCAACACAGATGTGTTTGTGGACGCGTTAGAGTACTTGCCTGAGGAGAGGGAGAGCAGCAACACAGATGTGTTTGTGGACGCGTTTGAGTACTTGCCTGAGGAGAGGAAGAGCAGCAACACAGATGTGTTTGTGGACGCGTTAGAGTACTTGCCTGAGGAGAGGGAGAGCAGCAGCACAGATGTGTTTGTGGACGCGTTTGAGTACTTGCCTGAGGAGAGGGAGAGCAGCAACACAGATGTGTTTGTGGACGCGTTTGAGTACTTGCCTGAGGAGAGGGAGAGCAGCAACACAGATGTGTTTGTGGACGCGTTTGAGTACTTGCCTGAGGAGAGGGAGAGCAGCAACACAGATGTGTTTGTGGACGCGTTTGAGTACTTGCCTGAGGAGAGGGAGAGCAGCAGCACAGATGTGTTTGTGGACGCGTTTGAGTACTTGCCTGAGGAGAGGGAGAGCAGCAGCACAGATGTGTTTGTGGACGCGTTAGAGTACTTGCCTGAGGAGAGGGAGAGCAGCAGCAGCAGCAGCAGCAGCAGCGATGTGTTCGTGGATGCATTTGAGTACTTGCCTGAGGAGAGGGAGAGCAGCAGCAGCAGCAGCAGCAGCGACGTGTTCGTGGACGCGTTAGAGTACTTGCCTGAGGGAATGGATAGCAGCAGTGCTCAACCATCGACCAGTGCTGCTGTGTTATCACAGGAGAGTCCACAAACACCCAGACAGGAGCCGACTCCAGCCACAGATGCACTTGAGATTGAGCCAATGTTCGACTACGCTCAACCAACGACCAGCACTGCTGAGTTTTGTGAGAGAGAACCAGGCAGCAGCCCGACAGATGCACCTGCGCAGAACAACCCAGGTAACTTAGGACATTAATACAAACCAAAACTCACATGTATGCAGTAATAAAAGTGGGACACGATTACTGGGTGACTTCTCACTCAACTCACACTTGGTAACAGTATGAATGAAAATGTAAGAATGCATATTTGTCATTTTAACTGAAATGAGTTGTTTCTGTAAAAAAAAAAAAAAAACACAGCAGTTATTTTCTCTGTTCTATTCTTTTTGTTATTACTTTCGGTTATAAATCTGATTTGACATCACTTTAAGTAACTGCTTAAAATTCTGAAAATGATATTTGTTGTAATTGAATTGATTAGTACGTGCAGCTTTAGTCATTCAGAGATGTTTCTAATAATTTGCTCATCGTTTTTCTTCATTTTAGAAAAAGCTAAAAAAGGAAGGAAGAGGAAAGCAGCGCGTGCCTTTTTCAGGAGATTTGGTAAGACTGTAAAGAACTTCTTCCTATGCTACGACCCGGACAGTGTCCAGCATCTTGGACCATAAACGTATCTTGACAAATCCCAGCCAATGCCTATCCGAGTTTCATCCGAGATCAGGTCAGTGGCTAACCCTAGGCCTGAGTTTTTTTAACATGCTGTGTTCTAAGATCATACTCTGCTAACCTATGATTCATTTCAGCATGATATTTCTCTTGTTAGTTTAATTTTTCCATCTCTACTCCTGTTGGTTCCTCACCTGATCTGAAATTCTCAGCTCTCAGATTCTGTCAATTTTATTACCAAATTCTAGTTAACAGTAAATAAACACGAATGATCAATAGGTATGTTTAAAGATACAGTACAACTTAACGAAATGTATATGCCTCATACATAATATCGACCAATCAGTGTTTTTCAACCGTGGAGAGAGGTCAGTAAAATAGCTGGAGTAGGCTACGTCACATAACGTTACATTTACCTCAGGAAAGCCATTTGATGACCGTAGCACGTAAGTTGGCTAGAAAAATGTACATGTATCTACTGTACCTTAATACGTGTCCAAATTGAATCAAGATCGGAATAAAACCACAAGAATTAATTTGAAATTGTAAAATTTGTATCAAGCAATAATAAAAGCAGTAGCCTATACAAATTATTGCACCATGCTGTCACTAAACTTAATACAATTATGTTTAGTTAGGCTACCAAATGTTTTGACAATCACAATAGCCTACACTTATTGTTTGTGATACAAGTGTTTTTTTTGTTTTTTTTTACATCGCAAATGGATCCGAATGAAGAAACGTTAAAAAAATTCTTGACTGGTTTAATGCACTCGACAAAGCCAAACTTGCTCAAAGTTAATTCTCCTGTTTTTCTTTTTTTCTTTACATCTTCAATCTCCATGTTGCACTGAAGCCACACAATACAGCACAGCAGACCTGGAGTGAGTGGAGGAGACGCTGCGCTTGACACGTGACGTATTTTGTAACTTTGTAGGCTTTTGTTATTTGCTAAAAATAATATTTCTGATCATGGCATAGCTTTCTCCCCACCCAATTAGGATAATAAAGTAATGATTTAAAAAACACAAATGCTTGATAAGGGGCCTGGCCCGAGGATAGTGGCAGGAAATATCGGCCCGACCCGCGTTAGTCTCTGTGTGTCCCAGATCCCTCCAGTATCAAGCAAAAACCGGACGCAGATCCTGCTGAACCTGAGTTGGTGTGTCTGCCAGGCCAGGTCTGTGAAGATCTGGAGTGTCTGTGTGTCCTAGGTCCCTCCAGGATCAAGAGTTGCCACCTGTGCCAGATCTCTCCAGTTTTGATGACAGTGAGTCATTATTAATTTGGTTCATGTTATCATGCCATCTGTTATTTTTTATGTTCTATTCTTTTTGTTATTACTTACAGTTATAAATCTGATCTGACATCGCTTTAAGTAACTGCTTAAAAATCTGAAAAATTTCCTCCAAACTTGCTCAAAGTTAATTCTCCTGTTTTTCTGTTTTTCTTTACATCTTCAATCTCCATGTTGCACTGAAGCCACACAATACAGCACAGCAGACCTGGAGTGAGTGGAAGAGACGCTGCGCTTGACACGTGACGTATTGCATTTTGTAACTTTGTAGCCTTTTGTTATTTGCTAAAAATATATATAATATTTCTGATCATGGCATAGCTTTCTCCCCACCCAATTAGGATAACAAAGTATTGTAATGATTTAAAAAACACAAATGCTTGATAAGGGGCCTGTCCCGAGGATAGTGGCAGGAAATATCGGCCCGACCCGCGTTAGTCTCTGTGTGTCCCAGATCCCTCCAGTATCAAGCAAAAACCGGACGCAGATCCTGCTGAACCTGAGTTGGTGTGTCTGCCAGGCCAGGTCTGTGAAGATCTGGAGTGTCTGTGTGTCCCAGGTCCCTCCAGGATCAAGAGTTGCCGCCTGTGCCAGATCTCTCCAGTTTTGATGACAGTGAGTCATTATTAATTTGGTTCATGTTATCATGCCATCTGTTATTTTCTATGTTCTATTCTTTTTGTTATTACTTACAGTCATAAATCTGATTTGACATTAACTGCTTAAAAATCAGAAAATGATATTTGTTGTACTATTTTCATCTTTAATTGTATTGATTAGTAGGTGCTGCTCTAATAGTCCTTCACAGAGATGTTTCTAATAATTTGCTATTCATTTTTCTTCATTTTAGAAAAAGCTAAAAAAAGGAAGAATATAGATGGAAATAAATAAATACAGATATTAAATATAAGATAATAACTGTGTGACTTATATGTAACAGCATATCAGGACTGTGTTTGTAATCTCTCTAGTGTTCTTGGAAATTGGCTGAGCAGGAACATGAACTTAAATGCAAAACCTGCTAATTATTCATATGTGTCAATTTCAGCCTGTTTACTGATTTTATTTGTAATCTTCACACTGGTTGGTTCCTCACCTGATCTGCACAGGTGTGTTTAGTCACAAGCAGTTCAGTATCATGCTGTTGTGTGTTTTTCAGGATCCTTTGACTCTTTATGAAGTGGGAAAGAAACTGGCATCGGGATCCCATAGGCATTGTCCATGAAGGCATTCGAAAATCAGATGACAAACAAGTATGTTGCTCTTTCTGGATACACCAAACTTTTTTCCTCTTGTTTCTGGCGTCTGTCTTTCGAGTCCTGACATAAACATCAGTGTTTACAGTTTTGATCAAAAACATGTTTTAAAAAAGATTGTAGATTATCATGTAAACAAACAAAAATGGATCAGTTCACTTACGTTTGCAAATATTTCCTTTATTTTTTAGGTGGTCTAAATATGTGTTAAGAAGCACCGGTTTGATTACTCCATTGAACTGGTAAGTTGACACGATTTTATTCTTCATGAAAATTACTATTAAGAATTATTTATTAAATTCTTTACTTTTTAATTAGTCTTCCCATTAGCTGATTAGCATAAGCAGAAGACAAGAGGCAGGATTTATCGCATGAACCAATCATATTATACTAGCGCGTATTTACTGTTATCTCTTTTCTGATTTGCAGCTGTTCCAGCTGCCTTACTGGTCACTGTCACCTTTGCAGTCATGCTTGCTGTATTTCTAGCACGTTACTATTTCAAAACGTAAGTTCTTCAAATATTAACTTTATCCAAATGTATTCAAATATTAAGTTACGTTCTGAACTTCAGAGCAAATCCCTAGAATTCCAGAGCTAACTTTTAATCATAGACTTTTTTCACTCATTGAAAAGTTTAAATCCTGAGAATAAACATGTTTTAATCATATCCACTCACATTAAATGTTCAGTCATATCAGTAGCCAACCCAGACAGCAACAGTGTCGGCCTAGATCCGGGCCACATCTGGTACATGTGGATTCCACGAGTACCAGATGTGAGCCGGATCTGGGCCAAAACTATGTTGCCCTCTGGGTAATAAAAGCTGTGAATTGCACATTTCTACAATGAAATTGGTAACATAAACAATCCCATAGATGTGATGCTTCATCCATCCAGTCTAAGATGGCTGCCATATGAGTTCTGTATTGTTTCTGCACTACAGGAACAGACCCTGCAGGACGCGGGGTGACGGTGAGCAGCAGGAACTTTCAGTAGAGAACGTCAGACGTAGTCGACGTCGACTGAATGGGATCACGCTAGGGAGCCAATTGTCTTCGAGCATGCGAGCACGAGCAAATGAAATTTTGCGTGCGTGATTTGCATCACACACTCCGCCCCGCGGAACGGGTATAAATACGGAAGTGGATGCACGCACTAGTTGCTTTTTGGGCGGACGGGCAGAGCTTACAAAGCCTGTGGGCAAGTCACCTCCTCTTGCGTGCCATGGCGCTGCTTCAGGTATATCAGGCCAGGGCACCCATGGACATGCACGAGGGTTGTCCAGACCGTGCGCTCATAGGTGAGCTCCGCACTGCATCCGACCTCGCCCTCTGGGGCACGAGTGTCGTGGCGTGCATGATCGGTCTTGCGATGTCCACGTCAGTGGTCCAGGAGCGCCATCGTTGGCTCAGCCTGGTTATATGGTGGATGCAGACAAGCTTCGGTTCCTGGTCTCCCCAATTTCCCAGGTTGGGCAGGTCGGCGACGCAGCTGAGAACTGCGCCAAGCATCCATGAGTGGGCCACTCAGGGATGGAGGAGGGTGCTTTGGAGTTGGTCATCCACTCCCTCCCCCCGGTTGAGGGCCGGGTGGAGTCTTTGTTTGTGTGTGTGTCTTTCCACCGCTGGCTCCCAAAACGGAGCAGGCGGTACCCACACTTCAAAGAAGAGTAAATTCCTCTGTTCCTGGGCCCCAAGAGGGCAAGTCTGATGGTGTGCGACCCTGTAAAGCCTTGCACCCCTCAGCCCCCTCTTGTTCGCCAGCTGGCAGCTGGGTGCGTTCGAGGACCCGGTAATCCGCCTTCTCACGCATCCCCTGCCACCCAGTGGAGTCAGGTAAGTGTTGCACCGGCACACTCAGATCCCGCTTCGGGCCTCTCAAGCCGGATCCCTGTTCTCCACCTTGGGTACGTCTGTGGTCCCTGGCCCCTGGTCCGGTTTTGTTGAAGTCTAGAAAAATGCTTCCAACCGATGCCCAGCTTGGCCCCATTCGGTACCTTCAGACCCGGCTTGCGATTCATTTCTCTTTGCTTCCACCCAGGCTCAGTGATATTCATCATACCTAGGTGTTGAGCAGAAATGCTCCTAAAATAATTTTTTAGTGAGATCCTTCACACCTAGGTGTTGAGCAGAGCTCCTGTCCTGTGTGTGTGCGCCGCAGTCCTACTGGCGAAGGACGCGTGCTAGCCGTTCCCTCAGCCGGTATGGAGTTTGGCTTCGAGCCTGCACTTCATTGTACCCTTATCATGTGGTGGGTCACGACCATCTTGGGTCTGTGCCAACTGATACGGGCCCTTTTTTGAAAGCCTCCGTTCACTTGTTTACACAGAGTTGCATTTTCAATGCCCTGTCCCAAGCTTGGTATGCAGCGTTCAACCTGAAAGACGTGTACTTAGAGCTCAATCCTTCCGCTTCACAGGCTTACTGTGCTCTTGCGTTCGAAGACACAAAGTATCAGTACATAGTCCTACCCTTCGAGTGCTCCATAGCCAGTTGGGTCTTCAGGTCAACTGGGAAAGAGCGATCTCGCCCAAGTGCTGAGTATCTCTTTTCTAGTGCGGAGTTGGTCTCGGTCTACCACATCTCTCAAGTGAGGTGTGCCAGTTCAGTGCTACTTAGAAGTGAGAAAGGATCCCACTGAAAATTTCAGAGGCTCCTGGGGCATATGGCAGATGCAGCCGCACGGCTTCCTCCATATGGAGACCGCTTCAGCACTGGCTTGACCGAGTCCCGAGGTGGCCGTGGTAGAGCGACACGCTCTGTGTAAGTAATCAAACACCCTGGCCTGTCGCCAAACCCTCAGCCCATAAGCAGACCTTTTGTTCCTCGGGCTATGGCTCTTGGAACAAGTGTCCTCCAAATGTTGGCTGAGGGGCCACGTATAAAGGGCATGCAGTAACAGAGCTCTGGGCGCCCTCTGACTGCATTGGCATCCGTTGCCTCGAGTTGCTTACAGTCCCTCGCTTCGAGACACCGCAAGTTCAGTGATCTTCATCACACTCAGGTGTTGAGCAGAGATGCTCAGTGATCCCCTTCACATCTGGTGTTGAGCATTGCTCCTGTCTTGTGCACCCATGCTGCTCAGCGAGCCTGTACTGTACTAACAACATTGCGACCGTCGAGCTGTGCTCCCCTTGCATGTTGCAACTCGCCCGCCACCTCCTCCTTGAAGTCAGAAGCTTTTAACCCCCTGAGGTCGGATGACACGCGGGCGCGTCAACTCGATGTTTACTAAATGTTTCTATTAATATCTCCGCGATTGTGCAGCACACATAAATGGTTCTGATTTTGCCGTAATCGATAGATTCTCAGCTTCAACGTCCTTATTCTCGCGAGATCGTACGTGACTCATACAGAGAGCAAGAGGGAAGATAAGATGACCGTTCACCTTGCGTGATTGGTGGGATAGCTTGCCTGTCTGCATTTTGTGTGAAATCAACCAATAGATGCGGTTGAAATCCCTAAGTACCCTCCCATCTCCTCACGGTGAGGAAAATACCAAGCTGACATGGAGAGAGAAAGAGTAAAAAAGTCTGCAAAAGAAAAAGTCAGCGAAAAAAACATGGCAAAAACATAAAGAAGAGGAAAGCCTAGGACTTGCGGCGGTTTTGGAGAGCAGCGACGAGGATGAAAGGCGAGTTTCCGAGCCTGATGGATTTTGGAGTCATCCCAGTGACATTTCCATATGTTGTACTGCCTGGTCAGCCGCCCAGTCCATATGTGTATTCCCCACATTACCTCCCTTCAGGCCAGGATGTGGTTTCCGCAGCGTACCTTTCCTTCCTTGACAGGGTACGCTTTCTCAGTGGTCCTGTAGGAACAGCAGTTGACTTCCCTGGCCTAAGCCTCGCCCTTCTCCGCCTCAGAGTTTCCGTTCCCTCCTTCAGAGAATGCATACGCAACCAGGACGTTTTCAATTGTAATGTATTTTAAAATGTAATTTATTCCTGTGATGGACAGATGAGTGTGTGTGATTTTTTTATATATATATTATTTTTTAA
Source organism: Rutilus rutilus (assembly GCF_951802725.1). Lineage (NCBI taxonomy): Eukaryota > Metazoa > Chordata > Actinopteri > Cypriniformes > Leuciscidae > Rutilus > Rutilus rutilus. The sequence goes on along the minus strand of NC_140211.1, from coordinate 54,204,124 downwards.
TTTTTTTAAGGGAAAAAACATTACAACGAAAGTAAAACATAAATGAAAAGCACACACAAAATACAGGAGAAATTATTTACTAAATAATTTGTAGCCATTTATAAAATTTAAACATAAAAAGGGAGAAAAATGCATATTGATCTTACTAAGTTATTTCAAGGAATAACCCAGACAGCAACATAGTGTCGACCCAGACTCGGCCCACATCTGGTACGCATCGAATCCACATGTACCGGATCTGGGCCGACACTATGTTGCTGTCTGGGAAATATGCTGGCCTCAGAAAACACTACAGGCACTGCATCAAATAAAACTAAACAGCGTTTCACACATTACAGATATTCTCAAAAGAAGTTCATTCAAACAATGCATTTTGTTTCCCTTTTTAACATTATAACATTATTTGCTGCATTAATTAAAAAGGACAACCATGTGCAATGTTTTTTTTTTCACTTAATGGTGAGATTAATATATTATTAAAGTAATATCTTTGCTTGAGATATACTCTACAAAAGTTTGAAATAATTAAGATTATTTTAATGTCTTTGAAAGAAGTCTATAATTCTCATCAAGGCTTTATTTAATAAAAAAATACAGTAAAAACATCAATGTTGTGGAATATTATTACAATTTGAAATGTTTTCAATTGTAATGCATTTTAAAATGTAATTTATTCCTGTGATGGAAGGATGAGTGTGTGTGTGTGTGTGTGTGTGTGTGTGTGTGTGTGTGAGATTTTTTTTATTATATATAATAAAAAATATTATATATATATATATATATATATATATATATATTATGGAAAAAACATTACAAAGAAAGTAAAACAAATGAAAAGCACACACAAAATACAGGAGAAATTATTTACTAAATAATTTGTAGCCATTTATAAAATTGAAACATAAAAAGGAAGAAAAAAAAAAAATATATATATATGCATATTGATCTTATTAAGTTATTTCAAGGAATAACCCAGACAGCAACAGTGTCGACCCAGACTCGGCCCACATCTGGTATGCGTCGAATCCACATGTACCAGATGTGGCCCGGATCTGGGCCGACACTATGTTGCTGTTTGGGAAATATGCTGGCCTCAGAAAACACACTACAGACACTGCATCAAATAAAACTAAACAATGTTTCACACATTACAGATATTCAAAGTTTGAATATTTTAAGATAATTCAAACAATGCATTTTGTTTCCCTTTTTAACATTATAACATTATTTGCTGCATTAATTAAAAAGGACAACCATGTGCAAGGTTTTTTTTTTTTTTTTTTTTACTTAATGGTACACTATGTAACTTTTGGCCCTCTTCCGGTTAAAAACAAAACTGCAGGCATTTTGCAGAAGAACATTGTTTTGGTTGTGCTTCGACTCTGTGCGACTGTGCAGATAAATGACCTTTTACAATAGATAATGCTTTACAATGAACTCTGAAAGCTACACTTTATCTGTTCAATAAAATAACTTACCTGTTGAGTAATAAATTCACTATCTCCACGTCACTTTTATGACATTTCAAATCCCTCAGTTCTCACTACCTCAAAAAAAAAAAAAAAATCCAATATTGATTCTTGTTTTATTGAGCGATAGAGCTCGGACGCGTTCTATTTTTGTCAGCTGACTCTCCTCTTTTCGGGTTTATTTTTAAAATGGGGGATTCCCGGGAGTTTGGAGATTTAGCTGCTCCATGTCAATCTTTCTCGGTCATTGTGAAACTAACCTCTGTCACTCCCACATCAGACACGCACCAACATAGCCAGAGCAACTTCTCTCTATTAATGGATATGACGAGACAAGCACGGGCGAGTGACGTATGTGCGCAATTTTCACACTGGTCTAACATATAAACACTTACAATAGGCTTTCAGTGGCGTGTAACGCAGTCACTCCTACTAGCCACTTTGGCGTGTTGAATTTTATATATATTATATACATTTTTCAATTGTAGTTTTTTAAAAAGGCATCTGAAATAATAAACTAAGTGCAATGTAGTGTTTTCAAAATATTGATTTTTTTCAATGCATATCGATACTGAAATATCTGAAACACTTCCAATACTCATTTTCCACAGAAAAGATGCACAATACCAGCTGTGCTTTCTCACTCTCTCATCTCTCCGACAGCGAGTTACACACAAACCCGCCTCCTCTCACTCACTCGTTTCATTTGCTCCGGATGAATATAGTTGGTGCTACAGGGCTTGAAATTATTGAAAGTATTGCACATCATTTTACTCATTCCCGCAGATTTTCTGCTCACACCCAAAGTGCGGCACACATAAAGCAGCCTCTCAGTACTAAATCAAGTTCTTTTTCGCTGCTTATTGCGCTTAAACAGTCAAATACACAAAATAATGTCAAAATGCCAGTCTTGGCGTGTATTCGCGTAAACATAGTCAGTTATGTTTTAAGTGAATGCAAACAGTTGAGAAAGAAAATGCATGTGCAACAGTATAACGGATCCGCGTGTCAGGTCTTAAATCGACAGCAGCCTAATATTCCTATAATATTAAAAATATCTATATGGCAGTTTTCCCCCCATGGTATCGATGTCAAAATTGTGGACAGTGAAAGCACTCGCCACAGTGGCTGCTGTGCAAAAAAGTTCATTTTAAGCCCCGGACTCAAGGTAAGACAAAAACACGTTTTGGAACATCGATTGATGATGTATTGAGTTCAAATTTAGTTGATTCTTAACAAAAAAAAACTAAAAAAAACCTACATAGTGTACCTTTAGTTACATTTTTTATTACTGAAAGGACAGTGGAGAATTTATGGGAAATGAATTGGAGTTAGGCACGAGATGGGAAAGATGTGCAAGTGGTGCGAGAGTTTCGGTAGGATAATGTTTGGTTCAGCAGAGCAGGGGTGGAATGTTCCAGACAATTTTGATTGCCACAGAAGCATCTCAGTGTCTGCCTGACAACTAGGCTATTTCCAATTGCACATGTACATGTATAGAGGACATAGTTCACAAATCTCCACAGGGGGAAGACACTGCCCATGTAATGTAATGTCAAGAATGCCAAACCCCCTTTGAAACGCCCATTCAAAGCATTGCATAGGCAGACAGCGGTGTTTACAAGAAGGCTGGATATTAGAAATATGAGAAGCAGAGCAAGACTAGATAATAAACATTACAATTTTGATTCCTGTGCATCCATTCATTCCTACAGTATATAAAAATAGCAACCATGCATGTACAGTATATGGGCACAGAGGGCTTAGCAGAGACGTACTGGACAGCTACTGTGACACGACGACCTCTGACTTTACTGCGTCTACCAGGAAGCTGAGTTCATTACACATGGTCTCGTGTCTGTAGGCCATGCGGATCTGGGCTACATTTGTCCGCCGAATGTCATTCCCCTCTGGCCCATCCTTTAGGTAATTGACCCCAAGGAAGTACTTTTTCTTCTGAGGAAAATGGCAAAGGGCTTCAGTGTTGTGCTGAACAAATATTTATATAAATGTCATGAATTGAGGATGTGCACTACCTCGTGGGAAAGGCCACTCTGCAGGACACTGTTCCTAGCGATCTCGCACACGTCACATGTGCTCAACTTCCACAGTTGGGCTGCAATAGCATACTCCTCCATTAAAGCCTCCTGCAGTACACATAAAAAAACAATTACAAAGTTACTGTATATACACAAATTATTGTATATTTAAAAAGTATGTAATTCAAGCACAATTTCTCAAAGACGCAGACTTGTGTAGGCTGGAACTTAAAAATGGAAATAAAAACGCATTAAGTACATATGATTTACCTAAAAACTTACTATAAATATATAATTTTTCACATTAACTGCATTAATTAATAAATTAACATTTTGAAGTTCAAAAAGTTCAAGCCTCTTTGAGAAATTGTGCTGATGCTTTTTAAATATACAGTAATGAAATCAAAACGAATAATTCTTGTTTTTAATGTAAATGATCTATATCAGTACACATTATTATTATTATTATTATTATTTAAACAAAGCAACTTCCCCTCCCTCACAGCGACATCTCTTCTCTGATAACGTGTTAACTGACGTGAGGGCGGGGCAACATCACAACAACAGCAAACGACAACAATCCAAAATCAAGTCCCGCACTAAATACACTTTTTCTTGTTCGAGAAGTGTTTCACTCTGATATACGTCACAATGTGGAAGAAAAGACTAATGCAACTTCCGTTTCATGCTGACGTTCATTTTTTTCAGTGATCTTTCTGCAAGTTACATCGCGACGAAAGTATGTGGTGACAAGTGTGTTGTGAGCGAGTCTTTGAATGATTCACTCAAGCGAATCATTCAAAAACTGATTCAGTCAGGAATAAAACAAAATAGTCAGGTCCGAATCTTCAAGATTGTGTAACCCTGTAGGCATTTTTGAGGAAAAGTTGTTATACCACATTTTTAGAAAGTTCAATGTCTCCTGAATAAGGATCCACCGTATAACATTGAAATAAGGGTCCCATTTTCTTGTAATTGTTATTGAAACAATAGGTGCATTATTCACAGCCGAAACACTACAGGTGGATAGGGTAAAATTTTTAAGTTATATATATCACCATAAAACCTTTCCAGTTTTTCACTTACATAGAGACAGACATTTTTTGTATTACAAGTTTTCTGAAATGTCATGTTTACATATGCAAATGAGGCATACCAGTATATATATATATATATATATATATATATATATATATATATATATATATAATTCGAGGGGCAGGCATACCAGTACGCGGTTCTCCCTTTCGGGCTAGCCCTGTCTCCTCGCGTCTTCACGAAGGTTGTCGAGGCAGCCCTTGTTCCTCTCGACGACTGGCTGATCCTAGCTCACTCTCGAGACAAGGTTTGCGAACACAGGGACCTAGTGCTCCGGCACCTAGCTTGTCTGGGCCTTCGGGTCAACTGGGAGAAGAGCAAACTCTGCTCCGTGCAGAGGATCTCTTTTCTCGGTATGGAGATCGACTCGGTCGCCATGTGCGCGCAGCTTACGAGCGAGCGCGCGCAGTCACTGCTAACTTGCCTTCGTCAGTTCGAGGGCAAGAGTGCGGTTCCACTGAAACTATTTCAGAGGCTCCTGGGGCATATGGCATCCGCAGCCGCAGTAACGTCGCTCGGTTTGCTTCATATGAGACCGCTTCGCGATCAAGTCCCGAGGTGGGCATGGCAACACGGCACGCTCCGAGTCCCAGTGACTTCGACCTGCCGTCAGACCTTCACCCCGTGGACGAACCTCAGTTTTCTATGGGCTGGAGTGCCCATAGAACGAGTTTCCTGGCATGTTGTTATATCAACAGATGCCTCCACAATGGGCTGGGGCGCCATGTGTAATGGACATGCTGCCGCGGGCTCCTGGACAATACCCCAGCGCCTTTGGCATGTCAATTGCCTCGAGTTGCAGGCTGTAAGTCTCGCCCTGCACCGCTTCTGTGCATTGCTCAGGGGTCAGCACGTATTAGTCCGATCAGACAATACCGCCACAGTAGCGTACATCAACCGACAAGGTGGTCTGCGCTCCCGTCGTATGTCGCAACTCGCCCGCCACCTCCTCATATTGGGTCAGAAGCATCTGAGGTCGCTTCGAGCAATTTATATCCCGGGACACCTGAACCTTGCAGCCGATCTGTCTCGGTTTCGGCCTCTCGCTGGAGAATGGAGACTCCATCCCCAGTCGGTTCAGCTGATTTGGGATCAGTTCGGGGACGCACAGGTAGATCTGTTTGCCTCCCACGACTCGTCCCACTGCGACCTGTTTTATTCTCTGACCGAGGGCACGCTCGGCACGGATGCACTGGCGCACAGCTGGCCGCGGGGCCTCTGCAAGTATGCGTTTCCCCCAGTGAGCCTTCTTGCGCAGACTTTGCGCAAGATCAGGGAGGACGAGGAGCAGGTCATTTTGGTTGCCCCGTATTGGCACAACCGCACCTGGTTCCAAGAACTAGCACTCCTCGCGACAGCACCTCCCTGGCCAATTCCTCTGAGAAAGAACCTGCTTTCTCAGGGACGGGGCACCCTATGGCACCCTCGTCCCGATCTTTGAAATCTCCATGTGTGGTTCCTGGACGGGACGAGGCAGGTTTGAGTACCCTACCACCAGCGGTGGTGGCTACCATCACTTCCGCTAGAGCATCGTCCACGAGACATGCCTATGCGTTGAAGTGGAACCTCTTCGTGGAAAGTTCTTCTAAACTTCAAGAACCCACGAAAGGCCCGATCAGTGTCGTGCTTTCCTTCCTGCAAGAAGGGTTGGAGCGAAGGCTGTCTCCCTCCACCCTGAAAGTGTATGGTGCCGCCATTGCCACACATCATGATGCAGTTGATGGTAAGTCCATTGGAAAGCACGACCTGATCATCAGTTTCCTGAGAGGAGTGAGGAGACTGAATCCTCCTCGCCCTCCTCTCGTTCCCTCTTGGGACCTCTCAGTGGTTTTAACTGCTCTGCAGAGTGCTCCCTTTGAGCCTCTGCAATTAGTGGAGCTTAAGTTCCTGTCAATGAAGACAGTGCTCCTGGTTGCATTGGCCTCCATCAAGAGGGTAGGGGACCTGCAGGCATTTTCGGTTGACGAAGCGTGCCTGGAATTTGGACCGGCTAACTCTTACGTGATCCTGAGACCCCGGCCTGGATATGTGACCAAGGTTCCCACCACACCCTTTCGAGACCAGGTGGTGAACCTGCAAGCGCTGCCCTCGGAGGAGGCAGACCCAGCCTTGGCACTGCTCTGTCCAATACGCACCCTCCATGCTTACGTAGACAGAACACAGTGTTTCAGGACTTCAGACCAGCTCTTTGTCTGTCATGGTGGGAAGCTGAAGGGAAAGGCTCTCTCCAAGCAAAGGTTGTCTCACTGGATAGTGGACGCCATTGCTTTGGCTTACCAGCAGCAAGGTCGACCATGCCTCCTTGGTGTGACGGCCCACTCCACCCGGAGTGTGGCATCCTCTTGGGCTCTAGCGCATGGCGCCTCGCTAACAGACATCTGTAGAGCTGCAGGCTGGGCGACACCTAACACGGCCTCTGGGCGACCCCCACGTGTGTAGTCCACTGTAAGCCTCTCTGAGCATGTGTCTTTCCCTCGGCAAGCCACCTTGCCACCCCTGGGTTTGAAATATTCCACCTGCAGCTGGACACCCCAGTGATTCTCAATATGCAGCCCCCTGGGGTCATGTGTATTCCAAGTTCCCCCCTTCGGGCTGGGCATAATTGCATATTTCCACTGATATATGCCCCCAGTGTACCTTGGTACCTTGGCATAATTCCAGCAGCCATTAAAAACTGTCCCTTTCATGTTAATGTTGTTTTTTCATTGTTTACATGTTTAAATATTCTGAGAATGCATAGTTTAATTATAATGTTTAATGTTTAAACTGCAATAAATGCATTAAAACGTTTTTTTTTTTTTTTTTTTTGCAGCCATTTTGTTTTTATTGTTTATGCCAAAACAGTGATGTTTACAACTTGTTATACGGCAGAAATGGATTCAGCACCTAAAAATCATATAGAAACAACACTTGAAGTACTTTTCCTCAAAAATGCCCACTGCATTTTATCCAGGGCTATTTATCTATTTTGGGACTTGACTAAAAACACGACGGCTGTGTGTTGCACGCAGACGTGCTACATATAAATCTGTTGTGGATTTGTTTGGAATTGTTTTCACTGGAGGAGCAAAAATAGATGGCAAGTTTGCATCTAAAATGTAAGTTACTCGATAATTTTTGTTTTGTTTATTGAGCTATCTTGGTGGCACTTGGTCTCAACAACAGGACAGCATTTATTTCGTAGGCTGCGAAATTTTATTCTATTTTAAATTTAATTCAGCCTCATGCCTACGGACATATTCAGTGTGCTATTGATTCATACAGTCAGAATTTGGATAATAATTAATTAACAAAGGACCATCAGTGACTTCCTTTCCTTGCTTATTTTTCATTAGAGTATTTATTATTGAGTTGTTTCAACTGGCTACAAATTCTATTTTTAAAATTCCGTTCACATTCCAGTTGGAACGATTATAGTTATATTATTCTTGACATTCTGCCCTCTAATTCATTCTCTTTTTTTTTTTTTTTACTAACTAAAAAGCCTTTTAATATTTCATCTTACTAGTTACTAGGATATCTTATTAGCAAATAGGGAGTGATATTTATATGCATTTTATGTAAGTGGTCTGCTATACTGTTAAAATACCTCATTAAATTTCATTTTAAGCTATCAGAATTTCATCTTTCTTTTTGGCCATATAGGGCGGGCTAAATATCAGAAACTGAACCAAATTGCAAATTTTTCCAAATTGAACCTTTTGATATTTAAGGTTCTTCATGTAACCTGCAATGGCAATAAAGCACCTTTATATTAAAGAGTGAATAAGATGGTTGTAGTTTGACCTTGGTGTAGTGGAACTGCAAGGGGTCGTCAGTGGAGAGGGACACACACAGGCCTTTGTGTAGGAACTCTCGCAGTGGGTTCTTGGAGTATTCCAGGAACAGACTGTTGTTACTCAGAGGGGACATGGCAATGGGCACTTGGGCAAGATAGTACAGGTACTGCAGCACAGGACTCTGGAGAAACACACACACACACACACAGACATATGTGTGTTACGTGAGAAGATCAAATGCTCAGATCAGGCTCTTACATTCTCTGCTCTGCCTGCTTTCATTTGCATGTTTTTGTACAGCAGCAGAGGCTCCATTGATTCTGGGCTCATCACTAACACGAGTACATAGTCAAATCAAGTGGTAACACGTCATCTGCATTTGCTTAATTAATAGACTCAGGCCAAGGATCTGAACTCTTTCTGAACTCTTTGCTGCCACCATAAATTAAAGTACAAGATATTTGTTAGTTTGACTAACAAGCTCTCATAGTCATCATTCATCTTGTCAGAATGATATTGCATTAGACTTTGAACTAAATTTCAAAAGCGCACAGCATAATTTCCCTCATTTCAAAGAGCTGTTGAGCACTGTAAGTTTGGACTAATCTTCTACTTCTTACCTTTTTCAGGTTTAAGCCATGAGAGATGTTGTCCGCGGTGAGGAAAGCTGAAACCAGGTGGGTGATAGAACCAGCTTCTCCACAGTGTGGACGGAACTGAAAGGTACTAAGACCACGTTCCCTGTGAAAACACACACATATGTAAGTTGAAAAATTTGGGGGGGGGGGGGGGGGGGGAATTAATGGAAGATTATAGGCCCCCACTTGTTGCAAATATAATGCCAAAGTAAGAAATTATAGAGCAAATTTGAGAAATAAAGTTGCAATTACAAGAATACATACAATACACACTCACCGGCCACTTTCTTAGGTACACCTGTTCAACTTCTCGTTAACGCAAATATCTAATAGGCAAATCAAATGGCAGCAGCTCAATGCATTTAGGCATGTAGACATGTCTGAGTAGGTACTATATTTAAATTTGAATTTACTTTCCGACCGCTAAAAAGTGCATTCTGTATAGTGTGAATAAAGGTAGTATGAGTAAAATTCGGTGGTACTAACTACATCCGCCATGTTGTTACCATCACGTGAATTACCAGCATCAGCTGCGTCACTTCACTACCATTCATAAATCCTCTCCCGTGGCCTCATGGGACAGCAAAATGTCCATCGAATGCGCACTTCAGAATCTCGGCGAAAGCCGTAGGCCATTCATGGACTTTCCGCCTACTGATTTTTGAATACTATGTATTCGGACATACTACTCTTTTTAATCATACTATTTAAAGAAGTATTGGATTTTGGATGCAGCACAGGTCAAGACAATCTGCTGACATTCAAACTGAACATAAGAATGGGGATGAAATGTGATTTAAGTGACTTTGAATGTTGCATGGTTGTTGGCACCAGACGGGCTGGTCTGAGTATTTCAGAAACTGCTGATCGACTGGGTGTGTATATTGCTAGAGACAAAATGCGCTATGACTATAGCATACAACATAACAGCTGCTGTACGGTATTCAGAGGGCACTTTTCCAGTCCGACTGATTTCGCTGATTTTTATGGGCTAAAACGATCAAATTTGCTGCCGCTTTTCTAAAAAAAATTGTGCCGATTTTATTACAGTTAAAACCCACCAGTAATCATGATGTACTTATGTAATTAGTGTTAGTGACAGTAAGATTACAGCTAATATTGTTGTGCATAACTACTGATTTTGTGGTTCTGCTCCCCCATGCACAGGTCACTGGTGAAATACTCATAATTCTGCTTTGGCAAAGATACAGAATAGTGTTAGACACAATAGCTTGCACAGTGTCAATGAATTAGCATTGCATGTAATTAGTCAGTGACACTAATTATATACTGTTCTTTACCATGATATAATTGTCTATTGTCCCTCTCCATCACTGAAATAGGCCTGCCCCATATCAGAACTTTTCATTCCTTTTAAACACTTGTGTGTAAATCTGACGGTGTTGAAATCCCGGTGCTCCGTATGGTAAGTGCATCCCTGCTCACTTTATAATGGAATTCACTGCAATACAAGGGCAGGACACTTCAACACCTACTACCTCCTACAGTTATTTCAAGATCTATCTACTTCCTTTGATTTGTCAGGTTGATATAGTTGATGATTTTTTCAACATGAAGCCAGTTATTTTGGTTGTAACCACATAAAGAATATTATTTAGGCTATCTGAAAAAAAAAAAAAAAAAACGTTTTCTGCTGCATTGACTGTTTCCCGCGATTGTATTTCCTGTGTACATGCATTTATTTTAATCCCCCCATTAATCCATTGAAGCTGAAATTTAGATATAAGCTACTAAGTAAAAGTCATAATTATGACAAAAAGTCTAAATGATGAGATACAAGTTAAAAATCATAAGAAATCATGCTTTGATAAATCATAATGATTCCACAAAAGTCAAAATTATAAGATAAACTGATCACTAATTTCTCATAATCTCTACACAAGAAAAAAAAATCATGCTTTGGTAAATTATATTGAGATTAATGAGAAAAACTACGAGATTAAAAAGTCACAATTATGAGATAAAAAATTCAATTAGGACATTAAAAGTCAAAATTATTAGATACTAAGTCATAATTGTGACAAAAAGTAAAAAAACGTATGAGATAAAAAGTCAATTATTACAAAGGGTTTAAATTAAGAGATACTAAGTAAAGGTCATAACTATGACAAAAAGTCGAATGAAGGTATTTTAAACTTGCACATATATCATGCACATATTTTTTTGTGTGTAGAGATTATGAGAAATTATAAGACAAACTGATCATTAGTGAGTATCTGACTTAGTATCTCATAATTTTGACCTTTAATGTCATCATTTTGATTTAATCGTTTCAACTGTTTGTCATTATTGAAAATTGGCTTCCATAGTGATCAGTTGTCTCAGGGAATTTAGGAAAAACATCCGACAAATTTGGATAACATTTTATTTTAAGATGTCAGTGTTACAGTATAATTACACATTTTAATGCTGGGTAATAATAATTAGCAACCTGCACTTATATGGGATTAGGATTATGAATAGGTTGTGGTGTATAAGGTTAGTTTCATGTAATTGTGCATCATTTACTGTTATTACTACAGTAAGTAGGCCTACATGTACAAAATTCAGGCACATTCCAAACCACATTAATCTTAATAACTACTATTCATTTTGTATTTAATCATTTATAAGTGATATATTGTTAATGTTAGTTAGCATATTACCCTAATTTTAACAAATGGACTGGCAGCAGATCGAGGGGCAGACACAAGATAAGTTTAAATCTATATTAAAAACACACCTCTTCAACCTAGCATAAACATAACACACTCTCACATTTCTATCATTCTTTAGATTCAAATAAGTAGATTCAATTTTATTCTGCCCTTTTTAATTATTTCATTATTCATTTAATTATTGCATTTAGAAATTCATTTAAACAAAAAAGAGTAATACGAGTATGAGTAAAAACGAGTAATAAAGTGTAGGCTACAATAAACAATCGAAACCTTATAATCACATTGCACTTGAATAAAGGTGTAATCTGCCGGTTGTCCTGCAGGTGACCTCATAACTCTGTCTTCTTATAATGCACTTAGAGATTTACGATTACTCCAGAGCACTCTTAGATTTTCAAGTGCTAGGCTACTTAAATTACGATGCTTAGTTTTGGGGAACAGACCGTAATATTAAGATCAGTCGTACGATCGTTTTTACGATGCTTGCCCTGGATGATGACATCACTGTTTTCTGTAGCCTAGCTGCTTAATATTAATAATGAAAATGAACCCTTTTTATAATTGATAGACTTTATACAGTTATTGAACAGAACTGAATCAACACTGAAGTGAATTCAGCAGAACAATGACACTATTTTATTTTTAGAGCTGATTTACAGCCAAATTGAACTCTGTTTGCATCATTGATCATTTTCCTGTTCATCCCTGTAAAGCTGCTTTGAAACAGTCATTACTATAGCCTGTATAGCGCTATATATTCAGTGGTGACTTGACATTTGCAAAAGGAATTTATTTAGTGTTAAAGAGAATGTTTTTCTTTTAATCATATCCAGTAAATATAATTTACTTGTTATTTTGTGGTTTAAAAATTGTGTTGTTAATATAGTGTATTTTGTTCATTGTTAATACATGTTTATATTAAAGTGTATTTGTTAATTTTATAATAAAAACCCTTAATCTTTTTAAATGGTTGAATTTGTGTTTGTCTGCCAGTTTCTGGCCTGGGGACTTACAGTGCCTAGGCCAGACCTGGGCCATATTGATAAATAAGAGTACTTTTACAGGGCGTGGGCCACATCTGGGCCAGAGGAAGTTATTTGAGTCCGTTTTCAGTGTGTTGGGCCAGTTTTGGGCGAGGACCCACGCAGCCAGAACTGGGCAGAATTGAAGCCAGGATGAGGCCCAGAGGTGGGCCAGGTAATTTTTGCTATCTAGGAATTTCAAAGGGTTTGTTTTTAACAACAGAGAACGAGAAAAGAAAATAAGGCTTAAATCGTTCATCAAACAAAGCTCCTCGGAAATCGTGGATTAAACTGCTCGATTCATACGAATTAGTTTAACAATCTCTTTACGAACTTTTTGAAGTGACAAAGTGGTAGTTACCTTGACTGTCAGTCAAAGATTTCATTCAAAATATCTTTATTTGTGATGGGAACGACACAAGGGTGAGTAAATGATGACTTTTTAATGTGTTTTACACAGTTCGCGTTGATCTCGCGCTTGACGGTCATGTGACGTCACAGGCGCAGTTCTGTTCATGACGTCACAGGCAGAGAGACGGTCAGTCAAGAGTTTGATTCTCCTGTAGTGCAAACACAGTCTTTTGTTGACACAGTAAGTTAGTGATTTCAGTTAAAAAACTCGAAAGTCTCGAAGATGGAAAGAGGAAACGATGTGTACGTAAAAGTCCGGCCCCGGATCCGGACCCGGACCAACGACAGAAACCAACGGCGTGAGCCAAGGTAAGTTAACTTACGTCAATGTCTTTTCAGCGCTTTTTTGGGTGCTCGAGCCCCTGCCCTGTTTCAAAAGTTATCAAAAGTGCCCTCAAACATAGCCTATATCAATGATAATATTGTGTTCATTGCATTTGATTATAATTAACATGACAACAATGTGTACAAAACTAAAGTAGTGTGTGTGTGGACTGCAGACGTAACCGTAGCAAAAGTTATGCGTTTTAAAATGAAAATGTATTAGTGTAAACGCAGGTATTCCACAGTCTGCTCGCGAACCGATGCTCTCGAGCCAAATATATCATGTCGATTCGATCAAAAATCCACATATCACATATTTATATATTAATATAAAATATTAGCTACATAATTCATTGAAGTCGTTTGTCATTTATAACACACCGAACAATTGTTAGGCCTATCTGGCACAACAAGTTCAAATTTCATTGGACAATGTGAAGTGGATCGGTCATTTTCCAGTCATTCATAAATCGTTTGAAAATTAGATGGACAGATAAATTTACATTAATGAAGCGATCTGAATCACTGCATTAATGGTAAGTATTATTAAACCACTTTTTATTTAGTCTATGTATAGCCTACACCGTTTACCATTTGATCAAACTATCATAGTTAATTAAATGAAGTCGAGGCGCTGCCTACAGGCCTATTATGTGATGTGTAGGCGGAACACAAACACGTGAAAAACGTTATCATTTTTGATAATTATGCAGCAATACTGTAATAGTACAGTAGCCTAGCCTAGTTCAAAAATTTGGACACATTACTATTTTTATGTAAAAAAAAGAAGAAAGAAGTCTCTTATGCGCATCAAGCCTGCATTTATTTGTTTTAAAAATACAGAAAAAAATATTATTACAATTTAATATACTTTAAAAATATCATTTATTTGCTGGATTTTCAACAGCTAAAACTCCAGTCTTCAGTGTCACATGATTTTTCAAAAATCATTCTAATATGCTGATTCATAACCAATGTTAGAAACAGTATGATACTTTTTTCAGGATTCATTGATGAATAAAAAGTTAAAAAGAACAGTATTTAATTCAAATAGAAATTCTTTTATAAGTTTTTACTGTCACTTTTGATCAATTTAGCACATCCTTGCTGAATAAAAATAGCCTATTAATTTCTTCTTTTTTTTTAAAGAAAGAAAGAATATTACTGACCCCAAATTGGAATGCATTTTCAATTTGCACACTGAATTTTGCTACATTTATTGCGGGACATTTAATGAAAATGGGATTTAGAGTTGTTTTGGGTCAATTCATGTACCCCGGGGGTAACACCTGGTTTCAGGGGAGAGGAGAGAATTATCAGATATCGTGAAGAGACACCACCCAAAGAGGAGAACAGGATTCTCCTGAGTTTTCAATCTTTCTCATAATACAGATGACTGCAATGAAATTAAGACCATTTTACCAATCGCACTGTGACATTTAAAATGATACCAAACATGAAAAGGAAAAACAATAGATTCACAAGATACATCATATGTGATATAATAATATAGACATTCTCAGTGAACTTTTAGTGACTTGAATCGGGGAAGGAAGTAGGGAGAGGGGGGATGCATATATGAACAAGGAGAGAAGTTTGGGCAATACAATAACCTATGCTCTTTCTTTGCGATCTTCTGTCCAGGTTTCATTATATTGGTTTACATGACTTGACACCAGTGAAGAGGGAGAGCAGAATATGCAAAGTGTTGCAGGATGCATTGCCTGAGGAGAGGGAGAGCAGCAGCACAGATGTGTTTGTGGATGCGTTAGAGTACTTGCCTGAGGAGAGGGAGAGCAGCAGCACAGATGTGTTTGTGGATGCGTTAGAGTACTTGCCTGAGGAGAGGGAGAGCAGCAGCACAGATGTGTTTGTGGACGCGTTTGAGTACTTGCCTGAGGAGAGGGAGAGCAGCAGCACAGATGTGTTTGTGGACGCGTTTGAGTACTTGCCTGAGGAGAGGGAGAGCAGCAGCACAGATGTGTTTGTGGACGCGTTAGAGTACTTGCCTGAGGAGAGGGAGAGCAGCAGCACAGATGTGTTTGTGGACGCGTTAGAGTACTTGCCTGAGGAGAGGGAGAGCAGCAGCACAGATGTGTTTGTGGACGCGTTAGAGTACTTGCCTGAGGAGAGGGAGAGCAGCAACACAGATGTGTTTGTGGACGCGTTTGAGTACTTGCCTGAGGAGAGGGAGAGCAGCAACACAGATGTGTTTGTGGACGCGTTTGAGTACTTGCCTGAGGAGAGGGAGAGCAGCAGCACAGATGTGTTTGTGGACGCGTTAGAGTACTTGCCTGAGGAGAGGGAGAGCAGCAGCACAGATGTGTTTGTGGACGCGTTTGAGTACTTGCCTGAGGAGAGGGAGAGCAGCAACACAGATGTCTTTGTGGACGCGTTTGAGTACTTGCCTGAGGAGAGGGAGAGCAGCAACACAGATGTGTTTGTGGACGCGTTTGAGTACTTGCCTGAGGAGAGGGAGAGCAGCAACACAGATATGTTTGTGGACGCGTTTGAGTACTTGCCTGAGGAGAGGGAGAGCAGCAACACAGATGTGTTTGTGGACGCGTTTGAGTACTTGCCTGAGGAGAGGGAGAGCAGCAGCACAGATGTGTTTGTGGACGCGTTTGAGTACTTGCCTGAGGAGAGGGAGAGCAGCAACACAGATGTGTTTGTGGACGCGTTTGAGTACTTGCCTGAGGAGAGGGAGAGCAGCAGCACAGATGTGTTTGTGGACGCATTTGAGTATTTGCCTGAGGAGAGGGAGAGCAGCAGCACAGATGTGTTTGTGGACGCATTTGAGTATTTGCCTGAGGAGAGGGAGAGCAGCAACACAGATGTGTTTGTGGACGCATTTGAGTATTTGCCTGAGGAGAGGGAGAGCAGCAACACAGATGTGTTTGTGGACGCATTTGAGTATTTGCCTGAGGAGAGGGAGAGCAGCAGCACAGATGTCTTTGTGGACGCATTTGAGTACTTGCCTGAGGAGAGGGAGAGCAGCAGCACAGATGTGTTTGTGGACGCGTTTGAGTACTTGCCTGAGGAGAGGGAGAGCAGCAACACAGATGTGTTTGTGGACGCATTTGAGTATTTGCCTGAGGAGAGGGAGAGCAGCAGCACAGATGTGTTTGTGGACGCGTTTGAGTACTTGCCTGAGGAGAGGGAGAGCAGCAGCACAGATGTGTTTGTGGACGCGTTTGAGTACTTGCCTGAGGAGAGGGAGAGCAGCAACACAGATGTGTTTGTGGATGCGTTAGAGTACTTGCCTGAGGAGAGGGAGAGCAGCAGCACAGATGTGTTTGTGGACGCGTTTGAGTACTTGCCTGAGGAGAGGGAGAGCAGCAACACAGATGTGTTTGTGGATGCGTTAGAGTACTTGCCTGAGGAGAGGGAGAGCAGCAGCACAGATGTGTTTGTGGACGCGTTTGAGTACTTGCCTGAGGAGAGGGAGAGCAGCAGCACAGATGTGTTTGTGGACGCATTTGAGTACTTGCCTGAGGAGAGGGAGAGCAGCAGCAGCAGCAGCAGCAGCGATGTGTTCGTGGATGCATTTGAGTACTTGCCTGAGGAGAGGGAGAGCAGCAGCAGCAGCAGCAGCAGCGACGTGTTCGTGGACGCGTTAGAGTACTTGCCTGAGGGAATGGATAGCAGCAGTGCTCAACCATCGACCAGTGCTGCTGTGTTATCACAGGAGAGTCCACAAACACCCAGACAGGAGCCGACTCCAGCCACAGATGCACTTGAGATTGAGCCAATGTTCGACTACGCTCAACCAACGACCAGCACTGCTGAGTTTTGTGAGAGAGAACCAGGCAGCAGCCCGACAGATGCACCTGCGCAGAACAACCCAGGTAACTTAGGACATTAATACAAACCAAAACTCACATGTATGCAGTAATAAAAGTGGGACACGATTACTGGGTGACTTCTCACTCAACTCACACTTGGTAACAGTATGAATGAAAATGTAAGAATGCATATTTGTCATTTTAACTGAAATGAGTTGTTTCTGTAAAAAAAAACAAAAAACACAGCAGTTATTTTCTCTGTTCTATTCTTTTTGTTATTACTTTCGGTTATAAATCTGATTTGACATCACTTTAAGTAACTGCTTAAAATTCTGAAAATGATATTTGTTGTAATTGTATTGATTAGTACGTGCAGCTTTAGTCATTCACAGAGATGTTTCTAATAATTTGCTCATCGTTTTTCTTCATTTTAGAAAAAGCTAAAAAAGGAAGGAAGAGGAAAGCAGCGCGTGCCTTTTTCAGGAGATTTGGTAAGACTGTAAAGAACTTCTTCCTATGCTACGACCCGGACAGTGTCCAGCATCTTGGACCATAAACGTATCTTGACAAATCCCAGCCAATGCCTATCCGAGTTTCATCCGAGATCAGGTCAGTGGCTAACCCTAGGCCTGAGTTTTTTTAACATGCTGTGTTCTAAGATCATACTCTGCTAACCTATGATTCATTTCAGCATGATATTTCTCTTGTTAGTTTAATTTTTCCATCTCTACTCCTGTTGGTTCCTCACCTGATCTGAAATTCTCAGCTCTCAGATTCTGTCAATTTTATTACCAAATTCTAGTTAACAGTAAATAAACACAAATGATCAATAGGTATGTTTAAAGATACAGTACAACTTAACGAAATGTATATGCCTCATACATAATATCGACCAATCAGTGTTTTTCAACCGTGGAGAGAGGTCAGTAAAATAGCTGGAGTAGGCTACGTCACATAACGTTACATTTACCTCAGGAAAGCCATTTGATGACCGTAGCACGTAAGTTGGCTAGAAAAATGTACATGTATCTACTGTACCTTAATACGTGTCCAAATTGAATCAAGATCGGAATAAAACCACAAGAATTAATTTGAAATTGTAAAATTTGTATCAAGCAATAATAAAAGCAGTAGCCTATACCAATTATTGCACCATGCTGTCACTAAACTTAATACAATTATGTTTAGTTAGGCTACCAAATGTTTTGACAATCACAATAGCCTACACTTATTGTTTGTGATGCAAGTGTTTTTTTTGTTTTTTTTACATCGCAAATGGATCCGAATGAAGAAACGTTAAAAAAATACTTGACTGGTTTAATGCACTCGACAAAGCCAAACTTGCTCAAAGTTAATTCTCCTGTTTTTCTTTTTTTCTTTACATCTTCAATCTCCATGTTGCACTGAAGCCACACAATACAGCACAGCAGACCTGGAGTGAGTGGAGGAGACGCTGCGCTTGACACGTGACGTATTTTGTAACTTTGTAGGCTTTTGTTATTTGCTAAAAATATATATAATATTTCTGATCATGGCATAGCTTTCTCCCCACCCAATTAGGATAATAAAGTAATGATTTAAAAAACACAAATGCTTGATAAGGGGCCTGGCCCGAGGATAGTGGCAGGAAATATCGGCCCGACCCGCGTTAGTCTCTGTGTGTCCCAGATCCCTCCAGTATCAAGCAAAAACCGGACGCAGATCCTGCTGAACCTGAGTTGGTGTGTCTGCCAGGCCAGGTCTGTGAAGATCTGGAGTGTCTGTGTGTCCTAGGTCCCTCCAGGATCAAGAGTTTTCACCTGTGCCAGATCTCTCCAGTTTTGATGACAGTGAGTCATTATTAATTTGGTTCATGTTATCATGCCATCTGTTATTTTTCATGTTCTATTCTTTTTGTTATTACTTACAGTTATAAATCTGATCTGACATCGCTTTAAGTAACTGCTTAAAAATCTGAAAAATTTCCTCCAAACTTGCTCAAAGTTAATTCTCCTGTTTTTCAGTTTTTCTTTACATCTTCAATCTCCATGTTGCACTGAAGCCACACAATACAGCACAGCAGACCTGGAGTGAGTGGAGGAGACGCTGCGCTTGACATGTGACGTATTGCATTTTGTAACTTTGTAGCCTTTTGTTATTTGCTAAAAATAATATTTCTGATCATGGCATAGCTTTCTCCCCACCCAATTAGGATAATAACGTAATGATTTAAAAAACACAAATGCTTGATAAGGGGCCTGGCCCGAGGATAGTGGCAGGAAATATCGGCCCGACCCGCGTTAGTCTCTGTGTGTCCCAGATCCCTCCAGTATCAAGCAAAAACCGGACGCAGATCCTGCTGAACCTGAGTTGGTGTGTCTGCCAGGCCAGGTCTGTGAAGATCTGGAGTGTCTGTGTGTCCTAGGTCCCTCCAGGATCAAGAGTTGCCGCCTGTGCCAGATCTCTCCAGTTTTGATGACAGTGAGTCATTATTAATTTGGTTCATGTTATCATGCCATCTGTTATTTTCTATGTTCTATTCTTTTTGTTATTACTTACAGTCATAAATCTGATTTGACATTAACTGCTTAAAAATCAGAAAATGATATTTGTTGTACTATTTTCATCTTTAATTGTATTGATTAGTAGGTGCTGCTCTAATAGTCCTTCACAGAGATGTTTCTAATAATTTGCTATTCATTTTTCTTCATTTTAGAAAAAGCTAAAAAAAGGAAGAATATAGATGGAAATAAATAAATACAGATATTAAATATAAGATAATAACTGTGTGACTTCTATGTAACAGCATATCAGGACTGTGTTTGTAATCTCTCTAGTGTTCTTGGAAATTGGCTGAGCAGGAACATGAACTTAAATGCAAAACCTGCTAATTATTCATATGTGTCAATTTCAGCCTGTTTACTGATTTTATTTGTAATCTTCACACCGGTTGGTTCCTCACCTGATCTGCACAGGTGTGTTTAGTCACAAGCAGTTCAGTATCATGCTGTTGTGTGTTTTTCAGGATCCTTTGACTCTTTATGAAGTGGGAAAGAAACTGGCATCGGGATCCCATAGGCATTGTCCATGAAGGCATTCGAAAATCAGATGACAAACAAGTATGTTGCTCTTTCTGGATACACCAAACTTTTTTCCTCTTGTTTCTGGCGTCTGTCTTTCGAGTCCTGACATAAACATCAGTGTTTACAGTTTTGATCAAAAACATGTTTTAAAAAAGATTGTAGATTATCATGTAAACAAACAAAAATGGATCAGTTCACTTACGTTTGCAAATATTTTCTTTATTTTTTAGGTGGTCTAAATATGTGTTAAGAAGCACCGGTTTGATTACTCCATTGAACTGGTAAGTTGACACGATTTTATTCTTCATGAAAATTACTATTAAGAATTATTTATTATATTCTTTACTTACTTTTTAATTAGTCTTCCCATTAGCTGATTAGCAAAAGCAGAAGACAAGAGGCAGGATTTATCGCATGAACCAATCATATTATACTAGCGCGTATTTACTGTTATCTCTTTTCTGATTTGCAGCTGTTCCAGCTGCCTTACTGGTCACTGTCACCTTTGCAGTCATGCTTGCTGTATTTCTAGCACGTTACTATTTCAAAACGTAAGTTCTTCAAATATTAACTTTATCCAAATGTTTTCAAATATTAAGTTACGTTCTGAACTTCAGAGCAAATCCCTAGAATTCCAGAGCTAACTTTTAATCATAGACTTTTTTCACTCATTGAAAAGTTTAAATCCTGAGAATAAACATGTTTTAATCATATCCACTCACATTAAATGTTCAGTCATATCAGTAGCCAACCCAGACAGCAACAGTGTCGGCCTAGATCCGGGCCACATCTGGTACATGTGGATTCCACGAGTACCAGATGTGAGCCGGATCTGGGCCAAAACTATGTTGCCCTCTGGGTAATAAAAGCTGTGAATTGCACATTTCTACAATGAAATTGGTAACATAAACAATCCCATAGATGTGATGCTTCATCCATCCAGTCTAAGATGGCTGCCATATGAGTTCTGTATTGTTTCTGCACTACAGGAACAGACCCTGCAGGACGCGGGGTGACGGTGAGCAGCAGGAACTTTCAGTAGAGAACGTCAGACGTAGTCGACGTCGACTGAATGGGATCATGCTAGGGAGCCAATTGTCTTCGAGCATGCGAGCACGAGCAAATGAAATTTTGCGTGCGTGATTTGCATCACACACTCCGCCCCGCGGAACGGGTATAAATACGGAAGTGGATGCACGCACTAGTTGCTTTTTGGGCGGACGGGCAGAGCTTACAAAGCCTGTGGGCAAGTCACCTCCTCTTGCGTGCCATGGCGCTGCTTCAGGTATATCAGGCCAGGGCACCCATGGACATGCACGAGGGTAGTCCAGACCGTGCGCTCATAGGTGAGCTCCGCACTGCATCCGACCTCGCCCTCTGGGGCACGAGTGTCGTGGCGTGCGTGATCGGTCTTGCGATGTCCACGTCAGTGGTCCAGGAGCGCCATCGTTGGCTCAGCCTGGTTATATGGTGGATGCAGACAAGCTTCGGTTCCTGGTCTCCCCAATTTCCCAGGTTGGGCAGGTCGGCGACGCAGCTGAGAACTGCGCCAAGCATCCATGAGTGGGCCACTCAGGGATGGAGGAGGGTGCTTTGGAGTTGGTCATCCACTCCCTCCCCCCGGTTGAGGGCCGGGTGGAGTCTTTGTTTGTGTGTGTGTCTTTCCACCGCTGGCTCCCAAAACGGAGCAGGCGGTACCCACACTTCAAAGAAGAGTAAATTCCTCTGTTCCTGGGCCCCAAGAGGGCAAGTCTGATGGTGTGCGACCCTGTAAAGCCTTGCACCCCTCAGCCCCCTCTTGTTCGCCAGCTGGCAGCTGGGTGCGTTCGAGGACCCGGTAATCCGCCTTCTCACGCATCCCCTGCCACCCAGTGGAGTCAGGTAAGTGTTGCACCGGCACACTCAGATCCCGCTTCGGGCCTCTCAAGCCGGATCCCTGTTCTCCACCTCGCTGCCCCACCTTGGGTACGTCTGTGGTCCCTGGCCCCTGGTCCGGTTTTGTTGAAGTCTAGAAAAATGCTTCCAACCGATGCCCAGCTTGGCCCCATTCGGTACCTTCAGACCCGGCTTGCGATTCATTTCTCTTGGCTTCCACCCAGGCTCAGTGATATTCATCATACCTAGGTGTTGAGCAGAAATGCTCCTAAAATAATTTTTTAGTGAGATCCTTCACACCTAGGTGTTGAGCAGAGCTCCTGTCCTGTGTGTGTGCGCCGCAGTCCTACTGGCGAAGGACGCGTGCTAGCCGTTCCCTCAGCCGGTATGGAGTTTGGCTTCGAGCCTGCACTTCATTGTACCCTTATCATGTGGTGGGTCACGACCATCTTGGGTCTGTGCCAACTGATACGGGCCCTTTTTTGAAAGCCTCCGTTCACTTGTTTACACAGAGTTGCATTTTCAATGCCCTGTCCCAAGCTTGGTATGCAGCGTTCAACCTGAAAGACGTGTACTTAGAGCTCAATCCTTCCGCTTCACAGGCTTACTGTGCTCTTGCGTTCGAAGACACAAAGTATCAGTACATAGTCCTACCCTTCGAGTGCTCCATAGCCAGTTGGGTCTTCAGGTCAACTGGGAAAGAACGATCTCGCCCAAGTGCTGAGTATCTCTTTTCTAGTGCGGAGTTGGTCTCGGTCTACCGCATCTCTCAAGTGAGGTGTGCCAGTTCAGTGCTACTTAGAAGTGAGAAAGGATCCCACTGAAAATTTCAGAGGCTCCTGGGGCATATGGCAGATGCAGCCGCACGGCTTCCTCCATATGGAGACCGCTTCAGCACTGGCTTGACCGAGTCCCGAGGTGGCCGTGGTAGAGCGACACGCTCTGTGTAAGTAATCAAACACCCTGGCCTGTCGCCAAACCCTCAGCCCATAAGCAGACCTTTTGTTCCTCGGGCTATGGCTCTTGGAACAAGTGTCCTCCAAATGTTGGCTGAGGGGCCACGTATAAAGGGCATGCAGTAACAGAGCTCTGGGCGCCCTCTGACTGCATTGGCATCCGTTGCCTCGAGTTGCTTACAGTCCCTCGCTTCGAGACACCGCAAGTTCAGTGATCTTCATTACACTCAGGTGTTGAGCAGAGATGCTCAGTGATCCCCTTCACATCTGGTGTTGAGCATTGCTCCTGTCTTGTGCACCCATGCTGCTCAGCGAGCCTGTACTGTACTAACAACATTGCGACCGTCGAGCTGTGCTCCCCTTGCATGTTGCAACTCGCCCGCCACCTCCTCCTTGAAGTCAGAAGCTTTTAACCCCCTGAGGTCGGATGACACGCGGGCGCGTCAACTCGATGTTTACTAAATGTTTCTATTAATATCTCCGCGATTGTGCAGCACACATAAATGGTTCTGATTTTGCCGTAATCGATAGATTCTCAGCTTCAACGTCCTTATTCTCGCGAGATCGTACGTGACTCATACAGAGAGCAAGAGGGAAGATAAGATGACCGTTCACCTTGCGTGATTGGTGGGATAGCTTGCCTGTCTGCATTTTGTGTGAAATCAACCAATTGATGCGGTTGAAATCCCTAAGTACCCTCCCATCTCCTCACGGTGAGGAAAATACCAAGCTGACATGGAGAGAGAAAGAGTAAAAAAGTCTGCAAAAGAAAAAGTCAGCGAAAAAAACATGGCAAAAACATAAAGAAGAGGAAAGCCTAGGACTTGCGGCGGTTTTGGAGAGCAGCGACGAGGATGAAAGGCGAGTTTCCGAGCCTGATGGATTTTGGAGTCATCCCAGTGACATTTCCATATGTTGTACTGCCTGGTCAGCCGCCCAGTCCATATGTGTATTCCCCACATTACCTCCCTTCAGGCCAGGATGTGGTTTCCGCAGCGTACCTTTCCTTCCTTGACAGGGTACGCTTTCTCAGTGGTCCTGTAGGAACAGCAGTTGACTTCCCTGGCCTAAGCCTCGCCCTTCTCCGCCTCAGAGTTTCCGTTCCCTCCTTCAGAGAATGCATACGCAACCAGGACGTTTTCAATTGTAATGTATTTTAAAATGTAATTTATTCCTGTGATGGACAGATGAGTGTGAGTGTGTGTGATTTTTTATATATATATTATTTTTTAATTTTTTTAAGGGAAAAAACATTACAACGAAAGTAAAACATAAATGAAAAGCACACACAAAATACAGGAGAAATTATTTACTAAGTAATTTGTAGCCATTTATAAAATTTAAACATAAAAAGGGAGAAAAATGCATATTGATCTTACTAAGTTATTTCAAGGAATAACCCAGACAGCAACATAGTGTCGACCCAGACTCGGCCCACATCTGGTACGCATCGAATCCACATGTACCGGATCTGGGCCGACACTATGTTGCTGTCTGGGAAATATGCTGGCCTCAGAAAACACTACAGGCACTGCATCAAATAAAACTAAACAGCGTTTCACACATTACAGATATTCTCAAAAGAAGTTCATTCAAACATTACAGATATTCTCAAAAGAAGTTCATTCAAACAATGCATTTTGTTTCCCTTTTTAACATTATAACATTATTTGCTGCATTAATTAAAAAGGACAACCATGTGCAATGTTTTTTTTTCACTTAATGGTGAGATTAAGATATTATTAAAGTAATATCTTTGCTTGAGATATATATATACTCTACAAAAGTTTGAAATAATTAAGATTATTTTAATGTCTTTGAAAGAAGTCTATAATTCTCATCAAGGCTTTATTTAATAAAAAAATACAGTAAAAACATCAATGTTGTGGAATATTATTACAATTTGAAATGTTTTCAATTGTAATGCATTTTAAAATGTAATTTATTTCTGTGATGGAAGGATGAGTGTGTGTGTGTGTGTGTGTGTGAGATTTTTTTTATTATATATAATAAAAAATATTATATTATATATTATGGAAAAAACATTACAAAGAAAGTAAAACAAATGAAATGCACACACAAAATACAGGAGAAATTATTTACTAAATAATTTGTAGCCATTTATAAAATTGAAACATAAAAAGGAAGAAAAAAAAAAAATATATATATATATATATATATGCATATTGATCTTATTAAGTTATTTCAAGGAATAACCCAGACAGCAACAGTGTCGACCCAGACTCGGCCCACATCTGGTATGCGTCGAATCCACATGTACCAGATGTGGCCCGGATCTGGGCCGACACTATGTTGCTGTCTGGGAAATATGCTGGCCTCAGAAAACACACTACAGACACTGCATCAAATAAAACTAAACAATGTTTCACACATTACAGATATTCAAAGTTTGAATATTTTAAGATAATTCAAACAATGCATTTTGTTTCCCTTTTTAACATTATAACATTATTTGCTGCATTAATTAAAAAGGACAACCATGTGCAATGTTTTTTTTTTTTTTTTTTTTTACTTAATGGTACACTATGTAACTTTTGGCCCTCTTCCGGTTAAAAACAAAAGTGCAGGCATTTTGCAGAAGAACATTGTTTTGGTTGTGCTTCGACTCTGTGCGACTGTGCAGATAAATGACCTTTTACAATAGATAATGCTTTACAATGAACTCTGAAAGCTACACTTTATCTGTTCAATAAAATAACTTCCCTGTTGAGTAATAAATTCACTATCTCCACGTCACTTTTATGACATTTCAAATCCCTCAGTTCTAACTACCTCAAAAAAGAAAAAGAAAAAATCCAATATTGATTCTTGTTTTATTGAGCGATAGAGCTCGGACGCGTTCTATTTTTGTCAGCTGACTCTCCTCTTTTCGGGTTTATTTTTAAAATGGGGGATTCCCGGGAGTTTGGAGATTTAGCTGCTCCATGTCAATCTTTCTCGGTCGTTGTGAAACTAACCTCTGTCACTCCCACATCAGACACGCGCCAACATAGCCAGAGCAACTTCTCTCTATTAATGGATATGACGAGACAAGCACGGGCGAGAGACGTATGTGCGCAATTTTTGCACTGGTCTAAGATATAAACACTTACAATAGGCTTTCAGTGGCGTGTAACGCAGTCACTCCTACTAGCCACTTTGGCGTGTTGAATTTTATATATATTATATACATTTTTCAATTGTAGTTTTTTAAAAAGGCATCTGAAATAATAAACTAAGTGCAATGTAGTGTTTTCAAAATATTGATTTTTTTCAATGCATATCGATACTGAAATATCTGAAACACTTCCAATACTCATTTTCCACAGAAAAGATGCACAATACCAGCTGTGCTTTCTCACTCTCTCATCTCTCCGACAGCGAGTTACACACAAATCCGCCTCCTCTCACTCACTCGTTTCATTTGCTCCGGATGAATATAGTTGGTGCTACAGGGCTTGAAATTATTGAAAGTATTGCACATCATTTTACTCATTCCCGCAGATTTTCTGCTCACACCCAAAGTGCGGCACACATAAAGCAGCCTCTCAGTACTAAATCAAGTTCTTTTTCGCTGCTTATTGCGCTTAAACAGTCAAATACACAAAATAATGTCAAAATGCCAGTCTTGGCGTGTATTCGCGTAAACATAGTCAGTTATGTTTTAAGTGAATGCAAACAGTTGAGAAAGAAAATGCATGTGCAACAGTATAACGGATCCGCGTGTCAGGTCTTAAAGTGACAGCAGCCTAATATTCCTATAATATTAAAAATATCTATATGGCAGTTTTCCCCCCATGGTATCGATGTCAAAATTGTGGACAGTGAAAGCACTCGCCACAGTGGCTGCTGTGCAAAAAAGTTCATTTTAAGCCCCGGACTCAAGGTAAGATAAAAACACGTTTTGGAACATCGATTGATGATGTATTGAGTTCAAATTTAGTTGATTCTTAACAAAAAAAAAAAAAAAAAACCTACATAGTGTACCTTTAGTTACATTTTTTATTACTGAAAGGACAGTGGAGAATTTATGGGAAATGATTTGGAGTTAGGCACGAGATGGGAAAGATGTGCAAGTGGTGCGAGAGTTTCGGTAGGATAATGTTTGGTTCAGCAGAGCAGGGGTGGAATGTTCCAGACAATTTTGATTGCCACAGAAGCATCTCAGTGTCTGCCTGACAACTAGGCTATTTCCAATTGCACATGTACATGTATAGAGGACATAGTTCACAAATCTCCACAGGGGGGAGACACTGCCCATGTAATGTAATGTCAAGAATGCCAAACCCCCTTTGAAACGCCCATTCAAAGCATTGCATAGGCAGACAGCGGTGTTTACAAGAAGGCTGGATATTAGAAATATGAGAAGCAGAGCAAGACTAGATAATAAACATTACAATTTTGATTTCTGTGCATCCATTCCTACAGTATATAAAAATAGCAACCATGCATGTACAGTATATGGGCACAGAGGGCTTAGCAGAGACGTACTGGGCAGCTACTGTGACCCGACGACCTCTGACTTTACTGCGTCTACCAGGAAGCTGAGTTCATTACACATGGTCTCGTGTCTGTAGGCCATGCGGATCTGGGCTACATTTGTCCGCCGAATGTCATTCCCCTCTGGCCCATCCTTTAGGTAATTGACCCCAAGGAAGTACTTTTTCTCCTGAGGAAAATGGCAAAGGGCTTCAGTGTTGTGCTGAACAAATATTTATATAAATGTCATGAATTGAGGATGTGCACTACCTCGTGGGAAAGGCCACTCTGCAGGACACTGTTCCTAGCGATCTCGCACACGTCACATGTGCTCAACTTCCACAGTTGGGCTGCAATAGCATACTCCTCCATTAAAGCCTCCTGCAGTACACATAAAAAAACAATTACAAAGTTACTGTATATACATAAATTACTGTATATTTAAAAAGTAAGTAATTCAAGCGCAATTTCTCAAAGACGCAGACTTGTGTAGGCTGGAACTTAAAAATGGCAATTAATGGAAATGAAATGAAATAAAAACGCATTAAGTACATATGATTTACCTAAAAACTTATTATAAATATATAATTTTTCACATTAACTGCATTAATTAATAAATTAACATTTTGAAGTTCAAAAAGTTCAAGCCTCTGAGAAATTGTGCTGATGCTTTTTAAATATACAGTAATGAAATCAAAACGAATAATTCTTGTTTTTAATGTAAATGATCTATATCAGTACACATTATTATTATTATAATTATTATTATTTAAACAAAGCAACTTCCCCTCCCTCACAGCGACATCTCTTCTCTGATAACGTGTTAACTGACGTGAGGGCGGGGCAACATCACAACAACAGCAAACGACAACAATCCAAAATCAAGTCTCGCACTAAATACATTTTTTCTTGTTCGAGAAGTGTTTCACTCTGATATACGTCACAATATGGAAGAAAAGACTAATGCAACTTCCGTTTCATGCCGACGTTATTTTTTTTCAGTGATCTTTTGCAAGTTACATCGCTACGAATGTGAGCGAGTCTTTGAATGATTCACTCAAGCGAATCATTCAAAAACTGATTCAGTCAGGAATAAAACAAAACACGATGGCTGTGTGTTGCACGCAGACGTGCTACATATAAATCTGTTGTGGATTTGTTTGGAATTGTTTTCACTGGAGGAGCAAAAATAGATGGCAAGTTTGCATCTAAAATGTAAGTTACTCGATAATTTTTGTTTTGTTTATTGAGCTATCTTGGTGGCACTTGGTCTCAACAACAGGACAGCATTTATTTCGTAGGCTGCGAAATTTTATTCTATTTTAAATTTAATTCAGCCTCATGCCTACGGACATATTCAGTGTGCTATTGATTCATACGGTCGGAATTTGGATAATCATTAATTAACAAAGGACCATCAGTGACTTCCTTTCCTTGCTTATTTTTTATTAGAGTATTTATTATTGAGTTGTTTAGAACTGGCTACAAATTCTATTTTTAAAATTCCGTTCACATTCCAGTTGGAACGATTATAGTTATATTATTCTTGACATTCTGCCCTCTAATTCATTCATTCATTTTTTTTTTTTTTTTTACTAACTAAAAAGCCTTTTAATATTTCATCTTACTAGTTACTAGGATATCTTATTAGCAAATAGGGAGTGATATTTATATGCATTTTATGTAAGTGGTCTGCTATACTGTTAAAATACCTCATCAAATTTCATTTTAAGCTATCAGAATTTCATCTTTCTTTTTGGCCATATAGGGCGGGCTAAATATCAGAAACCGAACCAAATTGCACATTTTTCTCAGTTTTGTCACAGTTTTTCCCTCAAGTATGAGCTTCATATTCTCATTATATCATTCTATAGGAGCCATAAAAGCCTGATGTATCAAATATGATACTCTTTTTTACTCTATTTTTAATAATTTTGTCTAAAGGTTTAATAAACTGTTCAGTTTCAAAAAGTTTTTTTTTTTCTGACTATTATTTCATATGTCAGGCTTAACCTGGTTTATAAAATCCATTATTGAATATATTTATTGAAAGTTTAGAGCATTATTTAAAATTTTAGGTGGTTACTTTTTTAGCTACAATTTTTTTTCCTAAACAGGGTTTTCACAGCGATGCCATAGCATAGAAGTACCACTTCTGGTTCCCCTAAGAACCTTCCAGTGAACCGTTCTTAAAAGAACCACTTTTGTGAATCTAAAAATCTAAAGAACCCTTTCCACTATAAAATAACCAATTGCGCAATGGAAAGGTTCCATTGATATTTAAGGTTCTTCATGTAACCTGCAATGGCAATAAAGCACCTTTATATTAAAGAGTGTGTAAGATGGTTGTAGTTTGACCTTGGTGTAGTGGAACTGCAAGGGGTCGTCAGTGGAGAGGGACACACACAGGCCTTTGTGTAGGAACTCTCGCAGTGGGTTCTTGGAGTATTCCAGGAACAGACTGTTGTTACTCAGAGGGGACATGGCAATGGGCACTTGGGCAAGATAGTACAGGTACTGCAGCACAGGACTCTGGAGAAACACACACACAGACAGACATATGTGTGTTACGTGAGAAGATCAAATGCTCTGATCAGGCTCTTAGATCTGCCTGCTTTCATTTGCATGTTTTTGTACAGCAGCAGAGGCTCCATTGATTCTGGGCTCATCACTAACACGAGTACATAGTCAAATCAAGTGGTAACACGTCACATCTGCATTTGCTTAATTAATAGACTCGGGCCAAGGATCTGAACTCTTTCTGAACTCTTTGCTGCCACCATAAATTAAAGTACAAAATATTTGTTAGTTTGACTAACAAGCTCTCATAGTCATCATTCATCTTGTCAGAATGATATTGCATTAGACTTTGAACTAAATTTCAAAAGCGCACAGCATAATTTCCCTCATTTTAAAGAGCTGTTGAGCACTGCAAGTTTGGACTAATCTTCTACTTCTTACCTTTTTCAGGTTTAAGCCATGAGAGATGTTGTCCGCGGTGAGGAAAGCTGAAACCAGGTGGGTGATAGAACCAGCTTCTCCACAGTGTGGACGGAACTGAAAGGTACTAAGACCACGTTCCCTGTGAAAACACACACATATGTAAGTTGAAAAATTTTAGGGGGAAAATTAATGGAAGATTATAGGCCCCCACTTGTTGCAAATATAATGCCAAAATAAGAAATTATAGAGCAAATTTGAGAAATAAAGTTGCAATTACAAGAATACATACAATACACACTCACCGGCCACTTTCTTAGGTACACCTGTTCAACTGCTCGTTAACGCAAATATCTAATAGGCAAATCACATGGCAGCAGCTCAATGCATTTAGGCATGTAGAGGGGTAGATAGGGTAGGGGTATGTGCACTGGGTAGGTACTATATTTAAATTTGAATTTACTTTCCGACCGCTAAAAAGTGCATTCTATATAGTCTGAATAAGGGTAGTATGAGTAAAATTCGGTGGTACTACATCCGCCATGTTGTTACCATCACGTGAATTACCAGCATCAGCTGCGTCACTTCACTACCATTCATAAATCCTCTCCCGTGGCCTCATGGGACAGCAAAACGTCCATCGAATGCGCACTTCAGAATCTCGGCGAAAGCCGTAGGCCATTCATGGACTTTCCGCCTACTGATTTTTGAATACTATGTATTCGGACATACTACTCTTTTTAATCATACTATATAAAGAAGTATTGGATTTTGGATGCAGCACAGGTCAAGACAATCTGCTGACATTCAAACTGAACATAAGAATGGGGATGAAATGTGATTTAAGTGACTTTGAATGTTGCATGGTTGTTGGCACCAGACGGGCTGGTCTGAGTATTTCAGAAACTGCTGATCGACTGGGTGTGTATATTGCTAGAGACAAAATGCGCTATGACTATACAACATAACAGCTGCTGTACGGTATTCAGAGGGCACTTTTCCAGTCCGACTGATTTCGCTGATTTTTATGGGCTAAAACGATCAAATTTGCTGCCGCTTTTCTAAAAAAAATTGTGCCGATTTTATTACAGTTAAAACCCACCAGTAATCATGATGTACTTATGTAATTAGTGTTAGTGACAGTAAGATTACAGCTAATATTGTTGTGCATAACTACTGATTTTGTGGTTCTGGTCCCCCATGCACAGGTCACTGGTGAAATACTCATAATTCTGCTTTGCCAAAGATACAGAATAGTGTTAGACACAATAGCTTGCACAGTGTCACTGAATTAGCATTGCATGTAAGTAGTCAGTGACACTAATTATATACTGTTCTTTACCATGATATAATTGTCTATTGTCCCTCTCCATTACTGAAATAGGCCTGCCCCATATCAGAACTTTTCATTCCTTTTAAACACTTGTGTGTAAATCTGACGGTGTTGAAATCCCGGTGCTCCGTATGGTAAGTGCATCCCTGCTCACTTTATAATGGAATTCACTGCAATACAAGGGCAGGACACTTCAACACCTACCTACCTCCTACAGTTATTTCAAGATCTATCTACTTCCTTTGATTTGTCAGGTTGATATAGTTGATGATTTTTTCAACATGAAGCCAGTTATTTTGGTTGTAACCACATAAAGAATATTATTTAGGCTATCTGAAAAAAAAAAAAACACCGTTTTCTGCAGCATTGACTGTTTCCCGCGATTGTATTTCGCATTTATTTTATGTGCATATATGCATATATTATGTGATTGCATTTATACCTCTTCAATGCATTCAGAGGCCCTGGGTTACTGACCCCCATTAATCCGGTCCACAATCCATCCTTTATAAAGTGGAAAGATGATGTCAGTTTGTTCTACTGACAATATTCCACAGGCTTTAACAGTATCTCAGTTGTAACCCAATATGTGTGTATTACCGATACAGTGGTATTTATAGATGTCCTGGTGCATGGTGAAACTCACACATGCAATTGGAAACCGTTTGTTCTCGAATGCCTTCCAGTACTTATTCAAGGTTTATCAAAGCCTGAGGGTATAATAGTAGATCTAGCAAATATTAAAGTAATCTCTGTTTACTTCCGCCCCTTTAGTGCAGACATTTTTCCTATTGGTATGGGATATGTAGCCTCTCCCTTCAGCTAATGGAATTTTCCAGTTGGTGTGTGGAACAGATATAATGGAGCACATACTTCCTGAGGTTGTTGAGGACCATGATGTTGGCATACATGTGGAAGAGGTAGTAGCTGTAGGGTGGGTTGTCATCTGTTGTCCATTGCTCAGGCTTGGGGCTCTTATAAGAGAACATGTGATCGCTATGCTTGGATTCATCATCCACACTGTCAAAGCCAGTCACCTGAGAAAGAAGGGACGTCCAATGAGTGATGTGTGATAAAGTCTCGCAAAATGATTTATTTGAAGTGCACTCTGAGTTCTTACATTGCATTGCCTATTATCATGATATAATTAAACTTCTTTTTAGATAAAATGCACTATATTGATAGAAGTATGTAGACACCAGCTTGCACTCCTCTGAGAAGGTTTCCACTAGATGTTGGAAAATGGATGCAGGGATTTGCTCTGACACAGGAGCATTAGTGAGGTCAGGCATTGGTCAGAGGTCAGACGTTGGCTGATGGGGCCTGACTCGTGGTTGTCATTTTAATTAATCCTTGAAAATATGTTGAGTGGGGTTCATATCTGGGTCACATTTTTCATGCTGGAGCAGAAAATATCCTCCCTAAACTGTGTGAAATTTTGAAAGCACACAATTCCCTAAAACGTTATTGCATGCTATGAAAAATAAGATTTGCATTCACTGGAATTACTGCTTTATTCAAACCAGTTAATCAGAAGGGAGTGTCCACATATGTATGGCCATGTGATATTTAAAACAGTTAAATGAATTTTACATGAAGTACATTGATTTAAAAAATGTCCATCAAATATGAACCTTGAACTTACATATTTTAGAAATACGTGGAGCTCTTTGTGCTTCTGAGGATTCACTGTAGCCTCAAATAGAGGAAGGAAAATGTTCTCAAGCATCTTGGCAAAATTAGGAATCAACTTACGTGACTTGAAAATGTCACTGGAAGAAATAAACATAACATAATTGTAAAACAAGATATACAATTTTTGGAAAATACTGAAAATATTAAGAATGAATGTAGCTACTTACTATATTCTGGGCACCTGAATGATCCAGCGCATGTTTGGAGAGTACACTTTGTGCTGAATAAACCAATGGGAGAGACTTTCCCACTCCTCTGGGGAACGACCATAGATGGACAGTCGTGGTTCGGCATGCTGATACTTGCTCTCCTCCAGATCATGTGCTACTTCCTAAAAGAGACAAAAAGACAAATTCGGGCTAAATTAGTACCACGCTTAACTGCATGACATATAATGATGTGCAGCTTACACATTAACATTTCTGCATTTAGCAGATGCTTTTATCCAAAGGGACTTACAAGAGAAGAACAAATCAATTTGTCAAGCAGCCACTAATATACAATGGCAGGTTTATTTGACTAGATTAAGAAGCAAATTAGAGAAGAGAAGAAATGTAGAGATATTTCTCTCAATAGGCCCATCCACTATACTGCGGAGATACTTGGTGCTTGTGTATAGTTTGACTGATTTTAAAATGTCCCCACCAAACAAATCTAAAACCTTAGTCTTGTTATGACAAAATGACTATACCTTGATTAAGCGGGCAAAATACTCTCCTTCGATGTAATTGTCAGTCTTCAAGTAGATTTCCCTTAGCTCACTTGCTCCCACTGGATTGTACTTGGAGTTGAATTTGTCAAAGCGATGAAAGGTTTGTCTGCCCTGTGAATACACTAAACATGATGCATACTGTACAAGCAACTAGCATATCCCTGGGCTGTAAACATATAGATAAGACGATACTTACGGCATGGACATCTAAGGAGTCTACAGTAAGATCATAAGGGTCCATGTTCAGGTTGTTAAACACCTGTTTGAGAGTTAGTTTAAGCCCTGCCTTCTCCAGGACGACTCTCTCTGCATCAGTTTTATTGGTGGTTTGGATGAAATCAAGCAGGTGTTTCTGGCTCATACATGCTGCTGCATGAATATGCGTGTCTACCTGTAAGAGAGCATTTGTGTACATTTAGGCCGCAGTGGATATCACATTTACATAAACCAATGAGTCTTTCAAATTATACCTTTCGGACGTTGTAGAAATCTCTATGAGGAACACCTTTGAGTTCTTTTAGTTCCGCCATTTCGTTGAGCATTTCATGTAGGTAAAACTTTGACCCAAGGAAGTTTAGTCGTCTATGGCAGTAGGTCTTACTGTTTAAAGAATAAATATGTTTAGCTTTACATCTTGGATATGCAAATACAGAGACTTGATGACCGCTGTGGTAATATTGGTTGGAGACTTACGTAGGCCCATCAGTGATCATGGCGAGCACATGACTCATGTCAATGGCAAATGTTTCCAGGTCTGGATAAGGCAAACAGCGTGGTTTGTTCATGCTCAGATCTTCATTGTTTTCATATACATAAATAATGCCATCCTTCATCTTCATCTGATAATTGAGGTTCTCTGGAATATTCTCCATGCTGTAAGGGTCCTCTCCCTCACCAGGGCAGGGACAGATATCTGTGGAGAGCAGAAGGTTTCACCAAGAAAAAGAAGAAAAAAAAAGAAAGGCTAGGCAGACTTAGCTGGTGAAGCTGGTTGACTAGGAAAGTCTTGCTGGTTAAGTTAGAAAGAAGACATCAGTAGACCAATACAGTCTCCCTGGCTGGTGATCAGCATTAAAAGATGCTGTTTTCGCCTTTAGAATCGTTCCCATTCTAGTGCTTATTTTTCTTAGTTGTTCCTACTTGAGCTACACATAACTCAAGTCAACTCTTATGTCTTCTAAAATTAGTTCAATGTTGATGTCTTGGGAAGGGACATAAGAGAAACATCAAGCAAACATTTGCAAACAGAAATTCCACTGAAATGTTCACAGAGCCATAAATAAACCTAGAATGAGAACACGGTCTCCATCCAAGTCACATCTGGTTATGAACCCTGAGCAAATGCAGATGTACCTGGAAGAGTTTCATCATCTTCTGTCCACCTTTCATTTGCTGCAATGCGTAGGAACTGTGTAGTGGTCCGTGGGAACCGGTGATATGCCAGTTTTGAGTATTTTTCTCGAATAAAGAGAGCTTTTAGCAGACTTTTAGCTGCTTGCTCATAATCCTCAACTGTAATCTGAAAGTGCACAGTGATTGTGAAACATAACATGATTGTTAAAACATGATCAGCTGTTAAAAGAGTCTTTATATGAACTTTCAACAAATTATGACAGAATGTAGAGAAAGGTGGTTGATTGTCCATTCTAATAATACACACCCCAGCACAGTAGTCTCCGCTAATGATGACTCTTTGATACTCCGGCAAATTTTGTGAGATTGAGGAGCAGGTAGAGGAAGGGGAAATGAGGGGGGTCAC
This sequence comes from Rutilus rutilus, assembly GCF_951802725.1. NCBI lineage: Eukaryota > Metazoa > Chordata > Actinopteri > Cypriniformes > Leuciscidae > Rutilus > Rutilus rutilus. Next base: position 54,168,067 of record NC_140211.1, on the reverse strand, counting down.
CACACCCCGGACACTCTCCGTACTTAATGGGATTTGCAGTGACATAGATTGAGATCGAATAATCTTAAAACTCTTCTTCCTACAGAGGATTAAAGCGAATGGGGGCTAAAAATTTAATTATTCATTCACTAAGCACATGAATCATTAATTGCCCTGCTGGAAAATCCAATGAAATCCAGCTTCTGATGGTAGCTGGTTTGACATGTTTTCAAGATGGTCCAAGGTGGTCATTAAGGTCATTAACTGGCACAAGGGGTTTCCAATCCTGGAGGGCTACTGTCCTGCACAGTTTAGCTCTAACCCTAATTAAACAGCTAATAAAAGGTATTCAGGATCACTAGGAATCTCCACGCAGGTATTCTGTGGCAACATTCTGCAGGACATTAGCCCTTCCAGAGCAGGATTGGACACCCTGGGTCTACATGGTTGACTTGTTGGTGGACTTGGTTTCAACCAGACCATATTGGTTACGCTGGTACCAAATTTGGCCAGCAGCAAACCAGCTACCATGTTCAACAGACCAGCTTGTCCTCCATTGGCTGGTTTGGCCTGGTGTTTCAAACCAGATGAAGCAACTGGTAGCAGTCTACAGTGAAAAACAAAATGATGCTGACCGTTTGGCACTTTCTTCTGACTGTTGCTCAGCCAGTTCTCTGAGTAGCTCCCTCTGTCTGGCTTCCTGCAGGCCAATGGGGCAGTCCTCAGGGACAGTGTACATGGATAGGACATCTTTAGTGTCCTCTTCCTTTATTGCCGAGGCATACACCTTCTCTGCCAGTAGACGAACTTCCTCATCCACATCACTCAGAGCAATCTTCGGAAACTGCCGTGGCATATCTGTAAAGAAGCATGTTTAAACACACCTCAGTAACATTAAGCTGCTGAATTCTTGAAGTCATCTCTCAAAGCCTATGTCCGGCGATCCCATAAGCATGTCCCATTTTTAAGTCATGTTGAAATCAAACAAGTGTTTAGTGTTCAAAAGTGCTGTACTAGTCCGTCAGTTGCTGTCACTGCTAAAACAACGGGGTTACTTTGATAAATATGTCATGGCTCATGTCAACACGCTTGCTGTAAATAGTCCTGAGATGCCATGTGCATTCCCAGGCCGTTGATTTAGGCCAGCAAAGTCAGTCACTAGGCCAGTGCACAGCTGCAGACGCACTGCCTAATAAAACAGTTATGCTTGTGTAAGGACAGATCAAGTGTCTGAGCCCTGGCTTTGACTTCTCCCTGAACAGTTAAGAACATGGTCCCCAGTGGTCGCATCAAATGCTATCCAGGGCAAAAACCAGATCCCTTTGTCAAGGTTTCCATTCTTCATGGTCGTTCCAAGAAATTCCCATATCAAGTAGAATGTGTGCCTGTTATACTGACTGTTGTACAAGTTGTGTAACCATAGGTACCACAGACATCTGAGAACAAGCCAGAGGATATCTGGCATGAAACTGGAGCATATTCTACCTAGCTCTACTGATGAGAAATAAATCTACCATCAATTTGATCACATGATCACAAGATTCAGTATCTCCTCCATTACACAAGCCTGGTTTCCATTATAGATTTGTGCAAAACTTTTGCAATATTTTCTAAATGTTGATAAAAAAAACTATTGTGAAATGACTAAAACATAATTTTTTCCTCTTGCTATGGATGTTGGTAGGTTTACGTATATTGCAGTCACCGCACTAGCCATTATTTTTAATCGAAGGAGACGTACATGTGTTATCCAAGCTCTTTATACTTGGCAGCGGCCACGTATGGGGTTTTTCTGGGTGTTTCTCCCTCATATCTGCTTCGAGGTCTTGATAAATTGTGGCATTTCTTTGTTGTTTAGAATCCAGTATTCAGTACTATTTAGTCTTTTATGAGATTAATAAAGAACTGTCTCATCTTCTGTCCAAAACATACCGCGCCATCTTTAAAGAATGATCATGTGACATTTACGTACAGCAGGTGGCCTGTAAAAATGAAAAAACTGTTTCCGTTGCAGTTTTGCGAAATATTCCTTTTTCAAATTGCCTGAAAAATCACCTTAATGCAAGCGTAATTTTTTTTTTTTGCGATATATGGGAGTTTTTGCGAAATACACATGCTTCCAATTTCGTAATTTCAATTCACGCAATTTGAAGGGCAATGAAAACGCAGCTAGTGAAATCAAACTCTGTCAAAAAAATAATGCTGACTATTGCATCTGTTTTCACCACAAACTTTGATTAGGATCACTGGTTTTAAATGCTGTGAGGACGACAAGGAAGTTCTTCCACCCTGCCACTGTACCTATAAGACTTGCCAGAAAATAGTTACTGGTTCTGGTACACTCTACCTCTGTCTGTGGAAACCTGACATGCACAGCTGTGCGACTGCTGCCATTCTTACCTTCAACGCCCGTCAGCGCCATCTCGGCTTCGGCTGTTCTTAGCGGGTGCACTTCAAATGGGTTACTTGGTATATGTTTGGGTGTGCATGTGTGTGATGTGGGCCATGTCCAGTCGCACTCTGAGAAACTGCTGTCGTCTAACTGCTGTTTTGTTTCCTTGAGTATCTCTCTCCCTCTCTCTATTTTAAGAGGTAGAAAGCCACTAATCCTTTGAATATGTCACCGCCGCCTGTCAACAAAAAGCGACCCCGGATCCAACAAAGAACCGCTTACGAACAGGACCTTGCTCAATCCTCCCAACCCATCTCATGCGTACATATAAACCTGGCTTTCCCAACTCATTTTAGGGGGTAGTGAGGGATTTACTCACTCACTACCCCTAAAATCCAGCCCCACAAAACCCAGAGCTGATCTCCAAAACCCAACTGTCCACGTGAACGGAATCTGTGGCCAAAAGAGCATCTGCTTTGACAGCTTCAGCCATCCCTCACCCCCCGAGAACAGCGTTTAATCCCAGCTCTGACCTTGCTTTATGCACGTATCATTTCAGCCCCAGATAAACAGTCCTGCTGGCCATTAGCGGGGGTCTACATGAGGCATCATGTCACTAAAAGTCCAGAGATAATCACCCCCGAAACTGATACCTCTTAGTTACTTCAGAGCTTAAACTTGGTGTTGACAGAAAGGCTGCTGTTGATGTTGTCCCAGAGCATGAGAGCATGCCCAGCATCTATTTGTATCACATCCACTTGAAACCATAGAATAAACAAACCATCTCACCCTTTGCCTTCACAGACAGAGTGATCGTTAGAAGTGCACAGCAAGATCCACTTGCGCATACTCATTTACCCTGGTATGGAAAGCAGACTGTAAAAAAATCATTGTGAGGGGACAAAGGGGAAGTAGGTTTACCTGATCCAACTGTTGTCCTTTATGTTCCTGTAACCTCTGCTTTTATCTCATACCTTATCCAGCTGGAGCTCCAACAGCAAAACCTACCCAACTCTCTCTGTCAGACCAAGTGCGCCTGTCAGGCTGACCTGAAAACTGGATACAAGTCACATGATGGCGACACAATCCTGGTGATGTGCTGGGTATTATTACAGGGTGCTTGAACATGGCAGGGGGAGGAACTGGAAGTGGATTTTGTCTGGATGGAATTAAGATACAGCTTGAATATCTCTCCATCTCATTCTCTCTCCCACATATCAATCAGAGGGAGTTCTGGATCATATGACTAAAGGATTTAAGGGTCTGTGTGGTGCAAAGCTTTATCAGAGATTAATGTAGTACAGGCAAGTTCTAATGGCTTCAGCTCAGAGTTGATGGGTGTATGAGCAAAACCGAAGCCACAATCTGTTATATAAGCTGTGCATGTCTCTTTGAATGCCTTGCTACAATGAGGCTGTAAATGCTTATGTAAATAATGAATGACTACCTTAGGTGCTTTTCTTGCACCTAAGGGTCTATTTAATGGCTCAGACGTGCTTTGCCATCAAGAGGCTCTGTGTACAATGTAACTACACACAATGCATCAGGCTGTATAGTAGTCTTTGCATATAAAGCTGAGAAAGAACACATTGAATAAAAAGACATCATTTACTTTAATCCATAACCATAAATAATGGCATTTCCTATTAGCAAGAAATCATTATTTTCTCTGCTTTTCCAAAGGTACATTTCTTCTCCATCTTTTGTGCTCAGGTTTCATGCTAGGGGTTAAAAGGATTGTAGTTGATCCGTGATCCGTACGGACCGAGACCCACGGTTCGGCACACGTGTTTTGCTGATTAATTGCCAAGTTTCACTATCAATTCGATACTCGAGGACTGTTATCTGTGCGCACAGCACAGCCACACACACCTGAAGAGAGGCGCATTTCTGAAACCTCTTGAACGGACACATACACACAAACTCATGTCAAAATACTAGTCTCTTGACAAATATTCTCGTACACAGTTGGTTATGTCTTAAGTGATAGTAAAGAGTTGAGAAAGAAATCGGATGTTTATCATTATATTGGATCCAATGCATTCGGTCTTAAAGTGACAGCGACCTGCTGCTAAGTCATTGATGTTAATCAAACAACAAAACACAGCTTTAACAAAGATTAATCTATATTTTATACAGTGAACACTATACTGTTATTTTACATTTAGGCCTAATTATTACATGTCTGTACCTAAATACACTACAGTTAGACCTTACTTTATTTGTTATATTGTCATATTGTATCTATGCTTGTTATTAGTCTATTTGATCAAGTACATAGTATATTCACGAGAAACAGGATTGTAAAATAAAGCGATACCGTAATTGTATATAAAATGCTGATGTGTTATTGCTTGATGAAGCTTGTAAGACTATTGTGAGAATATCGTGAAGTTCAAGATTGGAGGACAGACTGTGGCAGGGATGCAGACAGTCTGTTTATATTATAAATGACAGGTTTTTTTTCTTAAACTAGCTAAACAAACTCTATTCTCGCTCATTGTAATTTCACGGTATCATACCTACATGTTTCTTCTAGCTTGTACTTTTACTAGAATTTTTATTGCAGCACTTCTCACGTTATTGGCTCCTTATGATGAATTATGCTGTAGCATTCCTTTAGAAGGCATTTGCTACATTAACAAAATAATGTAAATGTTTATGCAATGTCTCCCTCATTTTAGGGCCCAGCATAACATTCCTAGTTGCCCCCATCTGGTAGGAATCAGAAACAATTCCTGAAGAGAAGAGTTCAATAATGAAATAAAAAGTTCTGCAATAAAAAATTATATATATATACATTACTGATACTGATAGACAGTCTCTTATTGCAGGATAGGAAGAGAGAGAGAGAGAGAGAGAGAGAGAGAGAGAGAGAGGTGATAATGGCTCACCCTTTCCTATACACGGGCTGGAGAGCTGCTTCACTATGGGTGTCTGGAGTCTTCGCATCATTTCCTGTGTGCTCAGGCCTGGAGAGTGAAAGGACAAAACAGCATGTGCAGGAGCAGGATGAATAGGTGGGTATTTCTCAGCATTATTGCAACAGATTTGATGCCATGCTGAATAAGTGCATCTATTTGGATCCATTGATTAGAATTTCCCGTAAAGGGTATCAATAAACATACAAAACACTTTTGAAGAATAAATGTATGATAACAATTTGCATATTAGTGTGGATTGTACTGCATCACGAGAAAGAGAAATAGGCATTTATTTACAATGTAATAATGTTAGTCATCTTATTGAAGCACCTACCTTGCCTCCGATCTTACAGAACTCAGTGTCTTTTCTGCAGCTGCACCGCAAATACAAACCCATGATGTTCTCACAGGAAAAAAATGAAAGGAAAAGAAGAAGAAAAAAACAACTCACTCAGTTCTGCCCCCAAGTGATGTATGAGATATGACACTTGAAATCCACTAAGCAAAGAGAGGAAACATCACATCTGGAGTCAAAACACAGGGCTATAAAATTACACATTTCTTTCACTGATGTTTAACTTTATGTAAATAGACAGTGTAAAGATAGTGTAAAGTAAAGTAGTATATTTTCTTTCTGTCGTAGGCTAATTCATTATTGCCCCCTTGTGGAGATGTGTACATATGTCCATCAAAAACAAGAAGTTTTTGGACAATTACTATACTTACTAAAAATGTATGTATGTCATTGAATACCAAAACCAAGGTCAATTACATATATTATAGTCCTAATAATAAAAAAGTGCTTTACTATTAACCAGTCACTTAAAGCCCCCCCAACCTGCCATCCCGCAAAAAATAAAAAATAAAATGTGTTTTTATGCTTTTGGTTTATTAGTAACATTTTAGTAAAAAAAAAAAAAAAAAAAAGGATTCAGTGCACTTTACATTTGGTGGACAGATTTATTATTTTTCAAGTAGTCTCTGGTCTGTTGACCGCAGTTCTATATGACTGGTGCTTTGGAATTATATTCATTATAAAAAGTGCTTTACAGATAGGCTAAATCTGATTTTCATTTTTATGCTAGTGTAAAAATAACAATACAAATTAAATATCCCAAAAAATGTTTATTAAATTTGGCTTTTACTTTGGCTTTAGTACACTGACAATATAAAAGCCAATTATTATTATTTATTTTTTTAGTCTGTGATGCCATTTTCTGCCATTACACTGTATAGGTGAGTCTTTATACATGCAAAAATATAGCTACTTTTATAATTAAGGAAGGGAATTATATCTCCTGCAAGGGGATTATTAAATTTGGGGGTTCTTGGCATTAAACAGAAAAACACACTAATCTATGGACATCGCATGGTCTCTCTATATCTCTCTCTCACACACACACACACACACACATACATACATATATATATATATTACCAGACACTTAAGCGGAACCGACTTTAACAATAAAACAATTTCGGGAAAGCCGCACATACGCACAGTGATTGACATTCACACGCTCTCTGATGCTCTATGCACAGCAACAGCGCAACCTTCCGTTATTTCTAAAACGAGGCAATTAGTAACGGAGGCTTATGCTGTTAGAGAAAGATGCGTTATTTCGCATTTTACCTGGCGTTGCTTCAGCGTGACAGTCTCTTCTCCTGCACATTTCCCCGCTGCGCACTCATTCGATGATGGGCGGGGAAAGGTAGAATGATAGAAGTGATCACGCACCAATTACAACAAAGAATCTCGAGTTTCACAAACCAACACTGGACACAGTTAAAGGGGAAGCTAACAGGACAGTTGCAACAAAACAGTTGGGTATACGCATGTATTTATCCTTATTAGAAGTCGTTATATGCAAACAGCCCGGGTCAAAAGGTAAGCATACGACGTATACGTGCGTGTATATAGTAGGATATATGGGGGGCTCTGTGCTTTTAATAGCCCATGACCAAGTAAACACTGTAATAAATAAATCATGTAATATTTTTGTGCAAATTATAATACCTGAATGCAGAAATACACCGAACAAACTTTCATATTATTATAACAGCACGTTAGAAAAAATACATACATGGAATAATTATTTTCCTGCGTGTGCCAATAAGCTGGTGTCAGGTTACATGAGAATGTCCTGTCTGTATGTTTCTTTGTTTTAAATCATACCACCACAGTATATAAGTGTCATTATAGAAATCTTAAAATATGTAATTCAAATAGGCCTATATGTCTTCAAAAGGCAAATACAATTGTATCTTCATTATAAATTTCTGGCAATTTGAAAAGTTAAATAACTATGGTGAATGACTGACTCCAGTGTCCAGAGGTGGCTTCAGTCCTTGTCCAGAGACGACTCCAGTCCTCGTCCAGTGTCCAGAGGTGACTCCAGTCCTCATCCAGTGTCCAGAGACGACTCCAGTCCCTGTCCACTGTCCAGAGACAACTCCAGTCCCTGTCCAGTGTCCAGAGGTGACTCCAGTCCTCGTCCAGTGTTCAGCGATGACTCCAGTGCTCGTCCAGTGTCCAGAGGCGACTCCAGTGTCCAGAGGTGGCTTCAGTGTCCAGAGGTGGCTTCAGTCCTTGTCCAGAGACGACTCCAGTCCTCGTCCAGTGTTCAGAGACGACTTCAGTCCTAGCCCAGTATCCCGAGATGACTCCAGTCCTTGTCCAGTGTCCAGAGATGAGTCCAGTTCTTGTCCAGTGTCCAGAGATGACTCCAGTCCTCGTCCAGAGTACAGAGACGGCTTCAGTCCTCGTCCAGTGCCAGAGTCGACTCCAGTCCTCGTCCAGTGCCAGAGTCGACTCTAGTCCTCATCCAGTGTTCAGAGATGACTCCAGTCCTCGTCCAGTGTCCAGAGACGACTCCAGTGTCCAGAGGTAGCTTCAGTCCTTGTCCAGAGACGACTCCAGTCCTCGTCCAGTGTCCAGAGACGGCTTCAGTGTCCAGAGGTGGCTTCAGTCCTTGTCCAGAGACGACTCCAGTCCTCGTCCAGTGTCCAGAGACGACTGCAGTCCTCACCCAGCGTCCCGAGATGACTCCAGTCCTTGTCCAGTGTCCAGAGATGAGTCCAGTTCTTGTCCAGTGTCCAGAGATGACTCCAGTCCCCTGAAGGGGAATCAGAATGCCAAATCCTGACTGACGAGAGGACGAGCTGGGGATGGAGGTGGGTAATTAGCTCCTGAGAAACACAATAGATGCTGATAATACTGAAGGATCTTATAAACACTCACCTAAAGGATTATTAGGAACACCATACTAATACTGTGTTTGACCCCCTTTCGCCTTCAGAACTGCCTTAATTCTACGTGGCATTGATTCAACAAGGTGCTGAAAGCATTCTTTAGAAATGTTGGCCCATATTGATAGGATAGCATCTTGCAGTTGATGGAGATTTGTGGGATGCACATCCAGGGCACGAAGCTCCCGTTCCACCACATCCCAAAGATGCTCTATTGGGTTGAGATCTGGTGACTGTGGGGGCCATTTTAGTACAGTGAACTCATTGTCATGTTCAAGAAACCAATTTGAAATGATTCGAGCTTTGTGACATGATCCATTATCCTGCTGGAAGTAGCCATCAGAGGATGCATGGTGGTCATAAAGGGATGGACATGGTCAGAAACAATGCTCAGGTAGGCCATGGCATTTAAACAATGCCCAATTGGTACTAAGGGGCCTAAAGTGTGCCAAGAAAACATCCCCCACACCATTACACCACCACCACCAGCCTGCACAGTGGTAACAAGGCATGATGGATCAATGTTCTCATTCTGTTTACACCAAATTCTGACTCTACCATCTGAATGTCTCAACAGAAATCGAGACTCATCAGACCAGGCAACATTTTTCCAGTCTTCAACTGTCCAATTTTGGTGAGCTCGTGCAAATTGTAGCCTCTTTTTCCTATTTGTAGTGGAGATGAGTGGTACCCGGTGGGGTCTTCTGCTGTTGTAGCCCATCCGCCTCAAGGTTGTGCGTGTTGTGGCTTCACAAATGCTTTGCTGCATACCTCGGTTGTAACGAGTGGTTATTTCAGTCAAAGTTGCTCTTCTATCAGCTTGAATCAGTCGGCCCATTCTCCTCTGACCTCTAGCATCAACAAGGCATTTTCGCCCACAGGACTGCCGCATACTGGATGTTTTTCCCTTTTCACACCATTCTTTGTAAACCCTAGAAATGGTTGTGCGTGAAAATCCCAGTAACTGAGCAGATTGTGAAATACTCAGACCGGCCCGTCTGGCACCAACAACCATGCCACGCTCAAAATTGCTTAAATCACCTTTCTTTCCCATTCATTCAGTTTGGAGTTCAGGAGATTGTCTTGACCAGGACCACACCCCTAAATGCATTGAAGCAGCTGCCATGTGATTGGTTGATTAGATAATTGCTGGTTGATTAGATAATTGCATTAATGAGAAATTGAACAGGTGTTCCTAATAATCCTTTAGGTGAGTGTATGTATACAGTGATAGGCGTTATATTCCTATTGGTGCGTGGCTCAGCTGAGAGTCAGCTGATGCGAGCTTGACTAACGTGACCTGCCAGAACTGATGCTACGCTTGATTTAATTACTTGTTAGTCTTATCAGCTGTGTCTCGTTTCCCTGATCTGTTCTCTGTGTATTTAAACCCTGTGACTGTTCCTTGTCTGTCGTCGTTGCATTTAATAGGTTGTTCTGTTCATGTTCTTGAGATTTGAGTTTGTTTAATAAATTGTATTGTGTACATATACAATACTATTTTGTATTTTTACATTAACTATGTAATTAATGTTATTTTTATTAAAACAAAGTATAGGCCTAATCAATTATAGTTTTTTAATCATTTTTACATCTATTCCAAAATAATAATTAAAGGCATGAACAATTTAAACAATTTATTTTATTTGTGAACTGATGTTCAGCTGTTCTTTTTAATAGTCAACTTATTTTAGGATAATCAGTCATCAAGCTCTGTAAACACTGTCACAGACAATATATATATACACACAGTATATAAGATAGCACTATATGTATATATTTAAATTAAATTTATCATTTTAGGACTAGTGAAATACTGACCTGTGCATTTGAGGGAGGTAGATAGCCTTTTTCAATGATATTGATTTAATTTAATACAAGGCACACCAAAACTTGACTTTACAGAACTTTGGGAGTAATAGTTTTGGTCACAAGATAAAAAAAAAAAAAAATCTGAAAGATTAATGAGGTGTTGATGATTGAGGCAGATGGCATCAGTCCCAGAATACATTTGGAAATTCTAAACTAAAGAAAGCTAACTCCAATAATTATATAACCACAAGGTGGAGCTGTAGCATTAAAATTAGATAATGATTTAATACATTATTTTCAGCTGCAAGATGAGAGTTATGGTTGGGAGTGTCAGACCCCCTTGAAAAAGGCTTAAGTCAAACGAACAATTTCAACAATAAGTATATGTGTCAGTTGGGCTTTTCAAATATTTTAGAAACCACAAAAGTTAGTCAGAGTGCCTAACTTATCGGGAGGAACACTGAAAACATTAACTTGTTATCTGTTAACTGTTTTTGACTCTAGAAGTTGCTGTTGTGAATGTTGGCTGTGTTGATTTAAGATTTTTGGCACCAGAGAGTGTCAGATTTTCCAGGCTTACTGACTACCACAATAAATTGACTTAAATGTAAACAACCCAGCTTTGTGGGAACAGTTTAACAACGGAAGGCTACAGCTGAAACATCTGCCTTTTCATCCTGAATCCAGTGGATAGTTCTTAAACGAAAACTCAATGTTTTCCTGACACTGTATTTATTTGTGATTAGCATCATATGGTGCTTTTATATTAAGGCTACATGGGTGCAGCAGTAAAAAGTGTATTTCGGAAGTTCCATCTCATTAAGACAGGACTGGAAATTATGTGTTTAAGTGGAATGTCCTATGGAGCGCCTCTCACCTCTGCTCTACATCCCACAAACCTGTCCCCTGCAGAGCTCCCATTAAACACAGTCCTGGCCCATAGCTCCTTCAATTACAGATAACTTGAGATGAGGTATGGAAAACGGAAAGAAGGAATGCACTTGGTACCCCGTTTGCCCTACAGGGCCTTTAACCCCCTGGTTTCACAGACAAAATGTCTCATGTGTGACCTGTTTTAACTGAAAGCAACTTGCACTGCCATATCTTAAATGCCATTGTTTTGTCTCGAGACGCACACCAGTAATGTTTCTTTTCTATGGCATGTTTATAAAAGCTACTTAAATGTCTTAATTGAACTCAGGCCTAATCATGGCTTAATCTAAGCCCTGTCTGTGAAACCAGGTCAGCATGTAATAACCCAGACCAGGTGCTGATCATCTGTCTGTACACCTGGCATTCCAGATGGGGAACAATGGAGAGACACTTTCCTTTTACTACCTTCACTTCCTGTGAAATAAACAGACGAGTGCCAGAAGACATCAGCTTTAACTGTATGCAAAAGTTTATTGAATGACAACATTAATTCATCTCACACACACACACGCGCACGCACACACACAAATAAAATAGATTCAATTTACAAATATATAATTGCATAAAAAGTTATCCTATTACAACAGCTTGAGACATCCTTGACATAAATGAATAACATATATATATATATATAATAACGCTACCTTCAATGCCCTTATTTTTTTTCCCTGTACAAAAATAGCTCTATCTCTGTAAGTAGTATAAAGTAATATAAAACTATTAAATAGTGATATCTTTGACCATTTTTTTTTCAAATATACATATACTTGCGCTAAAAAAAAGAAAGAAATAGATTGCACATATCTCTATACAAATAATAACAATAACAGTGTTCAAGTAAGTTCGAATACAATCCTTGTGGACTGGCACAGACAATCCATATAATCAAAGGCATTCATCTTGCTTACAGTGTCCAAAAATGTGATTCCAAATTAGAAACACCTTCATTGGCAATTAAAAAAAGTCTCTTTCTCTCTGTGTATTCCTTTCTAGAATCATGAATCTTTCCCTGTTGAATTGGCTTGAAGTCCAAAGACTTTTCTGACACAGTCACTGGACAGACACAGTTTAACTCGGGGCCGTAATCCCACCGACTGGTTCACCAGGAGGGCAGTCCATTTGTCCCAGGAGAGGAGGTTCTGCTTTTCCCTGAGGCCAGTCCACTTCAGTGCAATGATATCCAAGGCACACTTATTCAGCAGCCCCATCGGCATCTCCCCTCATTTTTTTTTTTCACGGTGCTTGATGAACAGCTGCTGTTGTTTCTGCGCTTCTCTTAGACGTTTTCTCCTCCAACGACAGACTTCAGGAGACAAGATTACTCTTCCAGCCCCTCTGCTTGGAAAAGAATGCGCTAGAGAACTCTTGGCAGGAGTCTGAGGCATTTGTAGAATTTGGTATTTGGCCGGCGAGCCTCTGTCGCCGCGTCCCGGAGAGCTCCCGCTCTGTGCGCTCACGTCCGTCTGAGTAACACTTCTAACCTGTGCAGCCGTGACTGAGAGTTTGAGCTTCTCCACGCCGTCCTCATCCCTTTGCCCTCCTGTCTCAGAGTCATTACTTTCTCTGGAACGGACCTTCGCCGCCGGCCGTACCCGAAGGGATTGATCTTGTCCGCGGGTGCATTCCCGATCTTCAGCTTGTTGTTGAGGTCATGGATACGGTGTGCCAGAACATGCACCGTGCAGGTGCCAAGAGAGCAGCCCGCTCTCCTGGACTGGTTGATGGAGTTCTTGGAGCGTTTTGTCCTCATGCTGATGCCAGTGCTGTCAAGACAGACAGGGGAAGAAGACGTTAATGCCATGCCCGGTGTTCCTGAGCAATTTAATTTGGCATACAGCCTTAGTTTCTGACGTTACTTGGTTGACTCCATCATGTGAAACCACCACACGTAACTTTTTGGTAGGCAATGCCTTTTTTCTTACCTGGAATGTGGCCTTAAGTTGTCTTTGACATCGTCCTCTCTGACAAACTGGCTGTTGTCTAAAGTCCTCAGTGCAGCAAGGCTCAAATCCCTTTTTGATCTCTGCAGCCGGACACTAAGAATCAAGAAGAGGAGCCATTTTCATTAGAAACTTTTCAACCAATGCCGAACATGACTAAAAAACCCAAATCAAATCACATCAGCTCACCTTCTTTTCAGGTCGTGTTTTGCACTGTCCACACTGGGTGCAACGGTGGCCAGCAGGCAGCAGCAGAAGATTGACTGCAGAATCAGTTGCATCGTGGCTGAAATCTTGAAGGGAAAAGCATATGAATCATCTGTTAGATATCCAGTTTGACAGAAAGCAACTGAAACCTCCAATCACCTGCATGCAACTCCCCTACTCTGTGCCAACCATGCTTTGCTCACGCTTGCACAAGAGTCCAAAATCCAATCTATTTACACTCATTGTGCATTTATTTACAATGTCAAGCTGAGGTCGCACTTTCTATGAATAAGTAAACTTGCAACTATGCGTAAGGTCCTTGATGAGCTGCAAAAGGGACAGTGATGTACAAAACAGTGGATTTTTACAAAGCAGGGTGTCTCCAACTCCATCAGCACCCAATAAAAAGTGATACAAAGTCACTCAAATTCCCTTCAAATTAGATTTTTTGCCTAACAGACAGAAGCTACTTTCCTGGCTTATAGATGCAAAACTGAGGCTCAGTTTCTCACATAACTGTACAGAAATCCTGTGCACATTGACCTCAAAAGAAAAGACACTGAGCAACTAACAGAAACACATATGCATACCTGTGTTGAAGTACTCTCGGCTGGCTTCAGAAGTCCGTGTAGAAAGTAATCCAGAGGCGTTTGACTTGCTGGTGCAGCGCTGATACTCTGCTAATAGTCTGACTCTCCTCAGCAGGAGTTAGTGCATTTATACTGGAGGGTGGGAGGGGCTCGCGTCTCACACTCTCTCTCATCCCAGCACTTCCTCTCTGTAGCTCAGGGTAACCACCTCAATTACAGCATGAAATAGATGAAAACGAAACTCAGGATATTGATGGGTGATCGCTGAAATTACTTTTTATCAGTGTTTCTGGGAAGAATAGGCAGCCGCCAATCCGGGGAATTCTTTGGAATTCTTTTACCAGTAACATTGCTCATGATTTTGGGCGTTGTTTGGGGGTACAACTATGATATGCGTGTCCCTAAAAAGACATCAGCTTCTTGTTTCACACACAAAACTTGTTTGACAAAATTTTTCATTCATTTTGACTTACTTTGACTAATTTTAACTGACACAAAAGTTTTTTATATAATTAATTATGTAATGAAGCGATTTAGTTTTAACATGGTACACAAGATCAAATAAAAAGAGGTACAGACTGAAGAAAACTATAATCATGACAGTGTCAGAAAGGACCATTAAGCGTATACTTATTAAGCTGATATTTAAAGTCATTCAGAAAATAAACACAGTTGATCTATGAATACTGAAGAAACTTTGAGTCAGATTTTCTATGCAAGAGGTAAAACTGAATTCTATTCCTGGATATGTAAACACAGATAACAGAATGCCTGCTGACCTTCACCTAGTTATAAATGTTTTTTTATATATATACTTTAGACTAGATCAAATTGCATCAATATCAAAACTAAATTTATATGGTACTAAAATATAGTCCATCATTTCTAACCCAAAAAAAATTATTTGTAATTTTTTTACATTGAACCACCAACATTTATTTCACATAAATGTAACTAGTTCATGTTAATTACTGTGCAGTCCTGATGTATCCTTATATGGGAAGTCAAAGATTGCACAATATCCACACACTGACACCATCCAGTTGTTTGCCTCTCAGTCCATATATGGTGAATATTGTTTGTTAAACCAACATGTCATAGCCATCACACGAATTGCTGATATTTGATCATGTATGATGAGAGGCAGGTGAGAGGTATAGATCTACCTGTGCGTCACATGTTCAGGTATGCTACAGTTACAATGAGTCACAGTGAACACCCTGATGTCATTGAGCAATTTCATACTGTTGTTGTTTTGGGGGGGATCATAGGATTATAGAGTAAAGAGATGAAAAAAGTCATTTGAAAACTGCAACATTCCTTGAGAAATGTCATTTAGCTACTAACAAAAATGTACCATGCCATTCTTGGAAGCACCTCGGTAAATACCATAGTATGTGAATATGGTAATCATTCAGTGCCATTGTAAACTGCTTTATTCTCAATGGGAATAAAGAACATACATGAACAACAAAATGCAAAAATATATATATCCTATTGTAGAAAAATTGCATTAAGTAATTTAATTGCGAGGACCTTATGCATACCATATCATCTGAAGGGTTATGAACATTATTTATACTATTATAAACTAATATGAGCCATGTCATTTGGTCTGGATATTTTTATATGATTACTTACTATGTGAGTAATTTGTGGTCAATAACTGGTCCAAAAGAATCTAGATTATGGATCATTTGGACTGGTGAGTCTAAGATTGATCTGGTAGCTGGTTAGAGCTGGTATACCACAACTCGAAACCATGTTCCAAAACCAGCATAACCAGCTTTATACATTCCAGTAGGGACTTTGTCGTAAAGTAAAATTACGTAGGCCTATACCTTTTCAAACTTACAATCACTCTCACTTTTGTCGATCATCTCCCAACTTTAGGCTACCTGAAAAAAAGAAAGAAAGGGAAAAAAAACTGTGCAAAGCAGTGACGATCTGTGTTCAAAGGTTAATAATCATTATCACATATTAGCCTAGGCTGCATGACATATTACTTTGAAACATTTACATGGTTGTGGCATCATAAAAACAAAATAAAATTCTGAGACATGCGAATTACCAAATTGTGCATGGTCTACGAAAGAGAAGTTAAACAAACAAACAAGCATCAAAATCGAATGCATTAATATTATGAACAGCAGCTATGCAAATTATTTCCCATCTGCTTTTCTGTTGTTATCTCGGGACGCTAGTTTGTCAGCTCCAGTTTGAATCCAGCCTCTCATGGAAACTTCAGATGCCCCAACACCCGTGAAGAGACGACTCAACGCTGGCGATATGTTATGCCCTAAATTAATACATGATTAACTAACTGTATTTTTCTATGTAAGTTACATTTCTGAAATGCACTTTCTGTAAAGCTGCTTTGAAACAATATGTATTGTGAAAAGCGCTATACAAATAAATTTGAATGGAATTGAATTGAATATAACATTACTCGACATTATTCGAGTCTTAAGAAATCCCTTTCAATATATGAATGTAATAGCCTATGTTACTTCTCGCCAGTGTCAGTGAATGCACGCGCAGGACCCACGCCCATGCACGGCCAACCGCCAGTCCACGCAGGCGCACTGGCTCTCTCTGTGTCAAACATGGCTGTGCTTTTGAAGAAAGAAAAATGCTGAATTGTGTTGCAGAATTTCGCCTAAAGAGGAAACCATGGCTAGACTTGCTGATTATTTCACAGTGGTGGGATACGACCAGGAGAAGGCTGGTAAGTGGTGGTGTGTGTTTGGAGGAGTGTTGTGATTTATTTAGGCCGTTAGCTACAAATAGTGCAGCTGCTGTGGTTCAAGAGATTAATGGATGGATTTCACTTTCTTGGACGTGTTATAATCCGGTGTCAATAGGAATTCCGTATCGGTTTTTTATCAGTGAGCAACACTGATTATTGTTGTTTGTGTTTATGAATTACGCCGTATGTGCTTGTCTAAATGGGAGGTTTAAAGCTGGTTTTGATGTGGTCGTTTTGCTTTTGTTTTAATATGTATATGTACAACACCGCTAAAGCAAATGTTTTTATGAAAACATACTGTATAATGTGTTTTTATTTGATATATGAGTGTTTTTGTCAGTAAATCTCAGCACACACACCTACTGTATTTGTCGCGTGTACATGTAAACAGTGAAAATAAAGCGCGCGCGCGATGACTCATGCGGTCACTTGTTACTATGTGTTTTCAAGCCGCAGGCATTGATCTCTAAATGGCGATTTAAGCGCTCTATGTCGCATTGATTTCCACATTTGGCCCTGAGGTTTGGGTCAGTTGAGAGCGGACCTGTGTGTGTGTGTGTGTGTGTGTTCATACGGATCCGCCGGAGAGCTCTTCCTGTGTTGTGGAAAGCGGATGCAGAGGAAACAGGACTTTACGTGTCTCGAGCTGTGCGTAATCGTGTGGAATGGGTCTACAGGTGCTTTCAGTTACAGCACATGATCATGTTTACATATCTAAAGGTTGAAGCAAGCACCACGTCCGCACACAAACGATGGTGTAAAGTGATGTTCTTCACTATCCCCTATTATTACACTGACTCATGTAGCCCTTTAACTGTCACAAGAAATAGGCTACGTGCAGTGAAGCAAATAACAGATTCTTCCACTTCTTTTCATTCCCAACATTGATTTAAAGGCCCAGGGTTAGTTCACCCAAAAATGAAAATTATCCCATAATTTCCTCACCCTCAAGCAATCCTATATGACTTTCTTCCTTCAGCCAAACACAATCAGAGTTTTATTAAAAAAAAAAATCCTGGCTCTTCCAAGCTTAATAATAGGAGTGAATGGTAGATTTTGAAGCCCAAAAAAGCACGTCCATGCATCATAAAAGTAATCCATACGGCTCAAGTATGGAAATAAAGGCCTTCTGAAGCGAAGTGATGCGGTTTTGTACGAAAAATATTTATATTTATAACTTTTATAAACTATAAATCACTGGCTTCTGGTAACGGCTAACGCAAGTCTAGTTCCGGCGGACCTCAGTGACCTCTGGCCTTACGCATGACGTAGAATGTAGGAGGTTTTTTGTGTGTGTGTGTGTTTAGTTAATAGTGTTTTTATTAACAAAAATTGATTCTAGCGTAAGCTTAGTTGAGAGTATGCAATGCATCTCGTGGTTCAAACAAACAGGCCTGGGCAACAAACTCAAACTCCTTGCTTGACTTCTAATGCGTGACCGGTGTGTTGTTTTGCTCTATCATCTGCACTTCCGTGTTTGTCCATACATCATGTGTTGGGTCAGACTCAGAGTTTCGGTTTTCTGTGTTTCAGTAGAAAAATCATTTAATTCTTTAATTGTGAGCCGGACTCCAGACATTTCCACAGTCTTTCTTGTGATGTAGCCTGTGTCTTCTCTGAACGGACAACTGTTTATGTTTTGTAGGAGTCTTGGTGATGCTGCTGTGTCTTTCTCAGCAATTATAAGCATCCATAGAGTTCAAATGAGTGAGGCCTTTCTTTCAGTTGCTCAAAGACACTGACTTGCCTCTAAGAGGGCATCAGATAAGCTGGCTAACTTCCAGGCTTCAGACTTTAAGGGCTGCTCTTTCTGAATCGTCTCTGTCGCTTGTGGCATATGAATAGGTAAGCAGTGTCCTCCGTTTTAGGCTCATACAGATTTCCAGTGCATAAATGGCTGTGTTGTGCTGGGGAACTCAGTGTTTTTGGCGTCTGTGGGGGGTTGTGTGAATTCAGGCATCATCCTCACAAAAAAGTGTGGCTGGAATTTTTATCCTCCTTTAGATAAATATAATAAGTGAGACGGCATTGAACATTCCTAATTTGTCCTGAAATGTTTCTCAGAGCACTTTTCTAAAATAACTGCTCAGGGAGACTTCTTTGTAATGGTACTGAAGTGAATGTACAGGGCTCCAGACCCCTAAGTTCAACAGATGGTGGCTACCTTGGTAGTGCTGGGGGATTTTTAAATATAAAGTTAATTTAATCATAAAATTAGCCTACTTGTTTTGCATTAACATGCAGTAACTAATAATATTACATGCTTATTTCTTGGAAATGCACATTTGACAGTAAAGCACTGAGCTTGAGTTGAGAAGTTGAGAAAATTCACTATTATTATTATTATTATTATTTATTTATATAGTGCTTTTTACAATACAGATTGTTTCAAAGCAGCTTTACAGAGATAACAGGAAAATGCAACAAAGTTTGCTTCCAGAAGAAAATAGCGTCACAGTCCAGTAAGTTCAGTGATGTTTCATTTTGTTGTAAAAAAGTTATTAATTTAGTTTATATATATATATATATATATATATAGCCGCTTTGGAGAAAACCGTGATGTCATTGTCCAGCTCAGTTCAGTTCTCATATAATGGTGTCAATGCAGGCCGATCAATATTATTGTTGAATATTCAATTAAATGTTAAATTTAATGTCCTCAACTAAGCAAGCCAAAAGCCAATGGCAACAAACGTGAAAAAAAGGTGAAAAAGCCGACAGTGGCAAGTAACCAAAACTCCATCAGGGGCAGAATGGAGAAAAAAACCTTGTGAGAAACCAGGCTCAGTTGGGGGGCCAGTTCTCCTCCAGGTCCTCCATCTGATCTGGATACGGTCCGGATCCGGCTGACTGCATCATGCGTTGTGGTCGTGTAGGCGCAGGTCCTCCATCTGATCTGGATACGGTCCGGATCCGGCTGACTGCATCATGCGTTGTGGTCGTGTCTAGGTGCAGGTCCTCCATCTGATCTGGATACGGTCCGGATCCGGCTGACTACATCATGCGTTGTGGTCGTGTCTAGGTGCAGGTCCTCCATCTGATATGGATACGGTCCGGATCCGGCTGACTACATCATGCGTTGTGGTCGTGTCTAGGTGCAGGTCCTCCATCTGATCTTGATACTGGATCTTGTTTCTAAACACTCAAATCATGGCAAAAAATATATTTTTTATATTTAATACAATACTCCATATTGCACGTTGCACTTTCTCCCATTCATAGCCGTTCCCCTATTCATTTGTATATTTGTATTGTACATCCAAGTCTTTGGTTATGTTCAGAGGCATTTGTCTTAGTGTCTAATGTGTTACTTACGGCATTTGTCAGGGAACAAACGTTAAGCAATAACGCTTATTCTTACAACAGGTGACTGGATATTAATGATGCTGCTGCATGATGTTCAATGGCAAAGGGAAACCAAGAAACATGATTTCTTTAGTTTGAATGTATCATCATAAAATGAGTGCTCTCAAAAGCCTTGCAGTTTAGGCTATTCTCTGTACAAGATCCTGTATTGTTTAAACTTGGATGCTAAAAAAACGAATTACATAATGTAAGTAAAACCTGGTGTGGAACACTAAATATATCATGTACAAAACAGGGTGTTTTCAAGCATTTCCATTTGCAGATGTTTGTGTGATCGCTCTTCTTTCTTTCTTTTTTTTTTTTTACTTGACGGCTGTGAACCCTTGGGAATAGTGGCATGCAGTGATCAAATCTGGACCTCAATGTTGGAGACTACTTCAGTTTCTGATGAGTTGGTTCATGTATTCGTGTTCTGCAACACATTAGCTGTTAGTGTAAGTGGATGAGCAATGTTTTCTTGGCTCTTCCTGACAGTTTATTTTAATGGATGGCTGTAGTATCTAATAATTAGTGTTTTAAAGGCTGCTTTCCAAAATAGTCCACACGAATGTGATTATACATTATTAAGCAAGATTGAAGTTCTGATGAAATGTTACGTTTTTCAACATGATGCTTCTTTTGTTTACAGTAAATGCTTCATTTTCTAATATTCTGTAAGTCCAGTGGCATACAGTTCAGTGAAAAGCCTTCATTATAATGCGCAGAAAAACGATTAGCCTGTATCTCGAAATTTTCCTGAAATTATTGTTTTGCTAAGCTGGTCTTTAGGCTAATGCAACTTAAATAACATGGCAAGACACACTTATACTTTCAGTTGTTATTTTATAAGGCATGTCGGGTGCAGTTGTATGATAACTAGGCTAAATGAAACTGTAGGCTAATGTGTCTGCCATGTTTTTATGGAACTTTCTTTTTCCTCCACTTAATTTCAGGAAAAAATGCAGTTCCTCATTATTTTCAAGTGAAGAAATCAAGATCTTCTCCGAGACCCGACAGTGATGTCCGTTTCGTGAGCGAATCTTTTGAGCCGATTTTTCAATCAACCGGTTCATTTATGAATTAGACTGATCCAGAATATTAAACTTGCAGCAAGTTAAAAGCGAATCAAGTAAACAATAAACACTTGATTTAGTCTTGTCCCGCTCAAATGAGCCAAGATGCGGCCATGCGGGAGTAATATGATATTCTCAGATCAAGTGTGCACACCACGAATACATATTTCATAATTAAAGGGATACTTCATTATCGGTATTGGCATCGGCCACTGACCAGAAACAGTGTTATTAACATATTGTGAATATTCGATACATCACCTATAAACTGTTGGTAATGAGTTCCAGCTTAGGTGAAGTTAGCACAGATAACCAGTTGTGTCAGCAGAAAAAGGATTTGCTCCAATGAATATGAAGCATGTTGCCCTTGATGTTCATGCTGTTATTTTGTGTGTTTGCCCTGAACATTTTATTCTTCAGATTCTGAATAATAAACACAATATTTGTGTCCTTTGTTGGGGAATTATGTCTTTATGACTGACTATCATTAAAAGCTTCTTATCCAAAGCATCGTCCTGTGGGGACAGTCCTTCTTTTTAATGTCCATTTTGTTATTGATATCCGCTTCCTGCTTTGATTTCCTTTCAAATGAAAGAGTCAATTCCTGGCAAAATCACATATACGTGCAAAGTCTATGCTAACGTTACGAGCGTAAATGAGTGCCTTGTGGTTGGAAATGACACTTTTAACGAACAGAGGAAATGTTTTGCTGCCACTGGACAGTGGAAAACTCAATTGGCAGACCACATAAATGTTTGAAGTCTAGTTTATACAAATAGTCTCATTTTAACACCTCTATCATTTTATGGATAGTGGGATGTTGATATCAAGACTGATTGCTTCATGGAAAGATAAGATGGTGGAATCAATTGGAATTGTCACGGAAGTGACACACACTTTGTTTTGGTTTCTTCAACTAGGCTGTTTTGCAATAGAAGATTGCGGTTTTGGGCCTAGATCATTTGGATTCGCCATTAAGATGTTTATCATTTCAGACAAAATGTACTTGATCAGAAAAAAAGGAATGCAAGTGTCTTCAATGTTCTTTAAAAATTGAAAAACAAAGATGATTGAATTTGTCAAATGATTTGCCTGCTTTAAACGTCCATCTTTGTCCCTCATTAAAGCTGGTGAAAGGTTATACTGATGAACTGTTGATGAACTTGGGTTGATCACATCTAGTTTCCTGATCCATGGAAATATCTGGAGCAGTTTGCATTGGATGACCTCTACCCCAACTCTCTGACATTGTTGACCATATTTCATTGTATGCTCTTTTATTTGACCAGTTGTAATAAGAAGTCATAATATGATCATCAAGAAGAGCTTGAGGATCTTTGATGCTGAACTGTTTTGCACCTTTGTTCGGAGCGCCCCATGGCGAGGTTGAAATCAGACAGCCAATATAAATTACACTTATGTCATTTTGCTATTTGTTGTATTCGTTTCTGGCACATCAACCCTTTGGAAAACCCTATGAGTTACATTTCGCTCCCAACATTTATTTTTCAGTTCCGCAGCTGCTCGGGTCTACTGGCTCTCTTCCTGGAATTTAGATGTTTTGACATCACAGATTTGGTAATCTTTCTTACCCTTTACCATGCAAATGATAGCATATTCCTTTGCATATCTTGTTTTTTGGACAGCAGTGTGACGGCCGATTGAGGGATGGCTCTGGGATTTTTGGAAGAACATGTACTTGTTTTGTGAAGCAAAATATTTGCTTTACGTAAATGATATAGTGCAGATTGCAGAACTTGGGCATCAGAATTTTTCTAAAGCCTAGTACAGATGGGATGTGTTACGTTTCCCTTGCACACCTGTTTGATGAGCCAGTTTTAGGTTAGATGTTAACGTGGTGGTGACGCAAAGAGACGCTGACTCCCAGTGTTCGGCTGTCTGTGCTTTTGATTTATATAAAAATGTCTGGGCAGAAAGATGGATTAAAGTTTCCAGTGAACAAGAAAAATATAAGTCTGGAGTATCGTTTTGATAGCACAAATGAAGGAATGTCAGAGCTTTTGAAATGCGAAAGACTTTCCATCCATCCATCCATCCATCCATCCATCCATCCATCCATCCATCCATCCATCCATCCATCCATCCATCCATCCATCCATCCATCCATCCATCCATCCATCCATCCATCCATCCATCCATCCATCCATCCATCCATCCATCCATCCATCCATCCATCCATCCATCCATCCATCCATCCATCCATCCATCCATCCATCCATCCATCCACCCACCCACCCACCCACCCACCCATCCATCCATCCATCCACCCATCCATCCACCCATCCCATCCCATCTGCTTGTAACAAAACTGCTTACCAAAGAAATTATGGACTTTATAAATAAAACCGGACTATATGGGCTATATTTTTTTATATCACAAGCATTGATATAAATGAGCTTTGTGGTGGCAAGTGTTGCATGGGCAAGAAAATAAAAGTGGAATATGATATGAGTTTATTTTAGTTGTTTGTGTAAATGTGTCAGACTCCAGTTTTGGACACTGAATCATTGTTTTGTCTTTCCTCCAACGCAATGTAGAACCACACCTCACGACAAGGTTTGGATGTGCAAGTGTTTTCATGTCAGGACCAGATTTTACTCAATTAGCTGAGTTTGATGTTTGTGTCATGACTGTTGACTTCGGTTGTTTGAAATGTTCTTTAAACCAGTTTACACCATGACATATGGAGTGGAAAATCCCATTTGACAGTGTTTCTCACAGGATGTTGTTGAGAGTAGATACTTACTATCATGTGTTTCTGTTCTGTCGTGGGGTTCAGAATCAGGACACGGCAGTTACGTTTAATGTTAATGTCATGTAGTGATGAACGACAAGGGAAATAAGAACCAATTAACATATAATGTTCTGAAATGTGAGGATTTCTTAAGTGCTGATTGGCTGAGACCTGCCAGCTCAGAGATCTATAACTACTCAACATTAAAGGGTGGTTGATTATGATTTAATTTTTTAACTTTAGTTAGTGTGTAATGTTGCTGTTTGAGCATAAACAACATCTGCAAAGTTACAACGCTCAAAGTTCAAAGCAAAGGGAGATATTTTCTTTTAAAGAAATTGCTTTTTAAGGACTACAACAAACGGCTGATAGAGACTACATGACATTCCTCCCGGGTTAGTGACATCACTAACCCTACAATTTACATAAACCCCGCCCCCGGAACACGATTTATAGATTATCATGACAGAATATGCTAATCAATGACTAGAAGATAACTAAACATAAGCTTCATAAATTTATCAACTAACCATTCAGAAATGTCCTGTTGCAGTCTACATGTTGTCACTTCTTCTTGAGTCTCTCCATCATTGTCTGACTCTTTGTCTGATTGGTTTGAACATAAAAGGCTAAAAGTTTTTGTAATTTTCAGTGCGTGTCTGTGTGAGGTAAAAGGACATGAGCTGTTGAAGCTCCGCCCTCTGTGCCGGGAGCAGCAGCTCATTTGCATTTAAGGGACAGACACAAAAACGGTGCATTTTTGCTCACCCTCAAAAAGTAACAATTTTAACATGCTATATAAAAATATCTGTGGGGTATTTTGAGCTAAAACTTCACATACACACTCTGGGGACATCAAAGACTTATTTTACATCTTGTGAAAAGGGCATTATACCACCCCTTTATGGCTACTGTGCTGCCCGATAGTGGACTTTACAGGGTGAGTTTCAAGTCACACAGACAGTATACACAATAATACACAATGCTTGGGTGACATAAACATGAAAAGGAGTCGAGATTTATTAATCTTGAGTGACTGCTAGGCACGAATACAAAACGAGATGTGACCATTACAAGCCATTCTCATTATCGTGTCCATGGATTACAAACAGTTTAAAGGCATAGTTTACCCAAAACTGATAATTCTGTCAGATCATTTACTCATGTCATTTCAAATGACTGTTTTCTGTGTGAAACACAGCACAAAATAAGATATTTAAATATATATATTTCATATTTATAAAACAGACTTTCATTGGAGGAAAAAAAAAAAGGAAAATTTTCAGCATCTTCTTTTATGTTCCAGAGAAAAAAACCCATACAGGTTTGGAATGACATGAGGGTGAGTAGCCTAAATGATGACAGAATTAAAAAAAATTTATGAAAACATTTCTTTTTATTTAAAAAAGTGTAAATTATTTATCACAACATTTAGGTGATTTTGAGGTTAGACATTGCATGATTAGACATTATGCAATTGAAAATTTTATATAAAAATGCTTAGGTTTATTATATTTATATAGGCTAATATTAATTTATAATACGTATATCCCTAATCCCTAATCTTTATATCCTTAAAGCATAATCTGGTTTGGCAACTCAAGTGTTTGATGACATTGCAGGGTATTACACTGTGAATCAGGGACCCTGTGAATCAGAACACAGCTTGTATCTTTCTGCACTGTCCACATAAACCCGAGAGGTGCTTAGTCTGTTTAGTGTAGCTCAAGCCCGTGTTTTGACTTTTAAAGCTATGATTTTATCTAGATGCATGTTGACTGTCAGCACTACTGTTTTCCAAGAAAAAAGCGGCATGTCTGTGTCAAAGAAATATATGATTGCATCAAAGAAAAAAAAAAATGTTTTAACAGTTCAAGCAAAATATCCCTCTAATTTAATTTCACAATAGGATTCAGTTTTCCTATTATACACACATTCACACATTTTGGCAAACATTCCTCCTAAGAGTCAAAATCAATTTTTTTCATATTTCAACAGAGAGCAATTTTCCATTTTCAAGAGCAATATCTTTAAAGATGCCTGTCATTTGATCAGTCATTTAGTCCAAAAATGTGACAAACCATCAATACTTTTGTCGACTACATATCTGGCCTGTTATGACACATTGTTAATGGTCTTTCCAAACTCACATTATGATAACTGTAAAGATCTCCATCATACCGTGAACCCAGTATTTACCACAGGTTCCAATTCCCCGTTCCAGATATTATCAAAATCACAGTCGGTGATGCATTCCCCAAGATAATCATAATGAAGAATGATATCTTTCCCCATTTTTCTAGTATGAGTATTTGATAATGTCTTAACTCTCTACGTCTGTGTTCAGATATGAACCCTTCAGTTTGCTTTTAAATCAGAAAAGCCCGGGTCGCTTTGACCTCTTAGTCACCATTCCACTAAAATATGCTACATTTATCTATTTTTGGTTCTCCACCAGTGGTATTTGTGTTCATAAGGACCAGTATTGTCACATTACAGTGTTTACACTTGTAAACGCTAATTGACGAAACCCTCTTGGCCCTGTGCGCACAATGCTTTCTTTGTCAACAAAAAAAAATGGGCTAGGAAAGACGCCAAAAAGACAGAAAGGGAATGCATGAGGAGCGATTTTGCCAGTTAGAAAACCTGGAAATACGATCACGTTTAATAACATTATTATGGTCAGGATTGTCCTGATATGCCCCATACTACAGTTCCTGCTGCTTCGAAAATGTATTTTTCAAAAAAAGTGCTGAAATCGCACATCTTAGTAATGCCTTTTTTTCTAATACTCCCCGTCTTTTTTTCCCTTTTTTTTAGGATCTGGTGAAGGTTGTGGCAAGATAATTCAGCGCTTCCCCAAAAAGGACTGGGATGGCACGGCATTTCCCCAGGGAGTGGAAATGGTAAGGAGTTGTTTCTGTTCTGTTTTCTGAAAACAGAAAACCAAAAGTAGACCCAGATCATTTATCCATGAACAGCTGCCTTCTGGAAGTAGCTAAATGGGAAAAAAAGCAGTGTATATATTCTACCTCGTTGTTTTTGCCAGTTGTTTTCAATGATAGATTGTCAGTTTTTGCCATTGGTCAGTTTGCCCTCTTGATTTATTTGATCATTTTAAATAGAGTAAATATGACATTGCTAGAGAATATGAATTTGTTTTTGTAACTTTTTCCCTCTAAAAAGTTGCTGAAATCTGTGAATGCTTCTGCCCACGTCCTCGGAAAACTCATGTGGTTCTGATATCAGCCTTTCCTTTTGTCAACAAATGCATAATCATTGTTTACTTAAAGGTTTATCCCAGTCGCCTCCATTTGCTCTAATTGGAGAATTCCTAGCCCATGTCCTGTCCATTTACTTAAATGGCGTGCAGAAGTGCTTCAGTCCGATCTAATGCTCTACACACTGGTCCGATTAACATACACAAATCAACTTAACTCAGGACCAAATATTTGCTTATCTGAGTTTGAGAAGTACACGCTGTACATCTCCAGAGTGGCAGTGGCTTTAAAGTTGACCTGATTTTTGAGGTGAGACGCTTCCAAAGTCCTTCTCAAGCTGTAGGACTGCAGTCTGGTTGATTGTTGTTTACTTGTTGTTTACTTGTTTATCAAGACATAATACGTAATTAGTGACCTTTGCGAGACATCATTGGACTTGTGGTCTGCACATGCTACTTTTTTTCATCCAGTGAATTATCACAACAGTGTCCTTCTGAGAATGTATTAATTTATTAATAAAGATGATATTAATATAAACTAATATAAAATACATCTCTTCTCTGATGACATTTGTTTTTAATATCTGAATTAAGATTCGTTTGGATGTTTTTTCAGGGGCATGAAGTCAAAAATGTCAAGGTGATGCAACTTATAATACATTTTAAAATAACTAATTAAAAGTCTGGAAAACTTTTGACTTCTGAAAAAAAAAGAAGAAGATCAAATGGTGTAACTAGCGTGCAGGATTTAAGTAAGGAATATTTAACTCTGGTCCGTTGAATTATTGCCGTTACACCCAGGGTCTGCATTATTTTCTAATAATTTAATGGACCGGAGTCAATTACTCCGCTTATACTACGTTCACCACACCTTAAGACATTGTTCAGATGTTGTATTTCAAGACATTTGTCAGGTTTTTGTCCTTAAAACGCTATTTTGTGTAGGACTAATTTCTTACACATCTCATCCCACGCCTCTGTTGCTAATTCCAAAATGGAGAGAGAGAGAGAGAGAGAGAGAGAGAGAGAATGAGAGAGATAATAGCGAAACATACACTCACCTAAAGGATTATTAGGAACACCATACTAATACTGTGTTTGACCCCCTTTTGCCTTCAGAACTGCCTTAATTCTACGTGGCATTGATTCAACAAGGTGCTGAAAGCATTCTTTAGAAATGTTGACCCATATTGATAGGATAGCATCTTGCAGTTGATGGAGATTTGTGGGATGCACATCCAGGGCACGAAGCTCCCGTTCCACCACATCCCAAAGATGCTCTATTGGGTTGAGATCTGGTGACTGTGGGGGCCATCTTAGTACAGTGAACTCATTGTCATGTTCAAGAAACCAATTTGAAATGATTCGAGCTTTGTGACATGGTGCATTATCCTGCTGGAAGTAGCCATCAGAGGATGGGTACATGGTGGTCATAAAGGGATGGACATGGTCAGAAACAATGCTCAGGTAGGCCGTGGCATTTAAACGATGCCCAATTGGCACTAAGGGGCCTAAAGTGTGCCAAGAAAACATCCCCCACACCATTACACCACCACCACCAGCCTGCACAGTGGTAACAAGGCATGATGGATCCATGTTCTCATTCTGTTTACGCCAAATTCTGACTCTACCATCTGAATGTCTCAACAGAAATTGAGACTCATCAGACCAGGCAACATTTTTCCAGTCTTAAACTGTCCAAATTTGGTGAGCTCGTGCAAATTGTAGCCTCTTTTTCCTATTTGTAGTGGAGATGAGTGGTACCCGCTGTTGTAGCCCATCCGCCTCAAGGTTGTGCGTGTTGTGGCTTCACAAATGCTTTGCTGCATACCTCGGTTGTAACGAGTGGTTATTTCAGTCAAAGTTGCTCTTCTATCAGTTTGAATCAGTCGGCCCATTCTCCTCTGACCTCTAGCATCAACAAGGCATTTTCGCCCACAGGACTGCCGCATACTGGATGTTTTTCCCTTTTCACACCATTCTTTGTAAACCCTAGAAATGGTTGTGCGTGAAAATCCCAGTAACTGAGCAGATTGTGGAATACTCCATGCCACGCTCAAAATTGCTTAAATCACCTTTCTTTCCCATTCTGACATTCAGTTTGGAGTTCAGGAGATTGTCTTGACCAGGATCACACCCCTAAATGCATTGAAGCAACTGCCATGTGATTGGTTGATTAGATAATTGCATTAATGAGAAATTGAACAGGTGTTCCTAATAATCCTTTAGGTGAGTGTATAATAGCGAAACTGTAAGTTTATCTGCTTCAAGAACAGCGCTGTTATTACCCCCGCTAGTGAGAAATGTCATGTAGCTTTTAAGTTGCTAAACTATTTTACTTTTATGTGCAAGTGTGTGTCCGCATTGTATGTGTGTGCGTTTGAGTGGGAGAGAGCATGAGAAAGAAAGTATCTGCTTTCTGTACATAATAAAATGTAATTTTGTGGCAAAAAAACATGGAGATAATTTGGTCAGTGTCATTATGGGTTTTGATTCTTTTGCTGTTGTAGGCTGTAAGGACCTTTGGAATAACTGAAATAATTTGGCGAAGTGATATGGACATGTAATGCGGTCAAGACCTGCCTGGAACTACTTTAGCCGTGCGTTTCCATGAAAATAATTGCACACCTTAGAACATTCATCAACCAATCAATCAGATTCAAGCATTCAACAGCCCTGTAGTATAATGTGAAATAATACAGAAAACCCCTGCATGATCTCTTAAAATACCGGATAATTTGACCTTTTCATGACAAGGTTGTAAAATGTCATGTGGCGAGACTTCCCAAAATTATACGTATGAATTATAATTCATGATGATAACTTTTTGGAAAATAATAATTAAGATGTGGATACTCGCATGTGTTCCAGCTGTAAGGAACCTGATGGATGCACCATATGACATTTTGAGAGCCATTAAATTTAAGCTTGGCACATGTATTTTGGCACATCATGGACTCTCTTCTTTGTCATTGAACCAAACACAGACTGTTCTCCCGCTGCTTTTCTTGTTTTATTAGTCATTTAAGTGTTAGTGAATCAAATAAATATGCTTGGTTACACAATCTCTATGAATAACAATGTTGTTATGATATGTGGCTTTGCATTTGATGTGGAAAGGGTTTGGGCATCAGATCTCTGGAGGGCATTGGCTATTGAGAAGAGGCTCACTGGTCACTGTGAATCTGTAGGGTCGTTCACTCATGTTGGCTGTTAACACTCACCTGCTGAGAGGTGAAGCCATGAACACCGTCTCACACTGATTCTAAAGTCACTATAATTGAACATTATTTACAGTCGGCTGAAATATCGGCTAAACGCAAATTCAATATCTTCAGCTGGGGGTTGAGTCTCTGGTCAGCCAACAGGTTACACAATCTGGGTCAATCCTTGACTTAGATGTTGTTTTTATCATCATAAATTCTTACTGACTTAAGTCTGTGATTCTTAGAGAACTTTATATTTTTCCCACTCCAGGAATGATGGTTGTTTCGTCTAACAGAGGCAGTGGAATTGAATTTTACTCAATTTCCGGGGTTTGAAATACTCCATTATTTGGTATAATACAATGCAGGTCCTTTTCCTCAAGAACTGCTTGTATATCTGAAAACTTGTATTCAGTGGCACTGGAGACATTCCATAGGGATTTTATTCAGTACAGACTCAATGGCTTTATACAGTTCCTGCAAGTTTAGGGAATGTCCTTCAACAGTTGTAAAGTGTTTATTTTGAGAATCAGTGTTCTTTGTGTCAGCTTGGAAGGCTTGCCTTTCCCTGGATTTTTCTGTTTATTTGATGCACCATTTTTTTGGTAAAGACTGTTGTTGTAAGATGTTGGAACCACCAAGTCTGACATAGTGGATCATAACCTTTCAGTTGAAAGCAGAAACCAAAATTTGCTAGTAAATGTGAGAAAACTCTCCCTTATTAGTCACAATTACAGGGGCTCTTTGTGTTCAGGTTTATCAACTTATCTCATTCCTGGGGAATAATATTTGTTGGTTCTTTGGTTCACTATATTGTAGGGCTGGGTTGACAATATTGATTAGGCTGACTGATTTTAATCAATCTACATTTTAATGAACTGATAGTGATTCTTTATTCTCAAGAATCAGTCTTTTAGTCTGTACTGTTTTCAGTTGATGCTTGAACTAAACTTCACTAAACATTATTTGTAGAGTGCCTGCACTTCCAGTAATCCCAAGGAGTTTTGTACTTTTTAAACAAAGTCTCAGCCTTCAAATTATGTCAGTTTCATCACAAAATTCAAACAATAAATACCGTTTTGAAGCTGTACAATGTCTTTACTTCTATTTAGAGCACCAAGTAAACGGGAATGAACATCAGAGGGTATGTTGAAAGAAACGGTAAAAATGTTTCATGTTTTTCAGCCGTGGAAAGACATCAGTAAAAAAAGCTTATAAACAATGTCACATAATGTTAAATTTACCTCAGGAAATCTATTCAATGTTCATAGCTGGATTACCTAGAAAAAATAAGGAGCATTTTGCTAAATATAAGCACTATATTATATATTCATTATATTTTTACTTAACCGTTTAGTGTGTTTTTTATATATATATATATATATATATATATATATATATATATATATATATATATATATATATATATATAAATAAATAAATAAATAAATAAATAAATAAATAAATAAATAAATAGAATTGAATAAGTATTATACTTAAAATATATCCAAATTAATCAATATCAAATGCGATCAAGAGCTTATGAATCGGAATCAAATTGGGAAATTTGTAAATTGCACTTATGTTTTTATTCAGCATATTCAAATGTTATTAGTTGATTTATGTTTGATTAATTGAGGTCCTGTTTTGTTCCATTTTCTCATCTCGCGTATTGTTTTTGAGTAAGCGCCGTAGAACAACATTCATCAAACACATTCACATCTCTTTGAACACTGCAGGGACAGCACAGAGCATAGGCTGGCCGATTTATCGTATAAAAATAGACCAGAGATGTATGTATGTCATTGCTTGTTAGTCATTGGGTGTGCCAGTACTCCCAGCAGGCTGCCGAATCAAACCAAAAGAGTGTTTTGCTGGTCCGTGGCTTGAGTTCATCCACTCAGCATCATCTCCGAAGCATTCAGCAACATGTGGAGGACCCCCTCAGTATAGTTTCTGCTCCGTCAGTTTACTCAAACATATCAGTATGTGCACACGTTTTACTGATCTCCCTGTTTCTTATGCTGCGACCTGACCTTGTGTAATTTTCGGCTGATTTATGTGGTTTAAGATTCTTTTACGGTGCTCATGTACACTTATAAATGCCTTTTGATGCTTATGTGCAGTTGCCGTCAAGCATCTGTGCGTATAAATTTGCAGAGCACTCCGATATGTTGACTGTAATCCTTTTATAAGGATAAAAAAAATATACATCAAATTGCACAGACGATCCTTTAGTCTAGTTGTGTGGGTTTTATGTCAAGCCATTTATTTCGAACGGATTGTTAAATAAGGAAAATAACAAACTCATAAAAGTGCATTGCTGGGGTTAAATGTCCTCAACATCCCCAGCACACTGAAATGAAATGGCCTCAGTCCCATCTTTGTAGTTTTAATGAATATTGTTTTTAACATACCAGCCAGGCAATTTGGATTTTCGTCTCGGTATGCAAATTATTATTATTTGCAGATTTCTACAGATTTCCATTTCACTCTGGTTTCTTTTTCGGAACGGCAGAAATACTTTCATTACCACAACAACCCCCAGCAAACTAAATAGCTACAGATGAGGAATGTTCCAAGTATAAAAGGATAGAAAAACACCCCATCGTGTTTACAGCTCTTGTTCCAAAGGTGTTTTCAATCTTGGAGGAAGTTCGCCAGCTATTCTCCTTGCGTGCCATTTTTAACCCCGTCTCGCATGAAAGTTCAGCTTTTTTTTTCATGCAAATTCGGTCATTGCTTACTGCTTAGATCACACTGGAAAGACGGGGTACAGGGGGAGCAGATTGAAGGAGACATTAAACGTCCCGTCTAAAGATGGTCTGCAACTAGGGCAATGCTATTAAGAAGGAGGAGCCAGGCAAACCATAAACCATGACAGGCTGGATTAGTTATAGATCTCACATAGTTCAGACAGATGTTCTCTGATTGCCTTTTTAAACTGTTACAGATATTAATACATTAATTAGGAAGGCTTATTAACCTACATTGTACTTGGAATTAAAAATCCCTTAATCAGTAACACGTATATTCACCCATTATTTATTTATTTTTTCTATCAACCCTTAGCTTGTTGTTAAATGTTTCAGAGTTCATTATATACAGTGGTGTCGAGAAATTTGCATTAATGACATTACATGATATCAAACTACGTGGCATTTATTGAAGAGAGAGATTGTTTTTAAGCAAAACATTTCACAACAAATGCTCGATGTACTGTTCAAAGTGAAGACAATTGACATTTCTTCTTGTCAAAACGTATAGTGACTTCACTAAAAATGAGCTTGACGTGGTCATGTTGGTTAACAGTCACAAAGTTCGTTTGGAGTAAAGGTTCTAGCATCACCTGACTCAACAGTAGATTTTTACTTGATTTTTTTTTATATATTTTTTTTTGTATTATTATTTACATATTTTTACATTACGTTACGGTTTGTAACATTGTTATGTTATTGTGGAGCCCTGGTATTTGGTTCGCAGATGCTTCTTGTTTTTATATTCTATTATTACGGTATAAAACCGTGACAGTCCTCTAATCCGAATTTATATGAGGAGGTGCGGAAGTATTTCTGTCATTTCGCCTGGAGTGAGGAACGAGGTTTTGCATGTCAAAGTGTCAGTGTTTTCTCGCTCAGAGCGAGGTTTCTCTCGCCAATGGGAAGGAAATGGAAACCCAGTCCTGGAGTGATTGCAGAATGCTTTAAGCTGGAAAATATTGTGATATTTAACATGAGACAATCTTTCAAGGACACAATATGGCTTGCTTTTGCTATACTTGACATTCAGCGTTGTGGCGTACCAGGAATGCAAAAACCTGCAGGCAAGATGATGTTCAGTGCGACGGCACTCAAGTGTCCAAATGGTTTCAGAACAAACACGGATCCAATTTAGAAAAGTGTATTCGTTCAAAAGTGTTCATTCTGTAGATTAAATAGGTGTTGCTCAATAATTAGATTGTGGTTTGACTGTGATCATGGTAATGTTTGTTTGGATTCTGATGGTTGAGCGTCACAAATCGTTGTTGCAACATGAATTTACTCTCAGAACCTCAAACAGAGGAAAGTTGACATGCTTCACAGATAGTGAAGGAATAACTGGCATTATTTCATGTTTCACGTTTTCTCTCTTTGATCTCGGTGGGCTGCAGATTATGTAGTAATCAATAAAATCACAACTTTAGTATGTTGACTCACAAATGTTTAACTCACAGACAAGCATGTACTTACTTGAGTCTGCAGCTATATTAGTCACATTATAAGGGCTGAATAGTCCCGTACATTCCTCTGTGACTCAAGTTCAATGCTGAATGTCAGGGTCACTTGACTGCAAGCAAGCCACAGTGTGTCCTCACATAAAATGGCTCATGTTAAACACGGAAATGTTTAACATATTGAAAACATCAGAAATGCATTTATATAGGACACAATGTTTCTTTTATTTTGTTTTGTTCTTTTATTTTTAGGCGTTTTACCCTTTTGTAGGACATAAAAATGTAGACAGGGCGGGTCATACTCAAACCTGGGTCATCGTAAACCTAAGGTTTGAGCTCTTATATGTCCGGAGCGTGTGCGCAGTCCACTGCCACAGCTGCATTTTCTTATGGGCTTAAGAAAAGATGCCTTTTATCTGTAACAGGTCCATTTGATTGGACTCCTGATGTTCTCATGGGTTTGTGTGATTTTTAAAATGTCAAAGCAGATTGGGTGTTGAGACCTTTCAGCTGACAAACGAGCTGAATTTATGACAGTGCCGATGGCCTGTGTTCAGATGCATCCCTGAGAGGTTTTATGTCGGAGATGACCTTTGATAGTGATTAAACTGGATGTTATAAATAAATAAGTTGTAGATGATGTACAGTAGTCATATGGAGCCTTTTGTTCATTCATGATTTTTTTTTTTTTTGCTCTGTTATTGTTCTTGAAGCAATGAGGGCTTAAAACAAACAGTAGACAAGTAACAGAATCAAACCTCTATGATCATGAGATTTAACGATGAGTACTGAACTAGAGTTGGGGGATCATGTTAAATATTTTCAATCTATTCAATATTATTTTTGTTAATGTGCTTTTAATACACTTTTTATTTGGCCACAAGACTGTGCCTGAGGACAGTTCCCTGCCTTTTCCTCATGTCACGACTTGCACGAATGAGAGCACGAAGACTCTTTAACAGTGCCTCTGTTTTGATCTTTAGTAGCAAAAAATAAGGAGGAGAGAAGGTTGATGAATTTTTTCAAAACAGTAATTTGTTTCCATGAAAAAAATAATAATATTAGAAATCCCCACATTCATGTACCCTAGCCATGTGAGCTGCGAGCCCAGTGCTGACAATAAATACAAATAAACCATTTGTAATATTAGGCTAACTTACCCTATTTATTCATGAAATAAAAAAATAATCACTGTCAGGATAGATTTTAAAGGGGTCATATAATGGTACATGCACTTTTACAAGTTGATTGTACTGAAATGTGTGTTGGCAGTGCCTGTACACAACCATCATAAAATGATAAAATCCATCCAGTGTTTTTTTTTAAAAAATCTCCTTATATGTTTTCCCCGTCTCAAATCAAGCCGTTCGACCGTGTGATGTCACACAGTCGGACGCCCCTCCCACGATTGTTGATTGACAGCAGCGTTTCAACACAGACCCGCCCTCGCTCGTGAGCGAGCTGTCAATTATAGTCCGCGCGTCATTGTTGATACGCTGGAGCAGAATGGCGTCTAAGCGATTGTGGTGTTCTGTTCTTGGGTGTAATAAGGAACACAGCAGTCATTTTGATGTTCCTAAATCCGAACCGCTGAAGACGCAGTGGCTGAGTTTTGTTTTCGAAGGGAATATTCCCCACGATCAACAGCAATGCTTTCATGTTTGCGCGAATCATTTCACACACCAGACTGCTTTATAAACGAGGGTCAGTATAAAGCTGGTTTTGCTAAGAAGCTGCTCCTGAAAAAAGGATCGGTACCAACTATTCATGTTCCTGCTGCACCTCCAGAAGAAGAAGTGAGTGTAACGTTTTATTAACCTTTATATTAATCTTTATATTAATCTTTGCAAATCGCTTGCTGCACGCTTCACGATGAATGCGGCTAAGGTTTACACTCAGGGTACATTATGGCATGTTTTCTATGTACGACGTTCTCAATATAATTCATAATCCCACGTTTATAATGAACAACGCGTTATGGTTATTGTGTTATTATTTCAAACGGTGTACAAACAGAACAGAGGGGCGGGGTGAGCAAAGCTCATTATCATTTAAAGACACATGCACTTAAACGGCGTGCTGAAAACAGAGCTGGTTTTGACCAGGTAAAATGAGTGGTTTCTTACAATATTAATGAGAATTTTTAATTAAAGTATATTACAAACTTTTGATTTAGACCCTAAAGAATCATATTAGCTTGTACAAAAATGGCATTATATGACCCCTTTAAAGTTAAATTACACAAACAAGCAAGCGGTTTATTTTTAAAATCATTACCATGAAGTAGCCTATACATATCTACCCTTTACATGTATTCAAAATGTGACCCTTGCAAACAGATTTTTTTTTTTTTTAAGCTTGGCTCCTGAACTGGCTGATGTTGAGTATCACTTTTTCAAGTGTTCGATAAACATTGACATTAGTTGGATTACTTGAGCATCTCAAGGCTGTGCATGGGTTTCTTCTTCTGATAAATGTTACTCTTTTACCTCTTTGTCACTGTCACCAAGATCGCTTGCCATTAACCTCTGTCTCAGGAGATATTTGCTCTTGCAGATATCTTCATTCCCTGGCACGCATGGAGGCTTTTGCTTTATGGCCAGAGTGATGGACTAAGATGTTCCTGTTAAACTAACAAGAAGTCCCATTCATCTAACCTCCTACGAAAGTACGAGCCATTTTGGCAACACTCACTGCATGAGCATTGCCTTCCCCAGCATACTGGGACTGAGGCGGACATAGACCCTTGGCACCTCCTGAAGCCAGTTGGCCTTATTGCTCCTCGCTGCAATGCTTGTTTTATGTCTCCAGCAAATAAACCCAGAATCATCTGCTTTATTTCTACTGACTGCATCAAATGGATTATGTCCCTCATCTTGTAAGCCTGAAGAAAAACATACTTCCTCTACTCTGTGTATTTTTGTGGAAGACAAAAAAATATGTTTTTGTTATTTAAAAAATCTGGTGATATACATCGTAAGTCATGTTGCCTGATTTATTTTACATTGGAGAACATAATAACGCTAGTGGTTTAACCTGAAATATTATCTATTTGTATAAAGTGCCATTCCAAAGTTCAGCTAGTTATTAATGTTTTTTTAAAGAAGTCTCCTTATGCTCACCAAGGATAGTTTTATTTGAGCAAAAATATTAATAAAAACAGTAACATTGTGAAATATTATTACAATTTAGAATAACTGTTTTCTAGTTTAATATATTTTAAAATGTAATGTATTCCTGTGATGCAAAGCTGAATTTTCAGCATCATTACTCCAGTCTTCAGTGTCACATGATCCTTCAGAAATCATTCTAATATGATGATTTGCTGCTTTATATTTATTGTCAATGTTGAAAACAGTTGTGCTGCTTAATCTTTTTGTGAAAACCGTGTTATGTATTATGTATTGAATATAAAGATCCGAAGAACAGCGTTTATTTGAAATCTAATATTTGCGACTGTTAAAAGTTCTTACTTTCACTTTTGATCAATTTAATGCGGAATAAATCAAATAATTTCTTTCAAAATAAAAAATTTATTTACTCTATAATTTATACATATATACATATATAGAGAGAGAGCTCAATGAGACATGCCCTCTGACACAACTGAAATGTTCTGTGGTCACTAATGTTTGCATGTTTGCGACAACTATGTACTGATGAAATAAAAAATTCCTTGTCGGAGCCCGACATCCTATGATGAAGGAATGTGACCTCCCACAAAGGGGGGGGATCGTAACCGTTTGTGTCATCTATCTCATCTGTTGCTCTGACTTTTTGAACTTCTCTTCCCTTTCCTCCAAATCCCTGTTGTAATCTGGAATGTGCTCCAACTTCCGGGAAGGACGCATAAAGTATTTAGAAAATGTGTAAATTTGTTGTTTGGTCTGTTGTCTACTGTATACAGAGGCACTTTTGGAGATTGTATATTGTATATATAACTGCAGATATTTCACTATTTTATAAATGGAAGGCTGGTTGTGGCATTAGGCAGGTATTGCGCATACTAAGATGTAAGGATACAAAGTGCATGATTAATGATTTCAACCGACTCAATTTGCTCTGCTGGTTTCCGGTTGTGTCACCGGGGGGGCAAATGCGCGAATGGTTGAAGCTCACGTCTCACAGTATTTGTTTTTAGTCAGTATTTGTAAAACAAAGGGGGGAAAAAAGAAAACAAAACAATCTGAATCCTTGCATGCGTCCAAATTCTGGACAAAAAACCCCGAAAAGATGTGTTTGTCAGGAAGATCTTTTCATGAGTAATCACCTTGTGAACGGCAGGAAAAGCATCATCAAGAGCTAGTCATAGGTGAGATTTGCCACACGGTCGGTCCGGCACTATCTAGGTCTTTCCTGTGGGTCTGTGTGCAGAAGGAAGCTTAAAGCCAGAAAAAAATTATTAGTATAATTTGTTTTACATTTTTTGAAGAAAATTCATGAGATTGCCAGAATATTTGGGTGCTGATTTAATGGAAACATTTAGACTTGTTTTGACTAATAAATATGAAAAGGAAATGTATGACAGTGTACAGTGCACACAGGACCTCTGAGAGCTATGTGGCCCCTTGAATTGATTAGTATCTGCAGTTCCTGGCAGAGGGCAGACAAAGCATGATAAAACAAAGGACCAGGGAGCTGAGCCATACTCCGAGAGCTTTGTTATTTCCTGCTGTCTCTGTTCATCTCGGCTACCAAAGGAAAACCTGCTAACAAAGGACACATAGCAGTCCCACAAGTTCAAAAGCATTCAATGAGATCCCAGCATTTAACAAGATAAAGATGCTCACAAATAAAAGCACTTTGGCTCGGACGCTTGAGTGCTTGGGATTGTCTGGTGTGCCCGTAATGTCTCGTTCTCTCTGGGGGACCAACTTGGTTAACATCATTCAGGCAGAACAGGAAAAAATTGCTGACTTCTACCAAGACAATTCCTGGTTATTCAAGTTTCTGGCTAAGGGGAAGGTAATTAAGGGTCTGAGCTGGTCTTAAAGGTTACAGATCTCAGGTATGGACCACATGTGGATTGGTGGGAAATCACAAGTGGTTGAGAGGGGGTCTTACCCCACTAATTAAGTCCTCCCGAATGAAGTCAAAACAAGAGGTTGGGGGTTTAAAAAATTAAAACCAGTTTAATTATATGTATGCAAGGAACATTTCAACTGCATTGTCAAATGTTTTAGTAACCATAAATGTTTAGATCAAATACTTAGTCAGACTTAGTAGTTTTTGCCTGCTGACGCCGAATAGATGCTTGTCAACAGAAGTCACCTTAGGAGCAATAATAGGCTGCATGGGTGCTTTTTGTTAAATGTGAAACTAAAAGCCTTTAGTGGATACAGATACTTTGGGTTCTGTGACACAAACTTAAAAAACATTGCACAAGAAGTCTTACTATTCAGTGTGTAAACTGGATAGCTACCATGATCCTCTGTCAACATTTTTCATGAGCGAATGCTAGACCCCACACTGCCCCAGTGGGGTTGTCTTTTAGTGCAATTAGGGAACCTTGAGTCTCTTGAGGATAAAAAGCATCCGCTAAAACCAAGCAATCAGGTAACCCTGACACACTGTTTGACTGTATGTACATTTCTGTTCAACAGTGTTTGCTCCCTTAACTCTGTGAATTTATCCCCCCTCTCCTAAGAGTTGGTTTCTCCATTCCGTACGGAAGTACTTCTGTGAACGTTATTGACTCTGACATGTGGTTAAGTGGCCACCAATTATGTTGGCCCACTCTCTGCTGGCTGTGCCATATCCTTCCCTTCGTTTCTGTGAGCAGACCTGGGAAACTGCTTATGCATTTGACACCAAATAAACCAAAGAAATGCCAAATGCGTGATGATCAATGAAAGAAAACCAGTCAAGCCAAACAACAAAACCAAACACCACTGAACAAAACCAAACAAAAACAGCAAAACAGAACCAAAAAACAGAACAAAACCAAATCTAACAACCAAACTGAACCAAAAAACAAACGAAACTAAGATAGCCATCAGATGTATGGCTATACCTGTAAGATAATGCAAACAAAAGTGATCAAGCCAAAACAACAAAACAAAACAAAAAATAACACTGAACAAAATAATAACAAAATAATAATCAAATCTGACTATACCTGTACTACAACGGATGGGATTCTTCCGTATTTATATGGATTTCTGTATTTTCTGCCCTGAAAAGTATGATCCATGTGAATTGTGTAAATCCAAGAACAAATAATACAGTTGTGGTCAGAATTAATGGCACCCCTGATAAATATGAAAAATAAATCTGCATTGTTTATCTTTCAATGATCTTTTGATCTTTCATTCAAAAAATTTGCAAAAATCAAACCTTTCATTAAAGTAAAATAATTGAAAGTGGGGGGGAAATCACACGTTTTTCTCCAAAACACGTTGGCCACAATTATTTGCACCCCTAGAATTTTTTTACGGGTAAAATATCTCTGAAGTATATATTTATTTCACAAAATCCCCATTGTGACCATCAGGGCAATACTTAAGTACTTCCAATAAACTAAAGATGTTACGAATCTGCCAGGAAGAGGACGTGTGTCTGTATTGTCTTTATTCACGGTGAGGAAGAAAGTTTGAGTGGCCAAAGACTCTCCAAGGATCACAGATGGAGAATTGCAGAGATTACTTGAGTCTTGGGGGTCAGAAAGCCTAAAAAAATATTTTGGAGAAAAGCATTTATTTCATAATGTGATTTACCCCACACTTTCAATTCTTTTACTTTAATGAAAGGTTAGATTTTTGCGAATTTTTTGAATGAAACATTAAAAGGATAACAATGCAGATTATTATTATTAATAATAGCCATTTTTAATCATATTTACCAGGGGTGCCATGAATTCTGACCACAACTGTAAACAATTAATATACTGATTTAATGTACGTTAGCCAGGGTCCAAATCTGATCAGTTGAAACCGTTACTCTGCGTTACTTTTTTTAATGAATTTTGACAGTGCATGGC
The DNA here is from genome assembly GCF_951802725.1 of Rutilus rutilus. NCBI lineage: Eukaryota > Metazoa > Chordata > Actinopteri > Cypriniformes > Leuciscidae > Rutilus > Rutilus rutilus. The sequence goes on along the minus strand of NC_140211.1, from coordinate 54,126,500 downwards.
GGTGAGAATGTGAATATGGCTTAATGCGATCATCATATCGCAACGGTTGTGATGTAATATAGACTGACCGATGTGCTGAATGTTTCAGAGTGCTGGAAGTGTAAGTAGTGTTTTCAGTTTCGATTCACAGTAAATGCTACTCTGCATGTGCTGTATGTTTGAGTCGTTTATAATTTGCATTTGGAAACGCAACATTCGTCATGGGAATTGTTTCTAAATCTGTTGTTGTCAACAAAGAGAAGTGATAAAGGTGAAGGATTTCTAGCTGATCACATGGCTGACACTAAAGCCGTGTAGCAGTCTTGCACGTCAAGGTGTTCTTGTGCAACCAGTTGATCCTTGTAAAATCCTTGTCATCGTCATCAGTATGACATTTATAGTAAACGTGTAAGTCCATAAATTCCTGTGTAATGAACAGCCATTGTGTTGTGAATAAAGGAAACCCTCCCTTCATTCAAAAGCAGGGCCATTTTCGCCTTCCTGCTGAGAGTGAAGAGTGTCTGACTCACGTGACTGTCCAACCTGCAGCGTGGAGCTGTTGTTTAGTCAGCTGAAAAACATAAACAGAGGGAAGATAGCTGATTGGAAGGAGGGAAATGTAGGTGGTGACGGCCTCTCTGAAAACCACAGGAAACACCTGTGCCCACTTCACTATCGCCGCACTCACAGGCAGGGGTCTGCAGTGTGACGTAGACCCATATTGTGCCTCAATCCAGTCCTGGGACAAAGGTGTTTACCCTTGGCTAGTCAAAGCACACTGTACTGGAGCTGCTGTTTGTTGTTTAGCTTGTGAAGTCCAACAATCCTGATGATGTTGTTGATGCACGTTATATGGTCATTCAAAAAGAGGTTTATTCACAGTGATGCATGGAACTTGTTCCCATTCAGATTTCGCTCATGTCGGTCACACAAATTTGCAGAGTCGACAAACACAAAGCTGCTTGGTTTAAAAGTGACTTGTGTGTGAGCGTTGTGAGGCGTTTACAGATCAAATCTTAAATCTCCCGATCTGCTCGCGGACACATCGGGGTCGCCCTGACAATATCAAACATGTTTGTTATTTAGGATTTTAAAGCGGGATGATTATGTCAGTACTTACACAATAGCCAATGAGAGACAAGTCTACAGGGAGATGGAAGTGACAGAACTTTGAAATGGCGACCGCAAAACAACAAGCAGCTGTACGGGTCTGGTGGAAAACTGAGTTGGAGGAACGGCTGGTCGAAATGAGGCAACAACACGGCTACCTTTATAATGTCTCCTCATATAATTTCCACAGAAGGTGATCTCGACACAGTATCCATTTTGTTTACATCCGCTTCCCCGTGAGATCTCGTGAGGTAGGCTACTAAATCTGGCATGATAATCTTAAAGTTCCCCTGTAGTCAATAATTGTATCCCTTAAAACTCATCTTTGATCCCCAAAAATACATATTTAAACAGGTTTTCCTTGATTTTTTTTTTCATGCCTTAAAATATCTTGCATGTAACTCTACACCCTTGCCTCATTTAGTATACACGGTTCTATGAATATGCAAATTAGCCCCGCCTCCACTCACTCGCACCAACTCAGAGATCCACTCGTTTACGTAATTGGTTACAATGTAGTTTGTGAAACACCAGCGATTTCAAACCGTGTTTTTGAGACTGTCTTTGGTTCACTGCAGTTTTAAGGAGAACATACTCAGCAATGGTGCTGACTTATGAATTTGCACATGGTTTGTCTTAATAAAGCATATTAAAAACACCACATAGACATATAAACAACATTTAAAAGCTCGATTTTCACCACAGGGGGACTTTAAAAATATCTTGTAGTGTGTGATGCGCCACGATTTTCAAATGTTTGCAGGTTTGAGATTTGAAAGAAGAAAATCTGTGAAGATTTTCCTAATGTGCGTGATGCAACCAGATTTCACAATCGGTTAAGCTTTAAAAACTCCTGTAGTGTGAGCCTGGTTTTAGGGATGTGTACAAACCCCTAACTCTATTAAACAACAGTGCATAACAGTGTCGCCAAGTCCGGGTTTTCCTGCAGAATTGGGCTACTTTTACACTGTTGCCATGTTTTTTTTTCCTACCCCCTGGAACACGATTTTTACTGGGGAACACAACTGGAATGTGATTGGGCTAGTTTTGGTCATGATTGGGCAGGTTTTGAATAGCAATTGGACTGCTTTTGTTACACAAACCTGGCAACCCTGGTGCATAACTCGTCAAATCACTGTGGGCTATGGACATGAATGAGACCTCAAAACAAGCAGCCTGTTGCATAGGGATATGTTGTTCCCTAAGTGATCAGACTTAGACTTTTTTGGCACCATATCAAACTGGTAAAAACAAAACAAAAAACATGGTCTTACTTTGAACAATGGACCCAAGCCATGTTTTGAGAGGAATTTCAGAGAGACTTTGGGATGAGCTTTTCTCACTTAGTACATAATAACAACTACATAGCAACATGCTAAAATCACTGAGCACCACAGCAACCGAGAATGTTGTAGAATGTGTTTTAGTTAAATTATTAAATACTATTAAAACAGTGTAGTTGAGGTTGAGCTCCACCAACAGGGCAAAACTGCATATGCTTATGTGTGAAAGATAAAAAAAAGTTGTTGCTAACATCCCAATAGACCTTAACTGACCTTTTGTATTTGTAAAGAACGTGCTACCACCTGTCCTATCATTTATTCATTTTTTTTTTACACAAGTAAAATTCATTGCCGTATTCCGGGCAATGGTGGGAAGTTCCCAGGATCACTAAAGTGTTTCCCCCACTGCTGTTTTGGGAATACAAACTGAAAGCAAAATGTTTAGAGTGAAACATCACTCAACTCTCTGAGGACTGCTGCATGTTTGTGCTGTTAGGATCGAACGTTTTCAGGCTAAAATTCACCCGTTCAAAAAATGTCAGTGTGTTTTCAATTTACACTGTTATAAAAAAGGAAATTCATCTCAAGTGAGGAAATCTCCCCAGAGGAGTGGACTAGCGAAGTGCACGACTGATCCAGCTGTATGAGCTGCTCTCGGGAAATGTGCGGCTGAAGTAAATGACACGTTATACTCTCACCAGATCGAGGGCATGCCGTTTGCCTTTTCCTCTGCATTTCTGACATGCTTCAATTGTCATCAGCTCAATAAAGTACAGGTCATGATGAAATTACGATGCTGTCAATATGTTGCTCGTTTGGCATATTTAGTGTCTCCACATTTCTCCTCCTCCACCCACTCTGGTAAATTATAAGCATCCCCATTGACTAACTAAAAATATCTGTCCCTAAAGTGAACCATATGTGCGGTATTGCATAACTGACCATATGAAATATCCTGACCATAGCTGAATTTAGAACAAAGTCGTATTGGTAATGTGAAAACTGCATGTTACCTCAGTTTTGTGGGTAATTTAGATCTGTTAGCACATGCTCTGATGGGTTAGGTCCATAAAAACAATTAAAAATTTTTTTTTTTTTTTTTTTTGACCCTGAAGATGTTCTCAGGAAGTGTTTTCATCACAGGTTAGTCCAGGTTTCCTTCAGCTCAACACATTCAGGCAGAAGAATGGGGTCTCCATCTTGGCTCAGCTGAGCATTTCCTACCCTTGGTCTGTGGCTGACAGAAATAGACTGTCCCGTATTTGGATTCAGCATTAGCTGCTGCCCGTTCTGATAAAACTGTACAGTGTTGACAGAGGGTGACTAGTGCTGACACCTCTTTCCCCAATGTTATTGTTGTTCTTCCTGTGAGATTTTCAGCTGTTGTCCACCTAGGCGAGAAGGTTGTGATGGGTCAATAAGTGTCTATTCCATTTATAATCTATATTCTCACACCTTATGAAAACACACCCTCTCTCTTTTCCTCACACACTGCCTACTTGGACAGCTTTTTTTAGGCATCAATATGCTCCCGATGCAAAGGCTCAATTATGTCTTAAAATACTTTTTTGTGTGTTTTGGCTAAATTCTAAGGCAGTGTCGCATAAGTCCTGTGAATCAGCTGCCTATGCTGAAAAATACATATCTTATTTATACTGTTTTTGCCTTGTTGATTTATAATGGAAGTGTTCAAGTGAGCCTAAATTAAATAGCGTAATTGACACTTTTAATGATAGTTAAAGAGATGAAAACCAGTTAAATCAGTCATAATTTACTGATGTTGTTTCAAACCCATTTGACTTTCTTTCTTCTCCACAACACAAGGAAATAATTGTATTGAATATCTGATTAGGTATCTGGTTTCGCTGACACCCAATAAATGAAAATCAAAACACATTAAATTTGTGGTGGCTGCCATTTTGTGCTGCAGGTATGACATATTTTTGTAGGCCACAAACCTGGAAACAAGTATTTCTAGTTCCATCGTCTTTAAGTCAATGGATTTTGCAAATGGGTTTTCAGTTAAAGGGCACCTATTATGCAAAATTCACTTTTACATGGTGTTTGAACATAAATGTGTGTTGGCAGTGTGTGAGCAACACCACCCTAGAATGATAAAAATCCACCCAGTTTATTCAGGTCTTACAGTGATTCTCTGGAGTAAAACTAACGCTCATCTTTTGTGTGATGTACAATAAACTTCACTGAACTCATCAGTATAACGTTATTTTGGTCATCATTCGGACGGGGTTTGCTACAGCAGGCTTGTATTAATAGTGGATAAAAGCAGATGACAAATAAGTTATAACCATAATTAAACCACACTATACCTGTTCTATCTCATACAGCATATATTCTCTGGCTCTGTGGGCATTATTGTCCGACGCCGAGTCGAAATGAACACCGCAACTCAGAGTTTCTGTTGAGATTGTCCTTCTGGTTCTTCTGAGCGCGTGCAGCAGCAGTTAATTTGCATTTAAAGGGCACACACTAAAACGGCGCGTTTTTCTGCGCAACTTGTGAAAAGAGTCATAATAGGTGCCCTTTAAAAGGCTTAAATTAGGTCTGTGGTTAACACAAGTTCAAAATGATCATGACGTAAAATACATCAGTAATACATTCTACTCATTTTTGAAGCTTTTAGTTGTCTTGAAAAAGGCAGTTGCTTACAAGTGGCTTAATGGGACTACAGAGGTTGCCAGAGACATTAAACGTAATCAGCCGAAAAGACAAACTCATCTACTCGCTAGTCCACTTTCACAGCCTCGTTCTGTTTATAACACGCTCTTTGCCGTTCTAGTTATTCTAACTTGAATTTGCAGGGGAAACTTTTTTATAAATAAAAACTGAAAGAGCTTAGTGATGTTGATGCTGAAGTCATGTAACCGTGGTGTAGTTTGTTTATAGCCTACTTTTAGATTTTATTTCTACCGATTGTATTTGTGTTTTTAAACATATTTTCAATTAATTATAATTTGTGTGCATTTGTGAATATTTGATGATGAACAAAACATGCAAGAATCATAAACATTTGTTGGTCACAGAGCTTATTTTCTGCTATAGTCCAAAAGCCAATGGAAAAATCCTGTTGGGGTTTTTGTCGATGGAACCAGGTTGATGCTTAATTCTGGGTTGACCGCTCTATTGCTCTCCTATGTGCCATCCAGTGTGTTACACGCCAGTCCTGAATGGTGGTTGGCCCATTGCCATTCAAATGTCAGAAGAGGATGAAGAATCTGACACCTACTGGAATGGAGTGTGAAGCACTGGATGGCACAAAGTAGAGCAGTGGAGGGAACCATGATTTGGCTTTTGAAATTCCTTGCCAAACATTGTTCATTTGAGTCTTATTGTATAGCCTTAAAGTCCCCATCTAGTCAGTCATTTTATCCCTTAAAACTCATTTTTGATCACCAAAATTACATATTTAAAAGTTTTTTCCTTGAAAAAATGTTCTCCATGCCTTAAAATAGCTTAAATGTAACTCTACACCCTTGCCTCATTTAATATATAGGCGGTTCTATGAATATGCAAATTAGCCCCACCTCCACTCACTCTCACCAGCTCAGAGATCCACTCGTTGACGATCACACGTTGACCTGATTGGTTACAATGTAGTTTGTGACGTCAGAAACATCAGCGATTTCAAACATGCGTTTTGAGACTGTCTTTGATTCACTGCAGTTTTAAGGAGAAAATACTCAGCAATGGTGTTGACATGAATTTGCACATGGTTTGTCTTAAAGCATATTAAAAACACCACAAAGACATATAAACACCATTCACCACAGAGGGACTTTAACTTAGTAGCCCATTGAAATCAATTCAGTTTAAGGAATACGTTTCTGCTGTTACAGCTTATGTACTGTTACACAACCCAGAGCAATCATAGTGGCGGCTCTTGCTTTGTCCTCTAACTAGGGCAGCAGTCCTCTGCCTTTTATGGCTGTCATTAAACAGAGATGCAAGTAACGGAACACAGCACAAGGCAGACGAGGATCTAATATGGTTGTTCTGTCCTCCATGCTTTTAGCCACCGAACTGATTCTTAGCAGGTCAAGCTGCAGATCTTGTGTCTTGTTTGTGGAGTGGACGTGCCACTCATTTCTCACATGATGAGGAACTTTCGCTGACAAGGCCAGCTGTGTAATTGAAAGCCCTCTGACATCATGACTGGTAGAACACGACGGAGTGCCATTGTCACTTGACTGAGAGCTAATTTAAGGAAAGGGTCTGTGTTCTCTATGATATTACTCAGCTGTTTCACGGTTGCAAGAGGGCAAGCTAACGTCTTGTCAGCAGGTGAAGCATTGTAATGTGACGCTCAAAGTTCAGATAGGTTCAACTTTAGACTTCTTTCACTTTTGTATGCTCCAAACAGACATTAAGTACAAAGACCTCTTATCACAGTCATGGTTAAAGAACCAGTCCCTTGCTACCTCGATCCCTTGTTTCATTTTTGATGTTTGTCATCAGATAACAGAATCCAATAACCGATCGTTGTAACACATTGTAGCCTGAGTTTATTTTCCTGCTGTGTGAAACATCTTGTCCTAGAGCTCCCCACCAATCCTAGCCTTCTTCCTGAACTACTTCAGTGACCTTAAATGTTAAACTTAAGCTAATATTTACAGTAAAAATAAGATTGCAGTCCAGTTGATCGGACCGAAACAGTTGTTGTCTGTCTGAATGTTCTGTCTTGTGAACTAAATCAAGCACGTGCAAAACACTTCAGACTGAGGCTTGGTTTTTGTAGTATTTGAATCAATGCCAGACCCCAGCCTCTTTAGCTAAGAGCCTCGGGCCACTCGAATAATAACAGCCTCGGGAACAAGGGGGATTGATGTAATAATATAATAATATACAACATCTTCTCCACAGTTATATATGTCATATTAAATTTAAGGCAAATGAAAATTAAGCTGTGAGGAATGGAAGAACAGTATGTTCACTAGGTTGTGCATTGTCATTTGTCCCAAATTATATCATCTTTCCTGTCTAAAGTCCATTTTGGGTCTTTGTGACACTGCTGTCCCACATTTTCAACCCATGTATGCACTCTCATTATTTGTTTATCTGGATTTGGCGGGGAATTTATCGCATACTTTGAATATTTTCGTATTTTCCTGTAATTTTCCTGGAACCTTTCCCAATCTGACAAGGGAAAGGAGCATCCCACTCTTCCGTCTTCGCCTGCCAGTGTTCCAGATTTCCTGCCTTCTATTGTGGCTGCAGCGGGATGCTAACATCCTGGTTCAAGCCCTGAGGTCAATCCAACACACTACATATCACTCGGTCTTTCATTTTTGCTGTCCCTCTCGCTCTTGTTCCTTCTCCCATCACTCTTTATAATGTTTCCACCCACTCACCTTATCACTTTTGCCTATCCGTAAGTCAAAAGTTGTCTTTGTGCAGTATGCAGTAGTTTCCCAATTCTCTTTCATCTTCATCCCTGACTTTCTTTGATTTGTCCTTCTCCTGTTCTTCCTCCTCTCTAACCTGCCAGGCCGCCATTTGTGATCCAACCTCACTGTGCCTGCCAAACCACTTTGAACTTGAGCACTAACACAGCAGATGTACTTAGTCTAATGACTTGTTCTCTCTTATCTCTTTACTGCTTGTCTGTAGAGTCTTTCAGAAGCATCTATTCATTGCCTGCACTTTCATTTACATTAAAGCTTTTGGCAGACGTTTTTATCTAAAGTGACTGTCACTGCATTTTATCAGTTCTTGGAAATCAAACCCATGACCTTTGCATTGCCAGTGCCATGCTCTACTGCAGTGGTTTCCAGTCATGGTCCTGGAGAACCTTCCTAATCAAATACACCTGATTCAACTCATCAGCTCGTTAGTAAAGACTCTAAGACAGGGGTTTCCAAACTCGGTCCTGGAGGTCCACTGTCCTGCAGAGTTTAGCTCCAACTTGCCTCAACCTACCAGTCTGGACGTTTCTAGTATGCCAAGTGAGACCTTGAGTAGCTGGTTCAGGTGTGTTCAATTGGGGTTGGAGCTGAACTATGCAGGACAGTGGACCTCCTGGAGCAGGGATGGACACCCCTTCTCTAAGACCTCAAATATGTGTGCTATATAAGAGAGACACCCAAAATGTGCAGTGTTGGTGGTTCTATAGGAACAGGATTGGGAACCACTGCTCTAATTGAGCTTCAAGAAACCCACTGTGCTTCTGAAATCTTACATCAGTCACTCGATAGGTGTGATGTGCAGAAATACATAGTTTTGCAAATTAATACTTGACTTGATTCAATCCAATTCAGAAGCTTTCGATTTCAGTATGCTCTCTTTTTATTGCATCACATTCAACAACACAGACTGTAAACTTACAACTCATGTAGAATGATTTCTTTTGGTGTGGCACTGCATTTGCAGCAGCATGGATTCAGCAGCAGCACTCATCTGTAAATCTGTATGGGCAATCTACAGTTAGTCTGTTAGGATATATATTTTTTTTATTGCAGATTTATTTATTGGGATTTTCTGTGTAACAGAATGGATATGGAGGGGCTTTTGGAAGGGCACTGAGGCACTCAGTGGCGTTTCCTGCCTTCTGATGAGAGGATGTACTATCTGAAGTGGCACATCCTGCATATGATCACACACTAGCCAATATGCACACTGACGTACCTTAACAACCTCATCATACTGCATTCCAGTAATCCCTGTCAAAACCTTGAAAGGTGTTTGAAATGATTTTCAACAACCCCAATTTCAATTCCTGTGATCTTCTCTGTGCAAATGATGTCATCTCTTATGGTAACCATGATTTACTGGTTGCTTTTGTGCGGACTATGTTCTGGTAATGTCAGACTCCTGTATAGAGTGAAGTCTAACAGTGTTTTTGTTTTGGTGCTTTTACAGTTCTGCCAGCCTGGTGGATGGAGGCTGTCTCGTGAGAGGAAACCCCCGACATTCTTTACAGTGGTGCTTACAGACATAGATTCAGAACGACACTACTGCTCCTGTCTGACCTTCTTTGAGGCAGAGGTCAACCTACAGGTGAGATTAAGGCCATATTTTTTATTATATAAGGGTCTACTTGTATAAACTGTATGAGCTAGTACCAAAATTAATCGCAATCATTGTTTGTTTCGTAAAAAAAAAAAACGATAAAACATTTTATCAGACCAAATTTGGAAAGCATCATCATGTGGAAGATACAAGAAATTACATTTTTAGTTATTCAACCAATCATTCAATTGAATTCACATTTATTTGTATGGCTCTTTTCACAATACATATAGTTACATAGCTTTACAGAAAATGCATGTTTCTATATTACAATTTAGAGTAATCTGTCGACGGGTGACTGTCAAAATAATTGTCATATGTCCAGATGTCATATGTCAAAAATGTACAGTTGTAAGATAATACAATCCATACAGTTAGCTAACATCATGTATTCATTTAGGCAGAAACAATGAGCTCATTAAAGCTAGTATTATAAGTTGTGTTCATAATGATTACAATATTAGAATTTGGTTCAGTTGTGTATGATAATTCAGAGTTGGCATCATCTGAAATCCTCGCAGGGGTTGGCGTAATCTCTTTACAGGTGTTGAGTTGTCTGAAATCTTCGTAAGAGGCAGGATCCAAACTGGAACTTGCGTTATCTCTAGTTACCTCAGAATGGGCATCCCAGTGTAGAAACACAAAAGCAAATGGAAAATAATTAACGTAGCTGCTCTTCATAACATTTCAAGCAAAAAGATGATGTGCTTTTGCTTTAATATAACTGGAGTGCAAGGTTTTTTGTACATTATTAGATACATTATTAGATACAGATGTGTCTCTAATCTAGATTTAAACTGGGAGAGTGAGTCTGAGCCCTGAACATTATCAGGAAGGCTATTCCAGAGTTTAGGAGCCAATTGCGAAAAGGCTCTCCCTCCTTTAGTGGACTTCGATATCCTAGGTACAACCAAAAGTCCTGAGTTTTGTGGTGAGAATGTGGCGGATTGTAGGGCGATAGAAGATCAGTTAAATGCACAGGAGCTAAACCATTTAGTCAGTAAGTCAGTAGCAATACTTGTCAGTAAGTCAGTAGCAATACTTGTCTGTAAGTCAGTAGCAATACTTGTCAGTAAGTCAGTAGCAATACTTGTAATTGATACAGAACTTAACAGGTAGCCAGTGTAGAGATGCTAAAATTGGGGTTATATCATCATATTTCCTTGACCTGGTAAGAACTCTAGCAGCTAACAAAGAATCCATTTATATATGCATTTATACATCTAATGAAAATAATCTGAGATACTCTTTGCTCATTGCAAGTGAAAGTTCTTCAATTGGTCTTTATGGCCTAAAAAAAAGACCAGAGTACTTTCAAAATATTTTAAAGTTGATTGAGGTGAGAGTATTTCTAAGGATAAAGACAACCAGTCGGAGAACCTTTCAGTGATGGCAGCTGCGACCAGGATGGACAATATTTCGCTGCTGCATCTTAAAGTTCACTGTCCAGAGAGAAGAAGGAAAGAAGAAGCGCTGTAAGAGAACCCCAAGGAGCTGCGGTTGGAGGACAGCTATGTGAAGAATGCAGCTGTAATTCCTGACTTTTGCCCAGTGCCCACCAGGGTTCCAACCTCAGCCCCTCATGAAACTAGACTAAACTAGCTCCTGTAGAAGATTACCAGTTGTCCCACATTGTGAGAGAAAAAATGTTGAGCGTTAATTTCTTTTTTCCTGTGCTGAGAAGTTTCAGCATAGAGTGAAAGTCCTGGAGTGCAAGGAACCGCGCATCCCCTATAAATTTGTATCCTTGACTGAAGTAGTCTACTGTACTGGGGCAGGATTGGTAATAAGGGTCAAGCAGGTACTAGCACAATTTAAGGCTGGAATACACTACACAACTTTTCAAATCTGAACAGATTTTAAAGCACTAGGCATATACTTGCCGACTTTATAATTGGTTACAGAGAAAAAGTGGCCTCCATATACTTAACGACTAAGGTTCCGGAAACAACAAATTCACACAGAGACATGCACCTTGGTGCCAGGAGACGCAAGGCAAATGCAAACAATATGAGTTCTAAAATCGACTCAAAATATCAAAAGTGTTAGATATTCTATGACTGGAAGTTCTATGACTGGATGAAATCATAGTATGAAGTCTGTGCCCATTATAACGCTAATGACTGCACCGATAGATGCCGACCAAAGGCAATAAACCCTTTGTCGGATCAGTGTGTCACCCCTGTTGCCGTCTGGCGTTGGACGGGACTTGTTCTCGCTAATTGAAGGTGTTTGGTCAGCATTTGTCACATCGTGGAATGTCTGAGAAGTGACGAACTGTAATCTGGTGATTGTCTGCGTTGGTCGGCATCTGTCAGTGCAGTGTGAATTGATACACTACGCGATTTTCTATGAAATCTCTCAACTCAAATCTGCAGACTAGCTCCGACTTTGGACAACTAGTGTCGACTTGTCCAGACTGTAAATCAGGGCAAAAATCTGGGATTAATCTTTAATTGCCAGGGCAATTTAAACTTTAACTTTAACTTTTCTCTCTAATGTGGCAAACCGATGCAGAGTGGAAGTCAGCCTCGAGCTATTGAAGATTAGGCGCTCTGGTAAAGAAGAGCACTGAAGCCTATCTCTGATTTATCCACCTCTGGGGTAAATGGAGAACTTTTTTCTTTTTTTTAATGACATTTTGACATGACGTGAAGGCCAAGTATGGTAAACCAGGGAGAGCAATTGGTGGTTAGGTGCCTTGCTCAAGGGCACCTCAGTCATTTCCTGCAGGTAGAATCGACCATTAGGCCACGAATGCCCCCAGGCGTATAGCAGAGTATAGTCTTAAGCATGCCATTTTCTGTAAATAATGTTATCCAGGTTCATCAGTTGTTTGGCAGAAACATGTTTTTCACATGTAACACATAACACTTTTTCTGAATGTCCATATAAATTACACATGGAAACCAGGTTGCTTGAAGGACACATGCCAAGTTTCACCCCTAGAGGGAGTCTGTAACAAGGAGAATCTCGTAAAAACTGTTTGGGTAAGGAAGTTAAAATTTGATATGCCTTTTCTTCGCTACAAGTGCTAACATACTACAATATCAGTTGGACAGATGAACAAAAAATGATTGCCGGCAGCAATTACATTTTATCAGACATAGGCTATGTATTTCTTACAGGCCTCGCTGTAGATCTACTATATAACATGTTTCAACACATCTCAGCATGTTTTGTGGTAAATGGTTGGTCAACAGTTGTATCCACAGCCTCTGTTCTGCCAAATTTGCCAGTTGGGGACATTTTCCACCTGCTTGGACCCTTTTGATTGTGGCTGTATTTGAAGTGTTTGCCATTGGTTTACTTCAGAAATCATAGAGCATGAAGTATAACCTTCACTGATTACATTGCATCCTGCTTACCGGGTCTTACAGAATGCTAGAACAGTATAAGTAATTCATTGTATCATCTTTCTGATAACAAACATAGATTTCAGTGAGGACATCTGCTCAACCCTGCTGTTAGCCAAAAGTGCTTTTGGGTTTTATTAGGGGCCAGGCTCTGAAGGTGCGTATTGTTTACCTTGGAGTTCTTCTTCTTATTTTTCTACTTTCTCTGGCTGGGAGTCTATGGCAGCACCTAGATACATTTGGAGGAAAGTTGTAAAATTGTGTGAATAGTGTGATGATCCATTTTTCTTGCCACTCATGTTGCATTGTTGTCACCAAATTTGAGTCAGATTTTTTTAGTTAGATGTTTGTGCCTGTTATTGTTATTCTGTTACAATTTGCCTGAAGAATCATCAGCTTTTTTTTTTTGCCATTATAATTTTATGTTGTCTCTCAACATGTTATGTTTCCAACAGGTAGAAGGTGGTGATAGAGGAAAAGGTTTTGTCTAATATCCTAAAGGTTGTAGGTTCAAATCCCTATTGTCCAACCTCAATATGATGTAATTTAACTATTTGCATCATACTTTTGGTACAGAACCTACTTGTTACCGCAATTGCTACCTCCAGCTATATTTCTCCATAATGCTTTGCACTTCTTCGTGCGTGTCATGTCAGTAAATTTTACCACATTCGTTATTACTGTGTGTGCCTAAAAGGTTTTTCATAAGATGATGGTGAGATTCCGAGCAAAGCCATGATGTGCATTAGTCAAGCTCCTCAGTTCAAGTTTATTTCACTGTGGGCAAATGCAACACTGCTGTTGTTTTCTAGGAGAAAAAATGTAGTGATGTCTTCAAAAGAGTAATGGATGCTCAAGGTAATTGGCTTTACAACTGTAAATCATTTAGAATGTCGCAACAGGCTCTTGTTCCTCAGAAAGCAGGTTAGATAACCATCACTCTTGTAGACACCACTGATTGACATTTTCCTTTTTTGAGAGTTTAATTATCAGCCACTTCAAAGCGTCACCAAAGAACCCCAGAGATTGTATTCATTGTTTTTTTTTTTTTTACTTGTGGAAATGATGGCGTAATTGTGAGGAAAACCAGTTGAACACATTCCGACATTCTACGTCTATTGAGAGCACCATCCTAGTACCGGCAATGTGGCATTTTGTGTAATTAACCTAATTCAACACTCCGGATGTGGGGGTCATCATGACCAAAACTTAGCATTTCGATGCTGTGAATCACACTAATTTGTTAAGCAGACTGCTTACTGTTTAAATGCTGAGAAGTTTAATGGTTTCCTTTGCAGATTCACTATGAATCAGCCTGTTTGCCACAAGCATCTACATGAATGCCAGCATGCTGACTTACTGTTAACTTCCTGTTGCTTTACTTGAGTACAAATAAACAAACTCATGACAGGATAAAGAATGTGTAATTAAACGGTCAATAAAAGCAGGAATTCTTTGTATTTAGAAGGCTGGTGGTTCCAGAAGGTTACAAAACAGTTTGGCAGGAACTACAACACGTCATGTCTTTGAGCTTTGATGACCCCCAGCTGTTGGCTGGCGCTGTCTTCCTCTCTGTCCCCTGTCTCTCTATCGCTTTCTGTCTTTCTCTTTCTCGGTGAGACTGTAAATCTTCTTTATTTATATTATATCCTTAACTACTGAGCCTTGTGGGAGATTAAGAGAGAAGACCACCCATGAAGAGTACTTCACAGTGTCATCAGGCACATTAAGACTGAAGAATCATTCTTAATCGCAACCTCACTGCCTTAATGTCTTCGGAAAGGTCTTTTCAATCTGTCTGCTTTTGTCTCCTCCTCACTGTTTTTCTTTGATAGACTTATCCAGAAGTTCGTAATGCAGGGTGGCTTATTTCACATAGTGACCATTATAGCCCATTATCTCATTATGCTGTAGGTCTCCTGGGACTGTTTTCCTTACGTCACGTGAATACCGGTAGATGCTATATGGTCTTTTAACCCATGGAGTGTATATCTGCTTCCCAATTCACATACTATGCATCCATGCCTATAAATGCAAACCATTCAGCTTTTTGCAGTGAGATTCCTAATCGCATGGATTCCTATTAAAATGACTGGATTTTGCCCACTGAAATTCGTCAAACAATAATAAATGTGTCTGCACCGGTCAACTGCGAGAGGCCTTTTTCTTTATTCTGATTTGCAGTCTCAGCATTTTTATCACATTGTTAAGTATCTACTTTTAAAGAAGATGATTGTGTGTTGAGCATCTACAACTTACTTTCAGTTTCATTTGCGATCGGCTTTGCGCATCGACTTGCTGAAGAGATACTCTGCTACTCATCTGCAGCGCAAGAGTGCTGTTATATCTGGCTATAACATGTCATCTGGCCTATAACATGCTCTCACACGCTTATTTGTTTTAATTTTGGGAGGAGTAAAATGTACATATGTGGTTTTAACAACCAGATGCATTTACACTTGTCCAGTTTTATTAGGAATTTGCATTCTCGAAAGCATTTTGCCCTGGTCTTTTCACGACCGGATAGCTAACCGATCAGAGAAAACGCATGAAGTGACCAGGTGTAAACCGTCACATCCAACCAACGTTAGAATAATATTCAATCAAGTTTTACCATTTATGAGCCATTTTACAGAAATGTTCACAGGAATCTTTAGTTCGTTCCTATGGGATGCTTGCAAAGCTTGTTGAGTTAGCAATAGTAACCTAGAAGCGTGGAGCTTAGCGAAGACGTTGAGGGCACTTATACGCTACAGTTCATGCTATATCAGGACTGGGTACATCGCAAGGAAGAAAAGCACGAGCATATATGAAAATGAATGATTTCAGAAATCCGTCCAAACACATTTTATTTACACATTTTCTCGGGTTCAGGGTATAATCACCCTGAACTGTATGTGGTAGTCTTGGATTAAAGTCATTAAAAGTTCACAATTCTCTCCATTCCATTTCTGACCTTTTATGGGCTTCTTTTAATGCATTCAATGTTTTTAACACGTAAGCATTTCAGGTGTTGCATACTTTCCTAAAGCTACACCATTAAGCCCACTTAATGTAAAAATCATGACACACTGAAAGATATTTTTCTTTTATCAGATTGGAAGAGGCAGCATTGGAATGTATTTTTCTTCATAATTGAACCAAATCCTCCCAATAAGCTTGAAATGTGTTTCCCATCTGTGAGGGTATTTTAATTTTGTGCTCCCACTGATAAGATGTGGTGGATCTTGTGGCATGTTTTCACTGTCTGAGCAAATCAAATGGACTCCAGTGCGGGGGGTTAGACAGCAGGGTTTGAGAGGTAGGTATCATTATGAGCTCGCAGGCCTGACGCTGACTCAAACCGGGCAATCAGAAGCAGATTGTGAGCAGTGGGAGGTGACGCGGGCAAAACTTCTCCTCCTTATCGGTGAATGATAACGGTGTCTGCTTTTTGTCATTATTAATGCTATTATATATTAGCCTGGTAATACCAAACTCTGCTACTTCGCTTTGCTTCGTAGACCGAGTCTGGAAGGGCGTAATAGAAAAGCGGGGGGGGGGGGGCTTGTCTGAAGTTTAAAATCATTGGTTACCCGTAAGCCAATCACATAACGTTTGGTTAAGAAGTGTGTTATGCGCCGACTCAGCCGCATTGAACTTCAACTGTAAACACATGTATGATGCGAAAACGGAAATACCGGACTGAACATGGCTGTGAACGACTTTTGCAGAATATGTGAAGAAATAAAACTACGCATCCACGGTATAATCAGCGTCTACGTCACGGCTCTCAGCCCGCCCTCTGTTAGTTGATTGGCCGGCTGTTTTGAGGCCAGAGGAAAACTGAAAGACAGGTCGATATCTCAGACTGAGTACAGAAGCGAACTGAAATTGAGCGGAAGTACGAAGTCTGACGTAGTCAGGCTAATTATATATATGCTATTTTATTTATATATATATAAAACACGTGATTAATTTAAAATCCTTCATGCGCTAAAGTAATTTAATGCAAACAACACAAATACATTACCGTATGAAATTGCGTCATTAACGTAATTTACTTCCCACAGATTGATGATCTTAGAAGTTAGTGTTTATCTCACGGATCATCTACAATGGCGCAAGCACCTGTAACCTGGTTGGCGGACATTTCTATTCTTCTAACCCTTTAACCCGATTTCGCTTCTCTGTTTACGATCAGATCATTTTAAGCAGCTAAACTTTGGGAAAGTGTTCAGTCAAATGATACAGTAAGCGAATTCGTTCAAACAATAATTCCAAAACAGCGCCAATGTAAAGAAAACCAGGGCTGCGTTTCCCAAAAGCATTGTGAGCCCAAGTTGATCACGGAGACCATTGCCACCTGTGTTCTTTACAATCAACTTTTGGGAAAAACTTGCTTTTGGGAAACGCAGCCCAGGCTGATTACATCAGAGATGACAGAGAGAATATAGACTCACATTGCGTTTTCAGCAAATTATTCATTCCAGTGTGGGTTTTACCTTAAAACATGAGCTCTGTCATATTCTGTTATTCTTTCTGAAGAGCGCGAGCCCGTGTTTTAAATACAGACTGAATGAAACGATAAAACATCCCACCGCTGTATGGCCAGATGATACGCAAACTACTTTTCTCTGCTGGATAAAGCAAAACAGCGTCTTTCTAGTAAAGTTTTGATAGATGAAGATTGCGATCAAGGGATGGATGAACGGGAGCTGTATATCATAAGCACACGTGAGTCTGTTATATTGATGCGCACACAAACCTTCACCACAAAAAAATTGTGAAGACACATTTGAGTACATTCACACTGTTTCCACACACATTCAGGATAATGTTTTGTGATAATGTGTATGTTGCTGTGCGTAGTGATTCTGAATGGATTTGTGTACTGTAATAGGTATATGCATCACTTGGTTATTTGGTGTCCTTTTGGAGTCTTCAAGTGTCCCTTTTTGTAAAGACACCTAAATTTACCTTAGAAATCTTGCATAAAATACAGTTTTGTGAGTATCACCTGGTTTACTTTGCTGGATATAGCAAATGATGACAAAATGAACGTGTTAAATGGTGTTAAACAAGATAAATGGTGTATGCTTAATTCCACGATAAGTGTGCGATTAATCACGATTGAAAAATGTAATCTATTGACAACCCTAATATATCTGGTAATTTGACCTTTTTATGACAAAAAGTCATGTGGTGTGACTCCCCAAAAACTAAAAACTATGAATACTTTTCACTTCATGGTTGCACCACGATATTGTTATTATATTAAAAGTTGTTTTGACTTTAATGATTTAAGAGCTGATGATGGTTTTGGTTTTAATGATCCTAAATACAGCTCCAGCATAAAAATCCCTGGTTATGAACAGGCAATTCTCAGCAGAAATGTGAGTTTTTCTTTAAACCAAAGGAAACCAACATAAATACAAAAAAGTACATTTCTAAGAACACTTTTTTTTTTTTTTGGTATGTAGTTTCTGACCTTCTACATTTTTGCCTAAATTGATAGTTTGTCGTTGATTTAATCCTCCCGTTGTCCCATAAACTATGTTTGGGTTGTACATGGTGTAATTACTATGATTTGTTTTTTCACTGATTGCATCTTTGGATGTGATTATTTAGGAAATTGAATTTTTCCAAATACTCACATGGAGACAATTCAACTCGTACACTAAAGCAGGACTTGTAATGTGAGCCTAGATTCATTTCAATAGCATTTCAGCCCTTGGGACAAGACCCTTGCACAAAACAAACCCAATTTCCAAAAGTAAAATCTATAAATAGACCAGCACCTCCAGGTTCCCTTTGTGGTTTAATAACACCCAGCATGGGTCACTCCTTTATTCGTCATGCAAGCCTATCTTAACTTTTCTCCATCCTTTGCGACACTAACTCTGTCAACACGCTGTCACGCTTTGGTTTGCTTCTCTTATCGTTCTCTTGCTCGTTGAAAAAAGGCAGCGCTGCTCGGCTGACCTCGTGATCTTTATCACATTTGATGTATTGAAGTGCAGTGCTGTTTTTAGTTTCTTTTAGGAAACCGGACTGAGCCTGTATACTGACCGACAGTCACTTTATACAGACTAAGCTTATGTATAAGCTCAGCTTTATCAGTGATTTCTGAAAACATGCAATCATTTGGTCTTTATGCATTATTTTCCAATGCTCTCTCAACTCCTCAACCTAGATATTTATCAGTGGTGAATAACAAAGAATTAAGAAACAAAGCCCTGCAATCCCCCATCAGACACACTGTCCATCTCCTCTGAGGACTTTGGATTTTCAGTCTTCAGTCTTCGCTCTTTGCTGTTCTTTTTCCACTCTGTCATTAAATAACTCACCAGCTCGGACAACACTACTTTTGGTCACGAAAGTACAAACTTGAAATGATGCGCCTTGACTGAACCGTTTTTAGCAACTTCTCATGTTACCTGGTTTTAATAGTTAAAATGTAAATGAATATAATATATTGTGGTGTTATAATATTGATTGCTTTTTGATAATCCAAAGTAAATTGTGTTCCTTATGCCTTTAACACACAAAAAGTGTGTAAATATCAAATGAAAATATTTCCATTGGGGGAAAAAAAAAAATACTGAACACCTAATTTCAGAAGTCTGATTAGAGTCTGTTTGAATTTAAAGACATTATGAGTGAATCTGACCCAGATGTTGATTCTTCCAGAATCATGTCCAGGTCTTATCTCATGTGTTTGCTTTATACTTGTCCAACAGTTCAAGGGGTACATCAGCCACATGGAATTCTATTTAATCCAAACTTTTTGATTCTTTTCCATTTCAGGGCTCAAAGACGCTGGAGGCAGATGGTGATGAGGAAGAGGAAGAGGAGAATGGTTTGATCCAGCCAGCTCAAATTTTTTCGCCCAAAAGTTTGATTCTTGTCACCCGGCTGGATTACCCAGAAATATTTAGGGTAATGTAAAGTCAGTCTGTCTGTTTGTCTATCCATGTGTCCGTTCGTCCCTCTGTCTATCCGTCCATCTCTCTATCTATCTATCCATCCTTCTGTCCATCCATTTTTGAAATATTTCGCCATTTCATAAAAAGTGGTCCTGTATATGTTTTCCATGTGGTAACAGAATTATTTCAATGCTGTTTCCTTATCCATTTGTGGCAAACAGTGCTGATCATTTGAACTATCCTGTTTTATCCAGTCTCTTTGTGAAACACCACCTCTCAAAAAAAATATTTTGTTGTGACTTCATGCTAGGAACGTGTATTAAAAAACGACAACAACAACAACAAAACCTTTGGTTTCTTATGTAACTTCAGATTTTTTATATTCTGAAGATGTACAATAGATCCGCCAATTAGTGAGTGAGCTGTTCTTTAGCAGACCATGCAATGTCATACAATTCCTACATGACCAGTAACTTTAGTAATTAGGCAATTTCCATTTTTACTCAGGTTTTCGATTAGAATCGCTTGTTCATAATTAGACATTTTCATGCTGGAGCTTTAGTTGGATTTAGAATAATTAAACCCATCACTGGTTTGAGAACGGTATTGATTGTCAGTCTTTAAATCATTAAAGTCAAAGACTTATGTCTGCTGATGGAATAAAAACAGGGATTACAGAGACAGAGAGGAATATCACAAGAGCTTAAAAGCAGGAAATCCACTCCATTCGACTGCCTGCCTCAAGATTTTGCACTTTTGGCCTTCATTCATGTATTTGGCATGAGCTATGCCTGGGAATAAGTTAGTTGATCTGTATTACTTGGTAAAGGACCAAATGTTTATAGTCACACACCATATCCCTTTGTTTCTCAATGTGCCCATTGTAGAGGGCACTGTTATGCCCTGCTGGTATTTCCTATTATTAATACAGATAATTCTCCAGATTTATTTTCCAAAGAACGATTAAAAAGTAAATATCACTGTTATTTATGTTTGCCAAGGACAGCATCATTACTATCGCTCATTCTTTAGGTTATGGATTTGAATCAAATCCATATGGTGTCTCGTTGATAAATGATCAGACTTGTGATTTTAAATTAGGAATACAGTAAAAAAGTCTCTAGACTCTCTAGACTTTCATTGTAGGATGGACCAGAATATCATAGACTCTTTTGACCTGAATATCCATCCATCCATCCATCCATCCATCCATCCATCCATCCATCCATCCATCCATCCATCCATCCATCCATCCATCCATCCATCCATCCATCCATCCATCCATCCATCCATCCATCCATCCATCCATCCATCCATCCATCCATCCATCCATCCATCCATCCATCCATCCATCCATCCATCCATCCATCCATCCATCCATCCATCCATCCATCCATCCATCCATCCATCCATCCATCCATCCATCCATCCATCCATCCATCCATCCCAAGTTTGGCGATGGAAAAAAGTTATTAGGTCAACACCAATATTGTGACAGCGACCTTTGCTCCACTCATAATCACTCAGATTTTGTTTGCAAGTACTTTTACATTTGTGTGTCAGGACAAGCTGTATGTATTGCTTTTTTTTCCCTCTTAGGGCTGCTTGGGACTGATCTACACCGTGTACATAGACAGTCTGAGCTTCCCTCTGGAAGGACTGGTGGCAAACCTCTTCACATGCTTGGTTCCAGTGGCAGGAGGTTCCCAGGTCAGACATTACTTTAACCAAAGAATTCCTCATCAGTCTCGACCCTGACCCCGTGGATATTCGAGCACACAGAGGGTTAGCCAGGGTTCATTTGTGTACCTGTATACCTTGAGGACGGCATCTTATGGGTGTCTCACATTCCATATTGTTTTCACTGGGGACTCCTGAGAGGTGGAAAGGGCTTTAGGGGTCAGTGAGAGAAGCCTTGTTGTTTTGTTTAGAGCTAAAATATTAATAAATGTAGCTCTCATGTTCTGGTTTGAGCAACGCAGTACCCCTCAATTTTATGCGTCTCATTTTTCTTTTTGGTTTCTGTTTCCCCTAATGCAGCAGCTGTGAACAAATCTGTTCTCAAACCGCATGTTTTCTCTTTAAACACAGTTTCTAAATCCACTACTCTTTATTGTACACTCCGCTCATATAAATCATCACCAAATAGATAGTTAAACAATCTAGATATTGGTTTCAGGGGAAATATATATATAAATGCAGACTGCAGAGTTTTACACGCACTCGTGTTGAAATCCCCAGCTTATGTTGTTTTTGATGTAATTCACCAATACATTTGAAAATTCCTCCAGAAACCATTATTTTCCCAGCTGGATTGGGACATCATGGTGATCAAACGGGGCTTAAGTTATAAACAAACCTCAGGAGAGGTATATATTCATCTTTCAGTGTGAGTCTAACTCCATCCACTTGGAATGTGTCATGAGACTTGAGCGCGCATCTGTTCATGAAACAGTCCATGTGCATCTTATTGGCTCTGTTTAATGCACATCCGCTGTTTCTTTCCAGCTAAGATCTGGAAATAAATTTAAAAAACGTACTAAACCTCTTAAAAAAAAATCGTAAAAATGAAGTTGTCGAAACATGAACACCATAGTGGGTGTCAGTGTAAAAGTATTAAAATAATTGATAGAATTATTAATAAAAATGTTTATCATGATTTCAGCCTGTATTCTACTGTGTGTGCAACTTTGAGGTGTTATTTGGTGTTCATTGATTGTTTTTTACGTCATGCATTTGTTCAGAGCAGAATGTTTGTGTTGATGTTCTCAGAAGCTCTTTTCATTGGGAGCGGGGGACCGGCAGCTCATCCAGACCCCACTGAATGACAGCCTGCCAATCAGCTGTAAAAGCGTAGCGCTCCTCTTCCAACAGTTAGGTGGGTACCTTTGACTCTTATAGGAGTATGCCAGTTGAATACTCTATACAGTGTATATTGCATGGTATACTTCTTCCATGTAAGATCTTAACTATTCATTGGCCTTGTTTACACCTGGTATTAAGATGCGTTTTGGTCGATCGGATCACAAGTGGACAAGGGAGACACATTCCCGTTTACACCTGGTGTTTTAATCCGACTCTTTTGTCCACTTTCAACCACTTCTGTCCTGATTTCTTTGAGGGGAGGGTCTATGGGCGGGTAAATGTATGTTTTTTTTTCTTTTTTTTTCTTGAGATCTTTCGATCTAATGGACAAAATAAGCTTGTGTAATTTACTTATGAATGCACACAAAGACATCAGAAAATCATATGGAGAACATCAGCTTTCGTTTCTTTGACAGCCACAAGGCTAGTCGTAGCGTGTGTTAGAAATGACGTTTTTCGTCTTCAAGCCAAACTTGGGTCTTCAGCCGACAATGTTTAAATCCCGTCTGGCTAGAGCGCTTCCCATAATGTTTACGCATTAGATCAGTAGACGGAGAGAAGATGGTCTTTTGTGGCTGTTTGAACACATTCGACCACATGAGCGTTTACACTACGAAAGCAATCCGGTCGAATGTGTTTTCCACTGCCTCTGGAAGTGGTCGAAAGTGGACAAGCTCAAAATGTTTTAGACCCCGTTTACACCTGTATTTAGCGTCGTCCACTTGTGATCCGATCGACCGAAACGCATCTTAATACCAGGTGTAAACATGGCCTCTGACACGTTTTTTTGTTATCTTTTCCATATTTATGCAGACATCTCCTGTCCTTTATAGTTCCGCTTACGGTCCCTTCCTGTAAACATGTTTTTGCAGAGCGGAGTCATATGAGCATAAGGAGAACAGGGGAAAACAAATTTTTTTTTCTGCTTAAATACAACTACAAATTCTACCTGACACTGTATATATGCTGAATACTGTAAATGCCTTCATATTATCACCAAAGGTCAAGGTGTGTTAAATATACTTCGTTTTTTTTCCCTCTGTCATAACAGTGGACAAAAAAAATATATATATATTTCCAAATAAAATTGATTTATATTTTATATTTTACTTTGATGTACGCCTACTTTCACATACAAACTTACAATAATGGAAATGAAAGGTTTAGGATTTTTCAAAATGTAAAAGAGAGTCATTTCTAGGGTGGCTCCCTGGTTTTCACACTGCATTGTGGGACTTTTTAGGGTGCAAATGTTTTCAGTGCACTGGAAGGATTTTGCAATTGAGATAGCCCTTAAAGTGTCCGACTCCCTGATCAGTGCCCTGACTACTGAACTAGGGAGCTGATTGAGACGCCCCCTCGGTCACAATTTAAATAAGTACATTTGTGACATTGTGAAGTCTTTGTACAGATGGTCAGATGATTTTGCTGTTATTGAAGAACAAGATACTCTTTAGATTTCCTTCTCAAATCTTGCTAAAGAACATGATCACTAGGATTGCACAAACTTGTGTGCTATTAAGTGCATTAAAACAAAAGGAAGACTTCTGACATTCATGTTCCTTTTTAAATTCCACTTTTTCCCACTTGAATTGATATGCTGATAATGTTATTGGTAATGGAAACAGTTTCAATTTGAAGAATGCAATATTTAAAAACCTGCTGATAGATTTGTTTTTATTCCTGCAAGTAAATGTCCATTTTCCTGTGTGCTAATAACTTGATGCAGCTCTGGTGTGTGATTAAGTCACACTGGCTGCACGTTTCGTTCTCTATGCAGAAGAACTCAAAAACAAATCTTTCTGCTCAATGTTCTTTCACAACCTATGAATGCACACATGGTTTTGAAAGGGTTCAGTGATTAGACAAATGTGTCATATTTTGTTACACAAAACCAAAAAATACGTTTCAAGAAATATAGGTCTCATTATCAAGATAAAATTTTTTTTTATTTTATATTCGCTTAATTATTATTATGGAAGAATGGTCTTGCATTGCAGAGGAATGTACTAATGGTGTGTGTGCTGTCCCACGTTCAGCTGGAGCACAACACACAGCATTTGGACAGATGTGCACGCACAACTTTATAACTGACTAATTAACACCATGTCAACATCCTTAATGCCATATGTCTGCATGTAAGATTCGATTTTTCAAATTAAACAAACAGCACGTTCTAAATCTGTCAAACTCAGAGGCCTTGATTCAGCACTGAATGTTTTTGTTTACCTTGTGTTGTGGAAATGGAGAAATTAGTTTTACCCTTTTCCCCCTTTTCCTTGTTTCGTGTCATATAATATCATAGTTTTGTAATTGTACTGTGCACTATTTTTAAGATTGGTCATGATTTTTTTTTGGCCAGCATTTGACTTGAACTATTCAACTTAGAAGTGGGCTAATGTGGAGTTTTTCATTACAGTTCACTGAGGTTTCTCATATTTTTCGGATTTATGTAGATCTCTGATTAATAATGCTCTTGCTAAACAATCCCTTCAGTCTCTTTATAAACCTGATAACCTTTAAAGCAGTGTTTTCTTTTGACATTTGTCTTTTCACATGACCGTCTCTCTAAGTGCTTTGATATGAGCGACAGTCGCCTTGTCATCTTAAAGGGTGATCCTCACAAAGCTAGTCAAGAACTGGATCACGTTTCACCCCAAAATCATGGATGGATGGATGGATGGATGGATAGATAGATGGATGAATAGATAGATATAGATTACATATGCATATAGTTCTATATAGATTACATATACATTTAAGATTTTTTATTAAGTCTCTTAGTCTCATAAAGGCTGCATTTATTTGATCTAAAATACAGTAACATTTTGAAATACTGTTACAATTGTATAATATTATTACATTGTAAACTTCTTATTATCGTTGTTAAAATCAAATGAACAGCATTTGTGTGAAATATAAATCTTTTGTAACATTATAAATGTTTTAGTTCATTTTTGTTATCAATTTAATTCATCCTTGCTGAATGAAGTTATTAATCTCTTTACAAAAATCTGACTAAACTCAAACTTTTGAATGATAGTGTGTTTAATGTGTTATAATATAATATAATGTAATATGATATCATATAATATCATACATTAACATCATCTCTTGCTTCCATCATCTCTTGCTTCCCAAGATGTTTTAAGATGTTTTTAGAGAAACAAACCAACTTCCCTGGATGCCTGCCAAGACCATTGGTACCTGCTCTTTGTCCTCCAATAGAAAGTTCACAAGTGGGGGTGTAAGACGGCCATGGCCTGTGACCTAACAGAGGAGAAAACACCACCCCAAATACCATTCTAGGTGCATGGTATCTGATAAGAGCATCATGTCAATGTATCATCCTCCCAGATGTCTGGTACTTCTGGGACTGATCTTAAGGTTACCTAAGCCTGTAATATCCCAACAACATGCCGATCTACATGAGCTAATAAAAATGTCATCTTGATCTCCTTTGTATAATTTATGCTGTACCTCTTCCCCATTGTTCTCCTCTGTGAATCAGCAACAGATTTATCAGAGTCCCCTGGCTCAGAGCTCATCCTCGGCTAGACTGCATATTTTCAAATGGGTTATGTCAACATTAGCGACCTTTAATAAGCTGCGTTCTCACATGCAAATCTTCATCTTACCCCTGGATTCATGCGATTAACATCTTCAACATCTCAGCGTCAGGTTCTCTTAATCAAATGAGGAACAGAGGAACACTTGTCTGTCAAATTAGTCGTCCGTTTCCTCTCGCAGCCTGCAATAGGACATCAGCGCAAATGACTTTATCCACATTTCCTTCGTCTCGGAGAGGTCACATCAGAGCGAGGCCTGATGAATGGCCTGTCTCACCATGAGAAATAGAGGAAAAGCAACATGTTGGCCATCATAAGGCTCACTGTTTATTGTTTGCAGATTTTTGTGTCCCTGTCTATGTATGGGTCAGAAATGTGCAGCCATTCCAAAAGATAAGTAAATGTCACAAGGTCAGGACAAGTTTTACTGGATGCCTCACAAACAGGATTATGAAATGTGTTGTTGTATTTGGCAGGAGACGACACTGGGATTCTAAGGAACAATCAGGAGCAGGTAGTCATTCCTGTTGGACCACTCATAGCATGACGATTCAACATGTCACGCGTTCACGATTACTTGTTACGTTTCTAAAACGGGTCGAATGGAATGACAAGCATGCAATTGACTTCATGTTCCTAAACATTTCATCCTCAGGTATTTGGTCAACAGGGACAGACAATGTGAATTTTCATATCTTGTTCCTGTTTATTGGTGCGTATCAGAGTTTGACACAGACATAATGGGAACGCTGACCCCGACTGCGCTGCGGATATGTCTGTTAATGGCTGCCTGTCGGCTTTTGCAGAGCGTGTGATTTATAGTCTCAGTGGTATGTTGATGACAAACAAAAACAGGAACTGTAAACTTTTATCTCTCACTCTTTCCGACGACTCCCGTTGAGGAGTTTGCAGCATAATTTATGTCTCTATTTCATATTTGCCATTCTTGAGGCATTTTTGCATCATCACGATAGAGACAAATATGCAAATGAATTGCACCCGCTGATAGTGTTGTTTATTTGCATGTGTTCTCTGTGTTGTTTAAACGCCAGGTTCACTGGGTTATGTAAAACGACGGAAACGAGCCCAGAAAGTCACAATTTCGACACATTGATAACGGCCAGCGGCTTGTACGTTATATTTGTTTTTCATGGCTACTTTACTTGCCAAATAAGTAAGACAAGATATATTGGTTTTATTATTTTACTTGTAGATTAACTTTTAAAAAAATGTGCCCAAGAAACACAATCCATTATACTGTAGCAATCGGCTGAGAAACTAGATGAAGATTGCAGCAATATAATAATAATTAATCTATTATTGGTATTACTCTGCAAGCTTTTTAATGGACTAGTTATCTAACATATTTAGTTATGGTGGAACATCTTTTTTAGTCTATTTTTCATCTATTAAGTTCTTCTGTCCTCAATAGGTGTCAATTATAATTTCCTTAAATTTGCACTTTTGTTCAATTTAAACTGATAAAAAAAATTAAATAAAAAGTTTAGTAGTAACAATCAAGATCTTTCCCCAGTGTCAGTGTTTTGTCTCAAGATGCACACCAGTAATGTTTTTTTTTTCTTTTCTTTCTAAGGCACATTTATAAAAGCTACTTAAATGTCCTAATTGAACTAAGGCCTAATCCTGGCTTAATCAAAGCCCTGTCTGTGAAACCAGGCCCTGATATTATGTGAATATAATAATATCATTGCAGTCACGTTTTGTTTTGGTTTAGTTTTCCCTGTTTCGTTTTCCTGAGTTCTCGTCCTTGTTTGTTACAATGGTTTTCTAATTGAGTTACGCACCTGGTTCTTGTTCTATTTATTATCTTCCCTGTGTATTTAAGTCTTGAGTTCTGTCTGTTCGGTATCGTTAACTTAATGTTTGGTTCGCGATTCCTGTTCTGAGTATTTTGGGATTGTAAATAAGACTCCTCTTATTTATCGTGCTTGCTTGCTTACCGGCAAATGTGACAATCGCATATTGTTATGTATGTGTCATGATAAATATCATATCATGAGGTGGCGGATGATATATTCAGCCCTTTCTGTTTTCAGGAACGGTTCTTGAATGCATTTGAAGATATGTTGCTCAGCAAATGTTTCATTAGTAATTGTGCATTTGTGTGTTTTTTGTTTTTTATGTTCCAGGAATCCAGAATGTTCTTAGTCTCTTTTGTGCGGTTCTGACGGAGCACAAGGTTTTGTTCCATTCTTCCAGCTACCAGAGACTAGGAGAGGCCTGCCGTGCCTTAGAGACCCTCATGTTTCCTCTGAAGTACAGGTGGGTCAACATCGAATGTTACTGATATACCCAGAATGAGTGACCTTAAGTTGCCTTGATAACAGCATCTCATTTCATTAGCTTCATTTTAAGCCGATCTAGTTCAAGTGCGTTGCGTAAAAACTAGGACGCTGCTGTATCAAATGAAACTTACCAAAAAAAGCTTGAAATAATGTGTGCTCTTCACATATGATAAGCGTGTAATTTTGCGAACAGTTCTATTTTTAGGGTCTTTTGCAATAGTATGTACTATTTTTATGCTTATGTAATGAGAACAGTCTGATGTTGATTGTGGTTGCCTAACTCTCATTTGGACCACAGCTACCCCTACATCCCCGTCCTCCCATCTCGACTGCTGGAGGTGTTGAGTTCTCCTACGCCCTTCATCATCGGAGTGCATTCCATGTTCCAGAGCGAGATCCAAGAGCTGGTGAGCTCAAGGCCTTACAGAAAGACATTTTTCAATCTGCCTTAAAACAGTTGGTCAGATTCTGGTAACAGTGATTGGGTTTTGGTTTCTGTTTACAGCTCGATGTGATCATTGCTGACCTTGATGGGGGAACAATAAAAATCCCGGAGTGTATACACCTCTCACAGCTTCCCGAACCCCTGTTGCACAATACTCAAAAAGCACTGTCCATGGTAAAAAAAATGTTTTATACACACACACATTGTGATGTTGTGTAATTTCTTTAATGTGCCAGTTGGTTAGCATTTAAGTAGATATATCAAGTATAAGTTTTAGTAGATGTATATAGTATAATGTAATCTGATTTTCATCTTGCTACATGAAAATTATGATTAAATTCCAAAATACATTCTGTTTTGTCGCTTTCTGATGGGAAACACTTTTGTTATTGACGCTTTTTACTGTAGACTGTATTCCTACTGTTTGAATTGTGCATCAAAATGACCATTGGAGGGATGTTTAGTCTGATTATCTAAACATATACTGATATGTTGTTAGTCTGACAAGTATATCCACTAACTTTAAGCGTCAAAACCTCGAATGTTCTGGTTTCCTCAGCTGTCTGGCTGTCACTTTACACTAGAGTCTGTGGTTCATGTGTTAAGCCCAGAAAACTGATTTTGAGGTAGAATAGTAAGTGAAAGCTCAGATTATATTAAATTAATTCTACAACAATCAGTAATCAACCAACGGAGTATACTGGAAACATGAGCCATTGAAACCCAATCAAAAAAAGTTCAATTCAAATATCTAACAGATCTGTTATGATAGATTGTACTAAAGGTTGACTAAATTCATTTTGTTACGATGTTTTACGAGAAAGATTATTCCATGCTCTTGAATTTATTTTTTAAATATTTTTTTGGAGACACAGTATGTGTTTTTCATCTGACAGTAATGATATGAAGATAAGTGAGGACTTGAGCCAGATCATAGACTCTTGGGACTAGGCCTTTTTTGTCTTGGGCCAATAAACTTCCACCTAGAAACCATCCTGAACCCTAGTAACCACTAGTGGTGCATAAATTCTTTATACTTCACCTTTAAATCACATATTTCATCATTTTTCCTCATTAGCTAATCTGCATTTTCCACATATACGTGTTTTTTTGTTTGTTTGTTTTTTTTTAAATTGAAAGATGATTGTGACTAGAGACATTCCTTAAGCTATATTTTGCACCATTTGTCTTGTTCCCTCAGATAGCAGTACATTTCCTCACTGTAAATACCTTCTCTTTGTCTTCAGGTTTTGCATCCAGATCTGGAAGGAGCAGATAATGCCTTCCCACCCCCTCGTTCTGCTCCATCCAACCTCAAACTGCTGGTAAAAGCCTTACATGTCTATTTTTCGCTTTTACAATCTCGCAAAGCTACATGTTAAAGTTGCGGACACACATATGGCCGACACAGGAGTCAATTATTGGGTCTTCAGGGGACAGAAATATCTGTTTGCTAAAGGAGTTTGAACTCCCATCACGTACGCAGTTTATTTTGAGACGAGAGAATTTTCACACTGACTCATTCCATCCTCATACGTTCGTCTGGAATGATTCTCAGTCCCTTCTATTCTGGCTTTCTTGTGTTTGACAGGATAAGGAGGTGAGAGCGGTCTTCCTGCGCTTGTTTGCACAACTCTTCCAGGGCTACCGGTCCTGTCTGCAGCTCATTCGCATCCATTCCGAACCTGTGATTCACTTTCACAAGGTGAGAGGAGGGCGCTGATCGGCAACTTTATGGTGTTAAAACTCATTTGCAGAGTAAATGATCCCATCAGCCCACGAGCGATTAGGAGCAATTACTGTCATCATGCCAGATCATTCCAGCAAAAAGACTTTCTCAAGTGCTTGCATAATGACTGTACGAGAAGGATCTTCTTACTAATTATGTCCAGGGTTTTCAACAAGGGGTCTATAACGGTTCAGCAGGGGTCTTTGGACAGATATACAGTATAAAACACATAAGATATTCTTTAAGAAGTTTACCAATGTATTATATATTTGAAAATTAATGACCTGTAAAAGGAGAAATTCTCTCAAAAATGCAAACGTAGTCATCGTTTGCTCACTCTCACCCGTATGACTTTCTGTGGAACACAAAAGGAGATAAGCATTGTAATAGTCACTCAGTGAATAGGAACTGGTGCTTTCAAGCTTATAGGGATGAAAAAATGCTACAAAAATATGATGAAAGTAGGCCATAAAATGCTTCCGCTATATGTCTAGTCTTTTAAAGTCAAAATTTAAAGCAAGACACTACTTTTTTTCATGCACTGGTCAATTTTGAAACTTCCATAACATGTCTTCTTGGGGGTAAGAAAACATTTGAAATACATATTCAAGTTTAATATATTACACTATCTCTTTGCATAGATTTCAATTACACTACATAGTTTTTTAAGGCAGTTTTCTCAAAATGAGTTTTTCTCCTAAATCTCCACTTCGGTGGCACATACTGTATTCTGAGGGTTTTACAGAGAAGCTTTGTTCATATATCATTTGCCTGATTTATATAACATTTATTCCATGTGTTTACATAATGTAATATAATGTTTACAGCATTTTCTGATTTAGAAATTGCCCAAATCTCCTCCTTAACAACATTTAACTCTTATATGTCAACACAATGAAACACTATCCAATGTTCAGATTTATTTTCTGGATATGTATGCAAATTGGTTAATTAGATGAGGCCTAATTTGCATATTTAAGAATAACCATTCATTATACTTGTAATACATAACAGTTGCCTTAATGTACTGTAATTAATCAACCTGGGAAAGTATGATCATATCAGGAGGGATGTCAATATTAATTAACAGTGAATAATGGCATACATTTCTGTTAGTCCCTCACACAAATCTATCATATATATTCAGAAGACTTTGCATGAGTCATATGAACTTCTGCTATAATACTAAATTGACCAAAATTTTAAATTTTGTGCAAATAAGTGCAAAACATAACATTCTGAAGGTAAAAATGGTGCGTTCAAGTAATGTCGAAAAGACTGTATTTGCTAATTTAACGCACATGAATGGCACACAAAAGTTGAAAACTTTGGATTTTCTTTTGGCCCAGAGTTTCCGAGTTGGGGGTGTATCAGTGAGAAAACATGAATACAGTCTTTAGTGGACATTAAATTTGTTCAAAATGTGTGAAGTTATTAATATTTTTTTTAATTTACAATAAAACTAAGGTTAAGTTGCATGTACAAAATAAGATAGTTTTGTAGAATTACAATAGAGCTGGTAAGTCCCGCCCCTTCCGCTAACCCCACTGGACCTCTAGGTTGAAAAATCGTCAATGCAAGTGAATGTGAGAAAATAATTATTTTCTGGTCCCGTTTGAATTTTGCCATGAATGTGAACATATGTTGTCTGTGAATTTTTTATATAATTTTTCGTGTGAAGAATGCTACAATTTAGCGGGTAGAAGTTTGATACGGTTAGACTTTGTGTGAGAGCACTTTGTGGACTACAACTCTTCGCTGCTTTCGACGCGTTTGAAAGAAAGAACAGCCCATTTGGTTTGAATGGTGACATTTGGGTACAAAACACACAGGCATCTCGATCTGTCTCCATAGATTATCGCAGCATTAGCACTGTGATTTGACAAGTGGAGGGAAAATGTGTTATGGGGTGACGTCACATAGGCGACATGTATGTATCTCTCTCGTTATGTCTTTTCCACAACTGCTAGCCAAAGAATCATACAATATACTGTCAAACTCGTAACATGAAAAATTATATAAAAAATTCACAGACAACATATGTTCACATTCATGGCACAGGTCAAACGGGACCAGAAAATAATTATTTTCTCCCATTCACTTGCATTGACGATTTTTCAAACTAGAGGTCCACTTGGGGTTTTACGGATGGGCGGGACTTACCAGCTCTATAAAATATAACTATTCAGTGTACAGCAGCGTCATAAATTGAACAAAAACAAAAACACACCTGATGCACATTCTTTATTAATTTTGTAGAATTAGAGTTAAGAAAAAAAACACTTGCTGTATATTTTGTAGTAAAGGTACACCATCTAAGTCATTTGAACTCATCTGACAGCATAATTACGTTTTCTCAACTCAGAAATAAAAACTTCACATGAGAAAATATGAATCTGATGACCTGTCATGTTATATAGACTGCCGGACACACTGTACGGTACAAACAGCTCTGACTGGTTTGAAATACGGCATTGTTTATCTGGCTTCAACTCAAGGCAGCTTGCACTTGTACAAACACCTGCCTTTTCATAAACACGGTGAGTTTGGGTCTGCGCCAGAGAACGAAAGAATAATCTCAATGAACTCACTAGATAAGCACTGAGCTTTGCCTCGTCCACGTCTTGCTTTGAAGTGCTTCGGTGCAAACGCAAGCGCTCATGCCGATGGTATCGCGGTTCATTTGTTTAAAACACTTTGGTCCGTCGGATTGTCCCTGCAGTGAGCCATATGAAAATCATCAAACTTGCTTTCACAAGTGTTATTTCACCCCCCCAACCTGTTTTTGTTTGTGTCGGCCGATGTCTCTGTGGCAACGTCTCAATACGAACCCTCATAAAGCACCCCACATGGCTCGCATTATAGTACAAGAATGCTTCACGTCTGGAAACTGAGCATCTTGCCCTGCCAAATGCTTCTAAATTCACTGGCTAATGCTAATGCACGGGATCTGTTTAAAATATACGTATGCCCATCTTATTTTATGTATCTGGTGATGCAGATAACAGACTTTGTTTCTTCTGGAAGTTGTTTTGTTCAGAAAAATCTCTCTGCGCACCATTTGAATCAAACTTGGCTACTCTTTTTCAAGTGGAAGTGGAAGTTTAGCAGATGCTACAATTTTAGTTTGATCACTGACCCTCTTTTCTCTGATATATAGGCTGCTTTCCTAGGCCAGCGGGGCCTGATAGAAAATGACTTTCTGACCAAGGTGTTGGATGGCATGGCCTTCGCGGGATTCGTGTCTGAACGGGGACCTCCATACAGAGCCTGTGATCTGTTCGATGAGGTGCAGTACTTCTTTAACAGAGCTTACTAAGTAATAGAGATCTAGAAGGTGTAGTCCTTTATGGGCACTGTTCAGGAAGGAAGGGAGCATAATAAGGATGCCTTTTAAGTTTCTTTACATAGTAGCTAAGGCCAAGAAATATAAAGTGTGATAAAAAATCTCCAAGATGGAGAAAGCGTGAGAAATGCTGGTTATAAACATTCTCATAACTCATTTAATACCAGACGTAAAGATAAATAAATGAATGCAAACTAAATGTATTTTTTTTATGCTTGAGATGATCACATCAGATATAAGTTGTGTCCCAAATGATGGACTTTACACTATGGGGTAGCACTTTATTTTACAGTGTCCTTATGCATCATTACAAATGATGCATAATTACATGCAACTAACCCTGAAACCAAACCCACAGTACTTAAATGCATTAACACTGTGTAACACGGACACCTTAAAATAAATGGTTACACTTTATTTTAAGGTGTCATTGTTACAGTGTAATTATATATTTAAGTAATGAGTAATATGAATTAAAGGGTTAGTCCACCCAAAAATGAAAATTATCCCATTAATGACTCAGCCTCATGTCGTTCCAAGCCCGTAAGACCTCCGTTCATCTTCGGAACACAGTTTAAGATATTTTAGATTTAGTCCGAGAGCTTTCCGTCCCTCCATTGAAAATGTATGTACGGTATACTGTCCATGTCCAGAAAGGTAATAAAGACATCATCAAAGTAGTCCATGTGACTACAGTGACTCAATCTTAAGTTTATCAAGCGACTTTTTGTGATTTTGTGTAATAGCGTAGCGCTTCTGTGTTGTACGTCACACGCATCACACACGACCAGCGTCAGCCAATAGTAAGCCTACAACCAGGGGCGTAAATTTCATCTAAATGTTGGGGGGACAATAAACATAACATTCCTCAAGAGCAATTTTTGAAGGGGACACCAATAATACAGGCAAAATTGTACTTTCTATGGATATGTGTAGTACACAGAGGAAAGCCTTACTACTATTATTAGTGTAGCTAGCATGGAGACCGTGCCATTATCCTTCTTCTCAAAGTTTCTCTCTGGTTCATTGAAAAAGCTGACTAAATTGACCAAAATATTCTTCATTGGTGTGCGAAATTGACAAAAAATGATCTCTATATTTTCAGGGATTTTACTGATAACGATAATTAGACAATATTTTGCTGAGTGTGTTATTGTGCTGGTAACTTGGCATGTTTAGGACTGCCGCGGACAGCCGACTCCTAAAGTTTTTGATATTCTTCATATTCTGTGTAGCAGTCAGTTCACAGCAGTGACAGAAATCATTTTTACAGTACGTTTCAATAGATTTTTACCTTCATTGGCATTTTTACCTCTATAAAGGTATTTTTTAAACCTAAATATATGCATGCATCATCTTTTGTGTCAATTTCATACATTAAACCAGGGTTCACCAATCTCGGTCCTGGAGGGCCGCTGTCCCTGCAGAGTTTAGCTCCAACCAGCTCCAACACACCTGTTTGAAAGTTTCTAGTATGCCTAGTGAGACCTTGATTAGCTGGTTCAGGTGTGTTTAATTGGGGTTGGAGCTAAACTCTGCAGGACAGCGGCCCTCCAGGACCGAGATTGGTGAACCCTGCATTAAACTAAATTTAATTATAATAATAAGACACAATAGGGCTGTTACCAATCAAATTAAGTATCAACAAAATCTTTGCAATGGAGAGGAAACACAAAAGCTGCATTTGAAATGGCATTTAGATTTTACACAGACATAATGTTTTGTTTAAAAAATAAAACGTTGAATATTGATATATAAAATGATTTAAAACATTAAAAGATAAAACCGCCAGTAGGTGGCAGCAATTCATTGTTAATGAGTGAGTCATTGAGATTCAACTGATTCGTTCAAAAAGCTGATTCATAATTCAGTAAGGAAATACCTCGTGTGTTTCTCAGAGACGCTAATACAGTGCTTTGGTTTAGTTTTCAACTATTTCCGTTGGCGAAATAGAGTTAAAACCTATGGTTAAAACAGGTGTCTAAAAGCAAACTTTTCAATTATCAATTTATTAACTCACATTTATTATCATGTTAATATCTGGAGAAAAACTGCACTCTTTGTGTGATATTATATTAGATTAACTATATTAAATTATATAAACTGACTAAATCACACAGTGAAAGTGTGAAAATCGAAATGCGCACACTTGTGTAATCTACAAGACACATAGTGTATGCGTACACTCTGGGTGTGTGTGAGGGAACGGTTTTAAACAAGCTGTAAACGTACAGACTGTATAAAACAAGGCATATAATCGCCAACATAGCGAGGCGGACTAAGTTACATCGGTGACAAAAGTGCATTGGTTATCATAATTTTTTTTGTCATGATTTATTAATGATGCAGCATGATCTGTATTAAAGAGAAAATAATCACTTCATCCGACGTTTAAAGTGAATAAAATAGCCTTGACTTACTGGAGTTTCACAACTGAGGTAAAAGGGGAGCTGGCAGTGGACCAAAGCACTGTGAGGCAAGGGAGGGGGACTCACAATTTTAAACGTTTTTTTGTTATTGCCCCGTTTGCATTTTTATTGTTTTACTACTTAAACAATTATTTTAAGTATATATCATTATATTATTTACAATACACATTTTAATTATATTTTTAGGAGGGGACAAGCCTCAGATAGGGGGGGTCCTGACCCCCCCGACCCCCCGGCGATTTAACACAGAAGCGCTGCGCTAAAACACTACGTGAACTCACTCGAGGCCCAGAGAGAAGGAAATGAATAGTGGAATAAAGTCGTTATTTTTGTTTACTTTTTGCGCACAAAAAAAGTATTCTCGTCGCTTGATAAACTTAAGATTGAGTCACTGTAGTCGCATGGACTACTTTGATGATGTCTTTATTACCTTTCTGGACATGGACAGTATACCGTACATACATTTTCAATGGAGGGACGGAAAGCTCTCGGACTAAATCTAAAATATCTTAAACTGTGTTCCGAAGATGAACGGAGGTCTTACGGGCTTGGAACGACATGAGGCTGAGTCATTAATGGGATAATTTTCATTTTTGGGTGAACTAACCCTTTAACTACTGTGCTGTACTTACTATAGGATTTGGGTTGGATTAGGATTTGGTTGAGGGTTAGTTGTAATGTAATGTAATTATGCATAATTTACTGTTATTACTATGGTAAGTACATGTAACATATTTGGTAATAATGTGTTACCAAATAAAGTGTAACCCTTTATTTTAAGGTTACACGTTGTTACAGTGTAATTACTTAAGTCATATTAATTAACTTAATGTACTGACTGTAGGGTAAGGGTTTGGTTTAGAGTTAGCTGCTTGTAATTATGTATTATTTACTGTTATTACTATAGTAAGTATATTTAACTGGTAACTATGTCACGTTAAAAATAAAGTGATACTGGTTATTTTGTCATGCAACATTGGTGCCTCTTCCTCCATTCCACACAGTGTTTTCAATTCTCATTGCATTTGCGTTTTCTAAATATTTTTGAAAATAATAATGAATAATGTAAGAAAAACAAAACAAGATGGAATCAGAATAAAAATTTGTGTCCATTTCATCATGTACTGTATGGCAAGATTCAGTAAACAACCGTAATCGGATCGAATCATTGTTAGAGCAAATATTTACTCTCCTACTAAGTAACATCATTCCACAAGAGGAAGATAATACACGCGTGACTCAGCTGAGTGAAATTCCAGCTATTGTTCTGGGCAATGTTAAATCAATTACAGGTGGAAAAACTGATTTCTTGTAACCACAGATTCATTGGTTTCTACATTAAACTGCTCTGTTTCTGTTCTATAGCTGGTGGCCTTAGATGTAGACCGCTTTAAGGAGGAAGAGGAGAACCTGATCAAGTTCCAGAAGCGTTTGAGAGATCTGTCAGAGCAACTTTACAAAAACGTAAGCACATGACGCCATCTCTCATGTCAGGTGTTTAAACTTCAGTGGTTGCTGCCACTTGATGCATGTATTCTCTGTCCTTCAGGTCCAAGTCTGTCCAAGTTTTCTCTCTTGACACACTTGATGCATAAGAACCAAGACACTCTTAAAGGGGCACTCTGCAATTTTTTCCTCATTAAAAAGTTTTACAAAAGTGTTGTAAATGATGTACATCGGGTCACCTCAAGTGGGCGGCCATGTTGAGGTCACATTACCTTTCAAATACTGATCAGTTTATCTTGATTATTCTCCTGTTATTGGAAACTTTCTCTCACAGAATAAAGTAAACATAAATGACTGCGAATAGCATATTAGTACTTACAGTACTCACAGAGTTATGCTCTGGATGAGTCATGGTGAATTTTTTCCAAAATTTAAAAAACGATAAGCCACTGATCCAGAAAACATCTCTAAATCCTGAATTTTAACAGTTGTGTTGTCATGCATTCTGCAGGAGAACCCGAACCCCCACATGGCCTTCCAGAAAGTGCCTCGTCCCAGCGAGGGCTCGCACCTGCGGGTGCACGTGGTGCCCTTTCCCTTGTTGGAGGAGGAGAGGGTGGAGGAGTTGATACAGGAGGGCCTGGCCAAACAGCACACCGCCCCCATCAGTACCCGTCCAGAGAGGAAGTGTGTGGTGCCCGCCGGACCCCCTGTGGGTGAGTGACGGGGTCGTACATATAATTATTATCACTTATTATTGGTGCTTTCATATTAATAGCTGCTTAATTGCTGCTTAATATTTTTCTGGAAACTGTGATACATTTTATTCTTTGATGAATAGAAAGTTCAGAAGAACAGTATTTATTTTAAATTGAAATCTGTTATTTTTCATCCTTGCTGAATAAATTATTATTATTTATTTTTTTATCTTACCCCAAATTTTAAAAAAATGTCATGTTTCCCACAAAAACATTGAAAATTATTGTTATTCAACATTGATAGTCAGCATATTAGAATGATTTCTGAAGGATCATGTGACACTGAAGACTGGAGTAATGATGCTGAAAATTCAGCTTTGCATCACAGGAATAAATTCGATTTTAAAATATATTAAAATAGAAAACAGTTATTTTAAATTGTAATAATATTTCACAACATTACTGTTTTTTTGTTGTATTTTTAATCAAATAAATGCAGCCTTGGTGAGCATAAGATACTTTTTTTTAAGAGACATTAAAAATCTTACAGATCCCAAACATTTGAACGGAAGTATATATAAGATAAGATAAGATCTTGTGAAATGAATTTGACAGGTTAACTTTGGTCAGCATGAAACAGAAGTTTAATTTTGATTGAAAATAATGAAGAAAGAACATTATTATTAAAAAAAAGTTATGTAATAAGCATAATGTACAGTCACTGATCATCTCAAGCCACCAAAATGCCGTTGTCGTGTAAATGAACAGCCCGAACGCATTGTTCTGTGTTCTGTTGATGTCCTGTAAGCGGCCCCTAAGTTAATATCTAATGATTTTTACAACGAAAAAGACAGACAATGACTTTCTTTTAGAGCTGCTATACAGCCAAAACAATCTTTGTTGCATTAATTTCCTATTATCACAGTAAAGCTGCTTTGAAACAATCTGTATTGTAAAAAGCACTTTATAAATGAAGGTGACTTAGCTTAACTTAGTAAGCAAAATAAATCTTGACAAGGGTGATCATGATCCTGTTGCAAAGCAGAGGATCTTTTATCATCCTGAATGGGGTTATTTTGCTTATATAAGCGGATTAAATCAATGCTTACTTGTTGACTTACATCGGTGTCTTTTATTTTGCCTTTGAACTGTTTTAATCGCAACAAGCCACTTAAGATGGTGTTTCAGTGATTTTATCACAGTTAAGGGGTTTATTAGAGCACTCTGCTCTGTGTTGAGCATAACAACACATGGCCTCTTCATTTGTTAACGGTTGTTCTCTTTTCTGCAGTATCTATCCAGGGTAAGGCCAGCTCGGTGTTTAACAGCGCTCGTAGACTGGAGGTGGTCCGGACGTGCATCGGCTTCATCTTCGACAACAAGACTCTGGAGACAGAGAAGGTGATGCAATCATTTCTGTGATGACAGAAGGATTAAACCCACACATTCACTTGTGCATCTGGAAAAAGACAGCATGCAGATTAGCTCGCATTAGTGATGCCATTCGTAGCACGATAAGCAAAGCTCTCCAGCTGCAAGTCGTACAAACGTAGGAGGAAAGGGGTGAACAAACAGTCACACATATTCTTCTAATTTCCCTGTCCTTATCACTAATACTAATATTATTCTAACATTAGCCACGACTGGTGTTTGTCTAAAGCATCTTAACATATTTTTAGTCTAAATAACTTTGTGCAAATTACCTGTAGCAAAGGAAATTTGCTCACAGGGGATGTTTGGAGCCTGCCCTCATTTGAGATCAATCCCCAGTGTGTTTGCACTGGAATGGTGGCCAGCTACCTGCACACACTGAGTTTAAATGGTAGGTTATACAATGCAAGCTTGCATCCCTTTACAGTTGTAAAAATGTTGTGCTTGCAGCTTAACGGCTTCTCTGTGCCAGTAAAGACATCACCTCCACACAACCTCAGCCCGAGTAAACCTGAGCGGAGGGTGCTGCCTTCGTCTAGACGTAAAATCTCATCAATAACAACCGTTCTGGAATTTTAACTATGGGTCAGAGGTCGACTGGCTGGATTTAGCTGGAATGATCGCGGCCTTTGCATGCATGTATTGAAGCGAACCACTTCTGCGTCCAGATGAGGGCGGCCCAGTCTGGTCTAGGTGAATGGTACGCACTTAAAAAGCATATGTTTTAGTAATGCCTTGACTCTGCTGTTTCTTCAGACACTCCCTGCGGCTCTTCGGGCCCTGAAAGGCAAAGCAGCACGCCAGTGCCTGACCGACGAGCTCAGCCACCACGTCCAGCAGAACCGTGCCATTCTGGACCACCAGCAGTTTGATCATATCATCCGCATGATGAACTGCGCTCTACAGGTGGGCATCAATGTTAGCAGAATTTATTACCACAGGCAGCGACCTTAAAGAAAAAGACAGTTAATCAAGTAATTCGATTTGTCCTGGCAGAATATAGGAATGCAGGAATGCTGCATCATTAAAACATTGGATTTGACTTATTCAGGGCAGCGTTAAACATTACTTTAATTTGAAATGAATATTCACGAAAGAGTTTTATGGTAATGAAACGTTTAATTTTTGTAAAAATATTATATTTTTTATTATTTTATACATTTTTAGTAGATGGATGGATAGATAGAGTTTAAATGCAGGTTAATGGGGGATGAAGAATGTAATGCGTGTTGTGGAAAGAGTCTCTTAAAATGTATATTAAGTGTAAACCACAAACTGCCATTTAGGGAAAATCAGCAGCTCTTTGTTCTCCCTTTAAAATACTGCCGACGGGGCCTCCTGATAGGATCTATGACGTAAAGTACGATATTAATTAAATGCAATGCCTGGAGTCTTTTTAGAAAGGGAACAGCAGATTTAGTGTTAAACAAACATCTCTGACAAGGCTAATCGAAATGAACCTTTTAGTTTTTTTCAGAATATTTCAGCCAGCACTGTGCCTGCATATAGCCAGCATGACTTATTACACTGTTTTATTACACTAAAGGAAATAATATTGCTTTTATTCAGAAAGGTATTATTGTTTGTCACAATTTAGAACAGCTCACTGATCTATAGGTCTGCAGCTTCCTGTAAGAGGTTCGCTTGATTTATGTGAAGTTGCTTGAGTTTTGCGTAGCTATGTCTCTTTCTTGTCATAGCGCTTCATGACTTATTGTGTGTTAGTCCATCACATTCCTTTATAAACTGTCACATTGCCATTAATCTCAGAGCAGAGTAGGGTCCCGCTGGTAGTTCCTTGTGTTTTACAACTTCACGTCGGTGTGGTTAGGGGGGGATTTTAATGATGCTGTGCTGTTTAAAAAGCGAGCAACTTTTATAGAGTCACTGGACATTCCCAACATACTTTCGTCAAAATAATACAGACCAGCTTGGGCCATGGATGTCAACATCTGCAGACGAGAAGAGTGGGGTTGTTAGACAAAAAAAGTTTTGTACATGTGTGTTTATGCATATAAAAAAAAGTTCAAAACCAATGGAGAGAAATATTTTTGTATAGTTGTCATCTGAGAGCTAAGCTGTACGTAGGTCTGTAATGTATTGTTTTC
Organism: Rutilus rutilus; assembly: GCF_951802725.1. Taxonomy (NCBI): domain Eukaryota; kingdom Metazoa; phylum Chordata; class Actinopteri; order Cypriniformes; family Leuciscidae; genus Rutilus; species Rutilus rutilus. Next base: position 54,084,466 of record NC_140211.1, on the reverse strand, counting down.
CATTGAGAGATGAGATACATATGTGGAGCAGCTTTCAAAAGATGAAATGCATGTGCTATCAGAGCTATGATATCTGTTAATCAAGATGAGAGACAGAAACAAGCATGCTGGGCCCAAGCAAGAGTGTTTTCATGTAGACTTCCCTCCAGAGACCGTGTCAAGGGCAAAGGTTGTTTGGCACCACAGGCAACAACTTGACATGAAACAGGGATGAAAGTGACAAGCTATATTATGTGGAAGTCTGAATAACATCGGAGAAGGTAAGCAGCATATGGACAGTCCATGTGTGTGATTGTCATTGATCTCCTCTTCCAAACCTGCTAGAAATAAATTGCCTGCGGTACGCAGAATCACAGTGTTGTTTCTGTTTTTTTTAATTCAACACAGTTATTGTTAATGAAAGTTAAAGGGATTCCATTTTTTTTGGAAATAGGCTCATTTTACAACTCTCCCAGAGTTAAACAGGTGAGTTTTACCGTTTTCGAATCCATTCAGCCGATCTCCGGGTCTGGCGGTACCACTTTTAGCATAGCTTAGCATAATGAATTGAACCGGACAAGACCATTAGCATCTCTCTCAAAAAAATGAACAAAGAGTTTTGATATTTTTCCTATTTAAAACTTGACTCTTCTGTAGTTACATCGTGTACTAAGACCGACAGAAAATGAAAAGTTGCGATTTTCTAGGCTGATGTGGCTAGGAACTATACTCTCATTCCTGCGTAATAATCAAGAAACTTTGCTGCCGTACCATGGGTGAAGCAGGCGTAATGATATGACGCAGCGCATGCCGCCTGATAATAGGCTACTGAGCTGGGGACTATTATCAGGTACTGCGTCATATCATTACGCCTGCTTCACCCATGGTACTGCAGCAAAGTTTCTTGATTATTATGCAGGAATGAGTTTCATTTCATTTCAAATTTATTATGCTAAGCTATGCTAAAAGTGGGACCCCCAGACCCGGAAATCGGCTGAATGGATTCGAAAACGGTAAAACTCAACTGTTTAACTCTGGGGGAGTTGTAAAATGAGCCTATTTCCAAAAAAAGTGGAGTATCCCTTTAATGTAAAGTTAATGATGCGCCATGACACAGACAAGGAAATTAGACACTTATTCTACTACAAAACAGTGCAAGACAAAAAAAGTTGCTGTTTGGATTTAAGCAAATGCTTAAGAGTCTATGATTGGATCATTATTGCAGTGATTATTATGTTTCTAGCATGGTATATGTTTGACAACAGTTCTTCTAACCCTCACTGATGGAGTGTGTAGCTTTTCATTTCTTTAATAACCATGTAGGAAGACACATCATGGCCATATTCCAGGATGACAATGTCAAGATTCATCAGGCTCAAATTGTGAAAGAATGGTTGTGAGGAGCATGAAGAATCATTTTCACACATGAATTGGCCCCTCTGAGTCCAGACCTTAAATTCATTGAACGTCTTTGGGATGTTCTGGAGGAGACTTTACAGAGTGCTGGACTCTTGCATTGTCAATATAAGATCTTCACTAAAAACTGATGCAGCTCTTGATTGAAATAAATGTTGTGATGTTATTTACATCAAGTGGTGCGGCAATTTTTGGACAAGATCTTGTGTCTGCCGTGACTTTCAGCATGTTTCCTATAAAAAACGTCTGACATGTTTAAGTTGTAGGTGGCGTTAGAAAGTGACATCAACCACACAAAATCCCATTAGAACAGACGGACTGAAACTGATTTCCAGAAATGTGCTTTAATTTCAAAGCACATATGAATCTAGCTCAAAACTGATTTGTAAAAATCCCACTTCATGTGAAATATTTCTTTGCTAAATATGATCGGATTCCAACCGGATGTACGCAAATATCGAACTTGGACTGACAGTCTACACGAGGCGCATGCCAAATAAAGTGGTACCCAGTTTTTAGAGACTTTGAGGAATATTCTCCTTCTCATCGGAAACAGCAGAGATCATATCGATGCTGTTACTGCCGTACTTGCGTTGGAAACATTTTTTGTTTTAAGTGGGACATAAATCTTTAGGTCTCCTTGGAATTTGTGATTTGTTGGGGAGCTCACATAAATTGTAGGTTCTTGATAGGTATGCGTGTTTTCGAAGAACAAAACTTGCATTACAGAGCGAATAATGTGAGTTTATAGCCTAGGTATTTGATAACCTTGCTCACAAGATCAGGGAAAGCATCGCAAGAATTTTGTAATTGTCCTGTTGCATTTCATGGTAATTGCGTTGCTCTTTGCACTGCTATATTGTGCAAAGGCAACAAGTGTTATAAAAGAGCTCCACATTTTCGGGATAGTTTGTCATGACTGTGTCTCATGTGTGGCGCCGAGGTCAATGGATTTGTCTCAGATGAGCTGTAAGACAAACAGAAATAGCAGATTGCCTGGACACCCTAATTGCTTTCATATTACACTGGGTGCTCTCATCGCCTTCGACGAAGAGCTACAACAGACAGCAGTGACGCCAGTGATTATTGAAGTTATGTTTTTTGTTACTACATCTGCACTAAGAATAGCTGGAGACATAATCGTACATACACATGCTTCAGTGAAATTGTGTCACGCTTGTTTTAATTCTTTGTTCCGACTACGAGTGATGCAACAAACTAGAATGTTCCCTTTAAGTCAAGTCGCATTTATTTTTACAGTAAACAATACGAAGCAGCTTCACATGAATAAAACAGGAAAATTCATCTCTTATGAAACAAATTCATTATTATTATTATTCTACAGAAGATACGTTTCATCTTAATTTAGTTGAAGGTTTTAAATTCAGTTCAATAACAGTGTCAATGTTGCAAAGTTCATCAATTACTAAACAAGTTCAATTATGACAATAGTGTCATCATTCAGCTCGAGTCAGTTCAGTGTTGATTCAGTTCAGTTCAATAACAATATCGATGTGGCAAATTTAGTGTCATTATCCAGCCCAATGTAGTTTGAATTTTGTTCTCAAAATATAATGTTTTAATGTTAATAATGTTACTGAAAATTGAACTTTAGGAACTAAATGTTCTACACTGCAAAGTGAACATCAATAATAATGATGTGTATAACGCCACCTAGTTCAGTGTTTTAGTTTAGTCACACCACGTAATTTATATGAACGTGCCCGGAGACGACGGAAGCTTTCGTTTCTGCTCTGACAGCCACAAGACTTCAGCGAACACTGTGAGTGTGTGTTTGAAATCAGGAACGTTTGAGAACATTGTGGTCCGTTTTTCGTCTTCACACCAAACTTTGGTCTCCAGCCGACAGTTTAAATCCCGTCTGGCTAGTGCGCTTCCTATTATGTTTCGCCATCAGGTCAGTAGGCGGAGAGTAATGGTGCCTTCACGTGCTATGGAAAAGATGATATTTTCCACTTGTGAACTGGTATTTACCAGTGTGTTGTGTTCAAGTGCTTTTGTTGTCGTAATGTAGGTAAAAAAATTGGACTCACAGATCCAGACCTGTTATTTGGCTAAAACAATTTTAGATTGCTTAAGTCAGTAAGTCATGGTGTCGCTAGCGTACACTACAGACAAAATACATTCACGTGAGTAAATTGCCTGACCGCTCATTACTAGGAGGCTCCTATTGACTGCTAGCTAGCATCTGCTCTGGGTAGGTAACACCAAACCATAACGGTATTTTTAAAACTGACACTGAGTGTTAACGCATTATATTACAATTGTTAATGACACAACATTGTATAGGCTACAAAAACTATCCGCTAACAGTAGCAACAAACGTTTAGTTGTGTGCAATGCTTATTATTCACGACTCTAGCGTTGCTCTCCGCCATTTTGAAAAGGTCAAAGGTTATCTCATCTCGGCAACTCGTGCATCAAAATATTCTACGAGTTGCCCAGTGGAAAATACCACATGAGGGGGTGTTCATGTGCATTTTCCACGTCGGCTTTTGGTATTTACCATAATTACCATAGCACGTGAAGGCACCATAAGGCCCTGTTTACACGAGAACGCTCGCGGGTGAAAACGTAACAATATTTTATCAGATGTGCCTTTCGTTTAGACGGCGACAGCGTTTTTGGGGCTTAAAAACGCAAAAAAGTGAAACCACCCTCCAGAGTGGAAATCTAAAAACGCTCCACCGTCGCGTTTCTGTCTAAACTGTAAAAACGCAAAAGTCTGCTAGACAGTGAAGGCACCAATCCGTGCTTCACATTGCCACCTAGCCGCCTGGAGTGCATACTACATTGAATTTCACACACTTTTGCGTCACCGCACGCACGCAGATTTCCCCCCCATAACGCTCGTCTAAACGCAAAATAAAAAGTGATCACTTATGCCAGAGCCCGTCTACGGAGAGCCTGCCCACTCCCTATTAAGTCCTATTGTACCGAATTTTGGTTGTAGTTCCACCAGAGTTCCACTGGGGGCGATCGCCCATGAGTGCAAAATGAATGGGAGTCTATGGGGCTAGACGGCTAAATTTGTCTCTTTCACCCGATTGCCGTTGAGAAATCTCAGATTTGATTGTAGGTTTTGCAAGTCCAACATGGCTTATAGGTCGAAAGTTGAATGAACGAGTACTTATGTCCTATCGATTTCTTACAGGTTAAGTTGTTGTTGCCCATAACACGCTAGCATTCTGCTAATGAACGCTGATTGGTCAGTGAAGGACTGATTACGACCAGAGATACCGCTTGATGGCATCGTGGCATCCGAAGCGGGACCAGAAACAACCAAAACAAAAACTCTTCTAGCACGTGTATTTACCTGTGTCAGCTGTGTTGTCGATGCCTCGAGAGAAAAGAAAGTGCAGAGCGCGAAAGCACCAAAGTGACTGAAGGATTGCCATAAAGCAGTAGCTCTGGTCGTACGATGTGTATGACGTCATTGACACTTTAAAAGACTTTTTAAAGCAAATACGTTTTTTGGGTATACTGCCATAGACCTCCATTCATTCTGCACTCGTCCTGTGAGCGCCCTCATATGGAATCAGAGTGGAACTGCAACCATTTCAGAAGCCGGAAGTGTACTGAGAGTGAAACTTCTCGCCATATTAGACATTCTCTGCTTATGCGTTTTCTCTTCAGATCGTTTCCGTGTAAACGTAGCCTTAAAGCCATCTTTTGTGTTCGTTTTCGACCACATGAGCGTTTACACTATGAAAGCAATCCGGTCGAATGCGTTTTCACTACCTCTGGAAGTGTGGTCGAGAGTGGACAAGCTCAAAACGCTTTAGACCCCGTTTACACCTGTATTTAGCACAAATGCACATTTTTGTAGTTTACATAGGCGTTAATGGTATCGTTTCCAAAAACATGCACTTTTCAAAAGTTTAAGATTTAGGCTATTAATCATTAATAAATGAATCGGATTAATTCAATTTAAAGGTAAAAAAAAAAAAAAAGTTATATTTCTTTTTTAATAATCATGAAGAAAAGCATCAGGATAAGTGATGATTAATCAGATTTAAGTCTGATTTGTTTTTAAATATCTGTGAAGGAAAGCATCAAGAAATACTTAAAACTGTGTGCATTCCATTTGTATTGTGATCGTAGCAAACAAGACAACACGCTTGTGACATACATTCCTACTTCCCTGAATCATCACATTGCTTTTATTTAAATGCTAGATGACATATTTATTGTTTGTTATAATATGTAGACAATTTAGTTTTCGTCAAAACATGCATATGATCTCAGGCGTCTGGACTGCGGGTCCATCTGTTTGAGATCGGCCGGTTTGTGTAGCGTGTGACGGATGAAGACAGAGCCGTGGTACCACATCCCTCCTTCGCAAAACTCGCGATCCCAGTGGAGCTAGCCTGATTTTATGCAACTTCTCGGAAAATCAGAGAGCTGTTAACAAATATTTGTTGTGCATTCTTCGGGTGTTTGCTGTTGATGCTCCTGGTTCAACTTTAGACGAAAGAATGGTGCCGGAGTCAGTGCTCTTGAACTTTTACTTATCTCGCCGGGCTATAAATGATAGGCCTTATCATGTTTAAAACAAGCTCATAACAAGACCATTAATAAGCCTAATTTCCAGAATCTTGTTTTCTTCTGCTGTGTCCAGCTGTGTCGGGTTCTGGTGCAGAGGTCTGGCATGCTCTGAAGTGGAGATGCACTATGGCATCCCAGTCATTTCCTGAGCCGCGGGGTTATGGGCTAGCTTTATCGGCAGGGGGCCCTTGCAAACACTTACTCAGCCTGTCAGTCACACATTTGTTTTATGCTGTGCTGGGGGTGAAGGGAAGTAGATCAGAGCTTTGCACATCCATTCTGCGGGCGTTTTGAACAACGCAGTAAAGCAGCCTTTGCCGAAGGTGCTCTGTAATCATTCAATTAAGTCAACAGTCTTTTCATCATCTACCCACCGCATGTCATTTGAAACCCACATGAATTTCTTTTGCCTGTGGAGCGCAGAAGCACAATGTTTCATGTGTGCTTCTTACGTTAAGCTAAGTTAATGACACATACAAGATGAGTCACTTACTTATTCTATTTATTATATCTGTTTAAAGAATATTATGTATATAAACACACTGCCGTTCAAAAAATACTTTTTTATGTTTTCAAAAGAAGTCTCTTATGCTCACCAAGGCTGTATTTATTTGATAAAAAATACAACAACAAAAAAACAGTAATATTGTGAAATATCATTGTGAAAGCTGAATTTTCAGAATCATTATTCAAGTCTTCTGTGTCACATGATTCTTCAGAAATCATTCATATATGATGATTTGCTGCTCAAGAGACGTTTTTATTAATAATGTTGAAAACTACGGAGCCCTTGAGGGGACCTTTGCAAAAAAAAAATATATACATACAGACTTTCGCGTGCGCACGAGAAAACTATTGCGTGCTCATGCGTTACAATTTCTAGTTTGCGTTATAGTGTCATTACTACAAATGTGGGAAAAGGGATGAGATGAGAGTGTATGGATACAGTTGGATGCATAAAAGCCACTAGAAGACAAGCCTGCAACCTTCAGCCAAAAACAGTTATGTAAAAAACAAAATAAATCAGGATTCCTAATATATATATATATTCTGATATATAAGTCCACATCCTTTTCAGGAAATGATATAGGCCTATTTTACTATGATTTCCTACATTCTGCTTGTACAACAATAACAGATGACAACAACAAGCACGTCTCTTCTTCCAAATCGAGTGGCAGAGCAAGTACGTTACATTGTGTCGACATTTTTACTTTTTGTGCAATCAGATACTAGTAACAGTTCCGCAGAAATTACGTACAGCACATATAGCGAAGTTCTCTCAAGCGTTTCAACAGTTTCTGGGTGAACGATTCCTTTAAAGAAAACTTGTTATCTGCTCATTCAAATGAGTCCTGTGATAATCGTTTGCGAGGCACACTGGGGTCTCACACCATCTATTTTTTATATAAGTCTAGGTGAACCACCTGCTGATTTCATTTCTTTTCCTCATTTGTCTGCAGTTGTTTTGCCACCGCTCCATGTGAACTCGAGAGCAGGAGACCCACTGTGCTAAATTCTTTTTCTTGGAAAAAGAGCATTCAGTGAGTGATATCTGACTTTGCAGTCAGATGAACTTACGCAATGCTCTGTGAAAGCTGCTGAAATAAATGTGCTGGGAAGTTGTGAAGTGCATCATTCCCATGTTGAACAAGTGCAGCTTCTTTAGGACACCTTCCCATGAGGCCAGGTAAACAGGAGGAGGCCACAGGATTCCGGTTTGGCTCAGCCTCATTGGTTTAAAGGGATAGTTTGCCCAAAAATGAAAATTGTGTCATCATTTACACACCCTCATGTTGTTCCAAACCTGTATGAGTTTCTGTCTTCTGTACAACACAAAAGAAGATATTTTAAAGAATGTTGGCAATCAAACAGTTGACGGTAGCCATTGACTTCTGGATACTATGGAAATCAATGGCTACCGTCAACTGTCTGCTAAACCAACATTTCATAAAATATATTCTTTTGTGTTCAACAGAAGAAGGAATGTCATACAAGTTTGGAACAATAATGTAAATAATGACGACAATTTTATTTTTGGGTGAACTGTCCCTTTAACAAACAATTGAGAGAGGATACATTATTGCAATAAAAGTAACTAGAAAAGTAACTAAAAGTAGTGCTTGTCTTTATAAAAGTAACCACACTTCTAGGATGCTGTGGATGGTTGCTAAGGTGTTCTGGGTGGTTGCTAAGAGGTTGCTTGGGTGTTCCTTTCGCGTTTAAGAGCCCAACCCTGAGTCTCTATGATATCTTGGTCTCTAGATATGGCTCTGGTCCCTCTTTAAATGCCAGAGTGTGGTTTTTTTTTCCAACAATTTTTCCATCTGCCAAGCATAAATTGCAAGTTTGTTTGCTTGGGGAAAAGTACATCTGTCCTCAACATGCTACATTTGAGGTACACTGCTGTAAAAAAAAAAAAAAAGTTTGTAATAATTAAGATTAACAATTTAAAATACCTGTTTTCTGTTTGAATATATTTTAAAATGTAATTTATTCCTGTGATGCAAAGCTGGATTTTTAGCATCGTCACATGTTCCTTCAGAAATCAATCTAATATGCTGGTTTAGATGTTCCAGTTATTCCGCAATTATTCCAAACTTTTGACTGATAATGTATCAGTCATGTACTTACCTCAAGTTTATAGTTAGCATGAAACAGAAGTTGCGATAATCTTTTCTACCCTATTGTGATGTATATACGAGTGAAACGGCTTCTCAAACTAGAAAAAATGTATCTTTGTCTTGATTTTGTCCGTGGGGAATTGATTTGATGGTTGGATGGTTGTGGTTTGCTATTTGTGGATCTCATGTGAGTGACAGGTTGTCCCGTCCTCCTCGCCACATCATCATAGAAGAGAAGAGATGTCGCTGCAAGAGGGAGGGGAAGTTATTTTGACTAAAGGGCACGTGTTTTTTTTTTATTATTTTTTTTTTATGATGTGCACATGATAAATCATTTATAATACTGCAATATTCCATAAAAAATTGAAATGGTCCATTGAGATTTCATGGTCACTTTAAGGTTCAAAACCCTAACACTAAGCATGAGTGTTACAACATTAATAGCATGCTTTTTTTACAATTAAATTAGGTTGACCACAACTTCTGTTTTACAGAGAAGCAATTTTGTCATGTGCACAAAGTTTGCATTTGGACTTCTGAAACAAAGCCATTCCTAGAAAGCAATCAAAATAAAGGTTTTGGTTTACAGGAAGTTGACACATTGCCTATATGGGAGTAAAACAGGATGCAAGTGAGTCATATGACTGCACATCCCGCAGCAGACTGAACTATAGGGACCGACGTGTCACATTCCATGTTCTCTTCCATTGACTTCCACTCAAACTGCTCACACTTGTGCAGCAGCACGTATAGTTTGTGGTGAGTCACAGTCACTCAACATCCTCCCGTATGCCTGAATGAGTAAAGATGAAGATAAACAACACTCTTCTGACCCTTCCTGAAGTCTCTCGGTGACACAATAATTCACTCCATGAGTGACATGTCTGATTACTGGCCTGTACAAAGGGTATGTGTGTGCTTACTGTACATACTGAGCTGAATACGTGTTAAAGAAGATCAGTGTAATGGGTCAATGACATACAGTACACAGTAAGAGTGTCCACAATAAAAATTGGGTTTATATATGGTAAAAACTATTTTTTTTAATATCATTACATATTATTCATACATTTTTCACACCACATCACATTGTCTAGCAGTAGTTTTCAGGTACAGAAATTGAATAAAGTAATCAAATGTAAAATAACACTGCATTGGGCCCTATCTTACACCCAGCGCAATGCAGCGCCAAGCGCGACGCAAGTGTTTTTTGCTAGTTATCATTTTTACATCCTGCGCCACGTTTTTTTGAGGGGCCAGGAAATATAAGATATTCTTCATCCTGCCTCCTTTTCATCATGGTTTTATAAATTATATATATGAGGATGATGAAGTAAGTTTTGTTGGAAAAATATCCATGAATGAAATAAACATAATCAATCAATCAATTAATCAATCAATCAATCAAACGTTGTTTAAATAGCAAATGCATTTGCGCCCATTTGTGCGCCCACGGCTGGTCAGAAAATGAGGTGTGTTCTGGCGCATTGTTGGCGCGTTGCTATTTTGGGGCAACAGAAATAGACTGCGCCATTGACCAACTGAAACCTGGTCTAAAGTCAGTGGCGCAATATTTCTTTTGTATTAGTTCAGTTCAGTTCAGTTTGTTTATTTATAGAGCACATTTACACACGGCCACTGGCCGACCAAAGTGCTGTACATACAGTAAATAACATTAATAAAAATTGGTAAAAAAATAATACTACACAGTTTAGAATGGATCAATCACTGTAAACTAAATTAAAGCCTATAGGAGGGTCCACAACGTGCACACACTCTGCTTATTAAACACACAGGGACGCACAGCAGCACACAAACATGCCATATATTTAAAATAAAAGGATTACAGTGTAAAAGATTATTATTGTGTACATAAAGATATGGTGGCATCCGGCTTGTCCCGTAGATGGTCTGCTTGCGCACTTTTACCTCGCGCACGAGCAGATCCGTTTGCGCTCTGGAGACGGCTTTGGTCTTTCCACTATCAAATTACGTCATGTAATTAGCGAATCTGCCATGGCGTGAGCGCAACTGGCATTTAAAGGGAATGGGAGATGAGACTCTGATTGGTTTATTGCACGTAAAGCCCAAAACACACCCATTACTCATTAAGAGAATAGGGACAACCCTTTTAGACCATGCGCCATTTTTCCCCATCGTTAAACTAGCAAAAGTGGATTCGGACACGCCCTAAGTGAACTTGCGCCTTGCGTTTTAGACCATGCGCTTAGATCGTTAAAATAGGGCCCATAGTCTTCATTGTATAAATTAAATATGGATTAAACTTCTAAACTATCCTTGTCGAGCACTGTCATAAAAAGGTCAAATTATATGATATTTTAAAATAGACATATTGACCCCTCTGTTATGTAATTCCCTGATGTTGTTGTTTTCCTTTTTTTTTTTTTTTTACATGTTGGTTGTACCACATTACTTTTTTGGCAAACTTCTGATAGGGTTCTTCTGACTTAGGCCAGTAAACAACCAGTAAGCATCATGATGAGTTTTTCCCAGACAAGCACTACTGACATTTTCTGCAGTAAAATCTAGTCTGAGCAGCAGGATTATTTCTCCCCGCAGAATAATTGGGATCTTTAAATGGTAATGGATTACAGTCTTTGCTCCCAGTTCATTTCCAGTGATATAACTGTGTACAGAAACTTTGAATGTTGGAATGTTTCAGCTCTCCTGGCAAACGACGCAGTTCATTCCAAACCTGATGTACTGAGAGAGAAATAACGCATGCTGCATCATCCATGGGGGGCCAGGCATGTGAGATCTGTGCAGGAACCGATGTTTTAGATTTACTGCTGTCTTTACATTTAGATGTGTATGCCAGGATAGAGAGCAGAGCTGGTGGCTGGTTTTTGTATTGAAATATAATCCTGACACTGCTTACAACATCTTCATTCCTATATAAGACAATATAGAACATATATAAGTGACAAATCTTGATAAATAAATGTGCCTTCATCTATTTAACTGGCTTTCGCAGTGCCACATCATCACACACAACAAGTCAGGGACGTTTCATCGAGCTATAAAACCAATAGCTATTTTTTCATTAAAAAGCAGTCATCTGGCTTTGACTATTTCCAGGATCCTCATAAAATATAATATGTCACTCCCACACCAGTTGATCTTTTTATGCAACAACCCAAGTTTTGATTTAATAGCTTTGTTCAGTTTAAATGGAACGATGTCATTTCAGTTAGGAATTTAAAATATGAAATGACTTCTAAATTGAAAATTGGAACAGCCGGAAAACTGTGTCGGAGGCAAGATTATGTAAAATATTAAAAGCATATGCATGAAAACAGCTCGAGAGCATACAAATCCGACTGAATGGAAGCCAAACCTCTTTTAAATACGCATGACTTCTTTGCCCATATGTACATGTTTATTTATTAAAGAAAAATTTTGATTTATGGACATGCAACCAATACTTTGACATGCCTAATAACATGGGAAAATAGCAAGTGATGTCATGTTTTGTGCACAATTGGCCAAAGCTCATTTTATCATCAGCTTATGTGCTTCAGTGATATCGTCTAACATCTCCTCGTCTCTCTGTTTACTCCAGGACTGCTCCAGCTCAGAAGAATACACTGTGGCCGCCGCATTGCTGCCCCTGACGACGGCCTTTTACCGGGTAAGTAACAGTTGAGGTCAGACTGGCAGCAGGCATACTGGCAGCTCTAGTTACTGGATCTTAATCATAGCACATCAACCCTGGCACCGAAACTCGCTAATGCTGGAAGAAGGGGGCACTTTCCACCTGTCTCCATCTGCTCAGTTTAACTCTTTAACGCCCTGATATACTTCTAGCGAAATCGAAAAACGAACTGGTGTGACGTCATTTCAAACAAAATCAGGCCAAAACGAGGTTCGTTTGGAGTTAATTTCGAGAGTTCGAAACTACTTGCCAAAGCGAACTTGAAAAAGTGATGACACAATAGGTGGGTGTGGCTCTGAGGCTCCGCCTTCTTTGATGTGCAACTCTTCTCGGTTTCATTTCTTCGGTTTAGTCCATCGAGGTCAGATGCGAGTAAAAACATGAACACATTGGAGAGACGCTTTATAGCAGAGAATTAAGTTGTCTAATTATTCTAATTGAAAGCGAAACTTTCATGTTTATTACTGTAAAGCTGCTTGCTTTAAATCAATCTATTGTATAATTTACTATATAAATAAATGTGGCGCATTTTATCCCTAAGCGAAGAACGAAAAATGACTTTGCAGTAGAACTTTGGCTTTAGGCTTTGTTATCCTCTCCATTCAGCTCATCACTGAAGGAAATCCTTAACTAGTGTGACAGTCACTCTGGCCTAGTTTGGTTTCGCCGTGGTTCAGTGGGAAAAGGGGAAGGCAGAGGCTGCAGGGATTTGGAGAGTGTCTGGCTTTCAACACCGATCCATCATTATTGTTGTCATAGAGACAGACAAAACTGACTCTGTTGCTTTTTAATTATGGGTTGCTTTACGATCCGTCCTCAGTGACTCACTCTGCACAGAGAGACGTGATGAAATCAGATATCAGGTTGGTGACCCTCGTGTTCATTTGTAGGACAATAGCGCTTGTAACAATAGCAACTGTAACACTACATTATACATTTGCATAGTCAATGTAAACCAAATACGATAAGATAATCGTATTTGGTTGCATAATTAAGATAAGATAAGATAAGATAAGATAAGATAAGATAAGATAAGATAAGATAAGATAAGATAAGATAAGATAAGATAAGATAAGATAAGATTGTTTCTTCCATCCAGGGATAGGTTTAAATAAATTCCTTTTGGGATTGTAATTCCTGCAGTGTAAGTCAACAGTGGTTAGCAAATTAGATTTTCGTCAGACTTTGTCAACTTGTCAGAACTTGAATTTCATACCTTGAAGAGGTTAGAAAGAACTTATACAAAGAAAAGTATTTGTTAGCACATTGCTATGATGTTGCCAGGGCATTGCTGCTATGGTTGCATACTGACTTGCATACATGATTTGGGGGAAAGAATCTTTGCTTTCAATAAAAATTGAAAATTTGATACAAATTGTGAGTATGTGCATTGGGTTACCATTGGGTTACCAGCACCAAATCCAAGCCTATTCATGTACACCCACAATGTAATATCAAATTTAGCATTTTAATCAACAGTAAATTTATTGTTATGTCTTGGAGTATCGCAATAATATCGTATCGTGAGTTCAGTATCGTGATATGTATCGAATCGTGATACAAGGGTATTGTTACACCCCTAATATAAATATATATACTCTAGGTTTGCATGTGCTTGTTTGTAAGGTGGCACAATTTGGCCAAAAATGTTGTGATTTATATATCAATAATATCAATATAATAGAAATCCCAGTCACTCCGCTTTCAAGGATTGGGGAATCCTTCACAACACCACCTATGGACTAGAATAAACACTACACACAGACACGCTATAATAAATTGATTGAAAATTTGAATTTTACTTGAGTTCACACGTTTATCTTCCACCAGGCGAAATGCTTAGAAAATCAATAGCACAA